>NC_054477.1:10832035-11432035 GCF_017639515.1 Carcharodon carcharias | reverse complement strand
GGGTAGTGAGTGGCTTGGAGGGCAATTTCCAGGTACTGGTATTCTCATGTATCTGCTGTCCTTGTCCTTCTGGATGGTAGTGGTTGTGGGGTTGAAAAGTGCTGCCTAAGGAGCCTTGATGAATTTTTGTAGTGCATCTTGTAGATGGTACACACTGCTGCCACTGTGTGTTGGTGGTGGGGGGGGATGAATGTTCATGGAAAGGGTGCCAATCAAGTGGGCTGCTTTGCCCTGGATAGTGTCAAGCTTCTTGAGTGTTGTTGGAGTTGCACTCATCCAGGCAAGTAGAGAGTTTTCCATTACACTCCTGCCTTGTAGATGGTGGATAGGTTTTGGGGTGTCAGGAGGTGAGTTATTCGCCGCAGGATTCCCAGCCTCTGGCCTGCTCTTGTAGCTACTGCATTTATATGGATAATCCAGGTCAGTTTCTGGTCAATGGTAACCCCCCAGGATGTTGATAGTGGAGGATTCAACAGTGGTAACGCTTTTGAATGTCAAGAGGTAATGGTTAGATTCTCTCTTGTTGGAGATGGTCATTGCCTGGCACTTGTGGGGCTCGAATGTTTCTTGTCACTTGTCAGCCCAAGCCTGGATACCGTCCAGTTCTTGCTACATTTGGACATGGACCACTTCAGTATCTGAGGGGTCGCGAATGGTGTTGAACATTATGTAATTATCAGCGAACATCTTCTGACCGTATGGCGGAAGGAAGGTCATTGATGGAACGGCTGAAGGTGGTTGGGCTGAGGACACTACCCTGAGGAACTCCTGCAATGATATCCTGCAACTGAGATGACTGACTTCCATAAACCACAACCATCTTCCTTTGTACTAGGTATTACTCCAACCAGTGGAGAGTTTTCCCCGATTCCTACTGATTCTAGTTTTCCTGGGGCTCCTTGATGCCACACTGGGTCAAATGCTGCCTTGATGTCAAGGGCAGTCACACTCACCTCACTGCAGTCTTGTGGAGCAGCGGTGGCGTCCCTACCTCTGGGCTAGGAGCTCCAGGTTCAGGTCCCACATGAGGACTTGCTGGCGGTGGAAGGAGCATTTATAACGCAGTCTAAATGCTGATAACCAGCCTGTGAATTCTTCCACCACCTCAACATTATTCCCCAAAGGGAAAAAAATGCAAGTGAAGAGGCTGAACTAGACTCTTTGCAACCTTGGCATCACATTTTGTTAAGATGAGCTTCTGACCTAACAGTGCCGATGAAAGGTCATCAACTTGAAACGTTAATTGTTTCTCACTCCACAGACGCTGCCAGACCTGCTGAGTATTTTCAACATTTTCTGTTTTCATTCCATATAAACTTAAGTTGTTGTTGCATAAAAGCAACTTGTGGGTGACCATTCTTTAGTGACCTGCTTTTCAAATTTTCTTCACGTCAGTTATGATGTTGTCATTGCGAAACAAACACTGAGCTACCTCGTCAACTTACTGAAACGAACCTAAGTTTTACACTTTGCATCGTGTACATCAAGCAATGTATCCAGAGCCCAGAGTCGTATACCAGCACTATCAAGGTTCAGGGGAAGAGGAAAGGAGGAAAACTGACAAAAAAAGGATTAATTTTAAGTTTAAAAGCTATTCCTCTGTGCTATAATTTTTCATTGCCAGCAAATAAGCAATCAGTATTTTAACTGCTCCAAATAATGGGCCATAAGTATTCTACTTTTAAAAACATATTAAACTATACAAAGCTATACTGAGATCTTCTTTTGTACTTTCCTTGAACTTTTCTTAGTTGTTTAAATCCTCTTGAGGTGGAACTGTGAAAAGTTTGCTTCCAGATAACAGTATACAGAGATGAGGTCATTTTACAGCTGAGTTTTGTAGCTTTACAGAAGAATTTTGCAATGGAAATGCAGGTCTCTGTTCATCAACGTAAGCACCTCCAATGACAGTAATGAGACAGGAAACAAAAGCCTGTGAAAAATAATATTTCCACTGGACAGCGATGATACAGTTCATTCAATACCATGGTTTTGTCTCCATGAATACCATCAAGGCTTTCAATCTGCATTTGAAAAAAAATCATAATTTGAAACCTCAGCGGATTACGATAGTATTTCACACTATTTCAAAGACTAGCTTAAGGTTTTCAAGATTTACTTTAGGGCTGGTGGGAAGGAAGTTGGAGTTTGGTGTTTAGTGGTCGGGGAGTGCCTGGTTTCATAAAAGGCATAACTGCTGTTGACACTATTTTAGATTTCCAAGTAGTGCACTTAAATATAAAAATTGCTGGGCAAGATGAAAAAGGGTATTGAGTGCTAAACAGAATACCATTTGCAGTGATCACATTCCCATACAACAAACAGATGAGAAGTGAGCAATGGTTAGAAAAATTCTCCCACACAAGAAGAGGGGTGGAGTGTTGGATGCCATTCAAAACAAGACAGAACAAACAATTGTGTGGATTAAAGGCTTTATTCAGAACCAGGGTCTGAATACTAACATCTGTGGCATACAGAAAGCCACACTCAAACAAAGGAATTCACAAAAATATAACATATATAAAAATGTTGTTTTATACACACACATCCAAATTTGTAATGTCCTAATCTCAACAAGGCTTAGCAAAACCTACCCACACCACTTTCCATTTATTTCATTTCTTCTCTTACTGTTACACTACTCTTGTCCTTAGTGAAGGACAAAGGTAGGGTAAGATAGAGATAGTAAAAGCAAGTAGAAAATGTTTCTCCCACAGGTGGCGGCGGCAGGGGGTGAGAAATGTTAGATAGTTGTTACTCCAAGGTCTGTGTTACCTAGAACATCATGACTCAAATGTTGAATTGAGAGCCCTACTTCTCAACTATGCAAGGAGATACAATGGGGTCACTAAAGAAAGGAAGATGAAAAATACAATTATGGCCTGACAGGTTAGATGCTGAGACACCTGCCATCCAAGAACATGGGCCCATAACTTCCAATCTCCAGGGCATCGTACGTGAGAGGTGGGGTGGGGAGGGGGTGGTACCCCAAAGATGCACTGGAGGACTCTCCCTGGAAGTTCCCACTTAAAGATTGCTCAGCAATTGTCTGGGAAGTTCAAACTTCCATTGGACAATCGCCCTGCAACGGGAACCATCCAAAACTCATTTAAATCGCAAACTTAAATTGATTCCAGCTGTCTTACAGCAATAGTTACCCAGAAAAAGTTATAAGAATTAAAACCACTTGTAATTTTTGGGTAACTATAGTACTGGCCCACCCTGGCACCCCACAGGACACCCCTTTCAGGACTCCCCCCAGCCTCCCGATCCCCGATTACTCAATAGCCCTCCGACTACCCTCCTGAACTCCTCCGGGACCCTCTGACTACTCCCTCCAGGAACCCGCTGTATTGTACCTCCTGCACCTGGCTTGAGCCAGGTGGTCAGGTGAAAAAGGTGCGGCTGCATTTCAGGGTAAGTAACTAGGAGCAGAGTGGAAAACCAACTACTTTTTATCTTGCACTCATCAAAACAATTTACAAGAATGCCAAGAGTAAAGGGAACTGCATGAGAAGTGTGTGCTGATTGGTTGGCAAGTGGAGTCTGATTGTTAGAGAAGTTGCCATGGAGAAGGCACCAGTGATGATGACCGATAGTTACCTGCCAGGCATTGTTTGAAGTTTAAACCAGGCTGCTTAACCCTGATTGACGAATGAACCAGCGAATGGCTGTCACTTATCTTGTTTAGCTGAAACAAGCGCAATGTGTGTACACGCTGTCTGCAAAGAACAGGACCCTGTATAATAATATATGCAGCTTCCAGTACATGCAAATGCGACACAGTGCAAGCCCGAGTGAATCTTAAATTAGTTTCGGCGTAATTCTTAGCGCACAGTATTATTCAACAAATTTTGTCCAACTGTGGAATCACATCTAATTTTGGACACTCTTTTGAGTTTTACAACCACAGGCTTGTTGGATCCGGTTTGTACTTTGCCTGTTGCAAAGTGGAAGGGACATAGCTGTTGAGATACAATCTGCCAGTTTTTGGGATGTATGATCTACATACCTAGCATCACACTGGCAATGAAATTCATATACTACATTACTCATAAATGGGCCTAAGGCTGTCATTTTCAGCCCTGAAAAGTCTACCTCAGATTACCTTGCAAGATATCTCAAAAATTTTAGCAACAGATTAAGCTAGCTGCTTCACACTGCTATGCAGTAGCAACATGAATGGTATTCGCCACTAACGGGATGCTGCTGTCAAGCCAAAAAGGCATTCTGCCTATCACACAAATGAGTAATGTGGTATATGAATTTCAGTGCCTGTGTGATGCTAGGTATGTAGGCTGTACGTCCCAAAGACTGGCAGAACATATCAAACAGCAGTTGTTCTGAAGTACAGTGCTATTAGGAAGGGAATTCCAGGATTTTGACTAGGCAACAGTGAAGGAATGTTGATTTGTTTCCAAGTTAGATGGCGTGTTTAGAGGGGAACTTGCAGGTGGTGTTTCCATGCATTTGCTGCCCTTGTCCTTCGAGGAGGTGGAGGTCGCAGGTTTGGAAGGTGTTTTTGAAGGAGCCTTGGTGAGTTGAAATGTATCTCGTAGATGGTGCCAATGTGAATCAGTGGTGGAGGGGGGTGAATGTATAAGGTGGAGGATGGGGTGCTAATCAAGAGGGCTGCGGTGTCCTAGATGGTGTTGAGCTTCTTGAGTATTGTTGGGGCCGCACTCATCCAGGCAAGTGGAGAGTATTACTTCTCACTCCTGACTTGTGCCTTGTAGATGGTGAACCTGCTTTGGAGTGTCAGGAGGCAAGTTACTCGCCACAGAATTCCCAGCTTCTGACCTGTTCTTGTAGTCACAGTTTTTATATGGTTTGCCCAGTTCAGCTTCTGTTCAATATTACTTGACAGCCAATGTCTGAATGTTGTCCAGGTCATTCTGCATATGGACATGGACTGCTTCAGTACCTGAGGACTTATGAATGGTGAACATTGTGCAATCATCAGTAAACAGCCCCACTTCTGACCTTAAGATGGAGGGAAGGTAATTGATGAAGCAGCTGAGGATGGTTAGGGCAAAGACACTACCCCGAGGAACTCCTGCAGCAATGCCATGGGACTGAGGTGAGTGACCTGCAACATCCACAACCATCTTCCTTTGTGCTAGATATGACTCCAGCAGTGGAGAGCTTCCACAAATTCCCATTGACTACAATATTGAGAGGGCTCTTTGATGCCACATTCGGTCAAATACTGTCTTATGTCAAGGGCAGTCACCCTCACCTCAAGTTCACCTCTTGTTCATGTTTGGACTAAGGTTGTAATGAGGTCAGGATCTGAGTAGCCCTGACGAAACCCAAACTGAACACCAGTGAGCAGGTTATTGCTGAGTAAGTGCTGCTTGATAGCACTGTTGATGCGTCTTCCATCACCTTGCTGATGATAAGAGAGTAGACTACTTGGGCAGTAATTGGCCAGGTTGGATTTGTCATGCTTTTCGTGGACAGGACATATCTGGGCAATTTTCCACATCATCAGATAGATGCCAGTGTTGTGGCTTGAATTCTCTGTTAAGAACATCTTGTACTTATATAGTGTTTTTTGCACAATAAAGTTCCAAAGCGCTTCACAGAGGCATTATAAAACAAAATAGCACACCGATCCCTATTAGAGCAGATGGCCAATAAGGTTTTAAGGAATGCTCTAAAGGGGGCAAGTGAGGTAGAGAGGTTCGACTCTAAGACAAGGGTGGTACCAAACTCAGGCATGTCTGAAACCTCGGATTAGAGGACACGAGTTAGATGAAGGGCGAGAAGAGGCTTGTGTGGTGTTTAAACACCATCAATGGCCAGCTGATCCGAATGACATGTTTCTGTGCAAAGGATTCTATGTAAAAATCATGCATATTACCAGATGATTCCAGGGCTTAAAGGGTTAAAATGCAAGGACTTGTATTCAAGGTTAGAAGGCAAATCTCATTGAATTTCTTAAAATGACAAAAAGGTTCAGTAGGGTAGATACAGAGAAACAACTTTCTGGTGCAGAAATCCAGAACAAGGGGGCATAATCTTAAAAAGAGAGTTAGGTCATTTAGGATTGAAATAACAAAACGCTTTCACTCAAGAGTAGTGGAAATTTGCAATTCTCTCCCCCAAAAGGCTATGAACGGTGGGACAAATGAAACTTTTAAGACCGATTTCAATATATTTTTATCAGGTAAAGGTATTAAGGAATAAGGATCAAAGGCAGGTAAATTAAGGTGAGGTACAGCTTATCCATGACCTGCCCGAATGAGGCTCAAGGGGTTGAAAGGTCTACTCCTACGCCTAGTTTGAGAATTGTTAGGGCAAGTGATAGTTGGAAGGCTGGTGCTGTCTAGTTACAAAAATAAAAACAAAAAACTGCGGATGCTGGAAATCCAAAACAAAAACAGAATTACCTGGAAAAACTCAGCAGGACTGGCAGCATCGGCGGAGAAGAAAAGAGTTGACGTTTCGAGTCCTCGTGACCCTTCAACAGAACTGTTCTGTTGACGGGTCACGAGGACTCGAAACGTCAACTCTTTTCTTCTCCGCCGATGCTGCCAGACCTGCTGAGTTTTTCCAAGTAATTCTGTCTAGTTACTGACTGGTACTCTGGGAAAACTACTGAAAGTCAATACACTTGGATTTCTGATATCTTCTTGGGACAGCAAAATCTCCCCTATTGCACAACGCAAGATAAGTTATCACTGACATCTCTATAATAAAGTGCAACCTTCTATATTCTTGCAATTTCATAATTCAGTGGTATTTAAAACATTTTGAAATAATGTAATATTGTAAGGAGTTGTGGAATCAGAAAGGAAGTAGCAGGTAACTTGACCAATTCTTCAAGGAACAGGATTACAGGATGAACGTGGGAAGCAGAGTCTCTGTGGAGAACAAACAGTGAAAATGAACACAAAACAAGGCAGCTCTGAAAAACTGCTTTGAAGTTTAAATGTTTGTTTGAAGACTACAAAGGATGTCTTTAAGAACCAATACAATAGGCAGGGTCCAACTTTTACAGACCTGTTATCACATGTGAACAGGTTGAGGCCATTTAACCTTTATGTATGTCAAAGGTAAACGATATGTAATCTTCAACATTCTAGCAGCTTCATAATTCAATGGTATTAAAATCACCTGTATTCAAATGTTTGTCCAAGGGTACATTAAGGTGTTGTCAGTCTAGTGTTCCAATTCATTTTTTCTATGGGTGCCTCACTAAGAATTCACAAGCATCAATACAACATGCTCTTCTGAAGTTAGATTCTTTGGTTTAAAGACCACATTTATATAGCCAATAGGTCATGTCACGTAGAGAAGTTTCATTGTCTTCAAATACAGTGAACAATTTTTTACTACAGTAACCATCTTGCAGATAAATGGAGAAAATATTTTGCGCACATCAGTATTCCACAAATATCAATGAGATGGATGACCTATTGATTTGCCCTAGGCATCAGGAATGAGGAATGAGTGAAGGAACACTAACCAGACTGTCATTGCAACTCTATGCTCTCTGAATACGGCTATGGGATTTCTGATGTCCAGAGTAGGCTGACAGGACCTTGGTTTGAAGAATCAATTAAAGAAACATAGGTACAGATGATAAATTTATTGCTAGCATAATATCTTTGAAACTTGTTGCATCTTTGTTAACTAGCTCATAGGAGCATAAACACCAACTTGGACCAATTGGGCTGAGTAGCCCATTTGTGCGCTCAATTTTGCATGTAATTTTAGAGCAATGAACAAATATGCAAAAGGTTCTCTCGAAGTTGGAAAGGAATGGAGATTATCTTGTGTCTCCCAAAAGTACAATTCACTGTAAATGAAACAGCAGAGTTCCTTTATAGTTGAGTGAATGACTAAATGGTTGAAGATAAAAGAGCAGCAGGATTTTAAACTCTTGATTATAATGACAGAGCTTATCTAAATGGCAAACACCAGCTGGCAGGTGCTAGAAACAGGTCCTGTACGATTGCAGGCTATGGTAACAGGCTGGTTTATAAATCCATTTCCTATATATAAAACTTGCATTATGTTAATAACATATTTAAAATTACATCAAGAATTTACATTTGCAAAGACTTAAACTGACAATTGCCTTAAAAGTTTCTAGCAGAAAGTCTAAAAGAAATGAATAATTGTATTTAGAATCAGGTTTTAGTTTTATCTTGCTATCTAGATAGGTGAAAATATAAACAGATTTAATTGATTAATGAAGTTATGGATTAAGCAGAGAATAACTGGTGTTCACAGCTTTTTCTCTTACCATCCTCAGCTGAGGATAAAAGCATACTGAACACCACACTCACTCTAATCCAAGTTTCTGTAGTTGAATTCATTTAAGTGAAGAGTGATTTTCAAAACAACAAAATACTATTATCCATTCGATAAATGTGGAAAAACCAGAGTCTATGTCAGCTGTACCTTCAGTTAAATTCTTACTTTCAAATGCAGGATTTGTAAGGATCAACAAATTGAGCTTTCGCTCAGATAGCTGCTTTGATCTCACTGCTGTGCTCTTGAATTAGACCGGAGCCAGTGGAATAGTTGCTTAATTCAATGACACAGGTGAGCATTTGGCCGAGCTTGAAAAGTTTCAGCTGAATGTGTATTTGCAGCAAAACATTTTGTGGCATCAGTTCTTCTCTGGACACCCCACCCCAACTTCTGAAAAAATGCTACTCCGACATCTTCCTCCTATCCTCTAATTGGTAGCACTCTCGCTACAGAGTCAGAAAATGGTGGGTTTGAGACTTGGGCACCAAAATTGAAGCTGACACTCCCCAGTGCACTACTGAGGAGGTGCACTGCGACAGGTGTCATCTTTTGGATGAATTGTTAAATCAAGGCCCTGTCTATCCTCTCCATGTCATTATTTTGAAGACAAGCAGGGAAGTTTTACCCTAGTGACGTGGCCAACATTTAGCACTCAACCAACATTATTATCTGGTCATTATCATAATGCTGTTTGAGAAAGCTTGCTGCATGCAGATTGGCTTCTGATATTCCTACATTCACAGTGATCACACTTCAAAAATTATTTCACAGCCTGCAAAACTCTGGGATGTCCTGAGGTTGCTGTAAAGGCACTGTATCAATGCAAATTCTTCCTATTTCCTGTGGTCATTTTGTTGAAATAAGAATTTATCAAATCATTTTCTACAGTAACTCAGTCTTTCCCAGCACATGAAGACTAATCAACCACAGAGGCATTTGGGAGGCTACAGTTGACATCAGCACCTATGAGAAGTCAGTGTTTCTGCTCCTGTTCACTATCCAGTGATCCCTTATGCAAAGTAATCATGCATGGGTATCAGATGAGTACAGGATTGAACTCAGCTACAATGTCATGCCACCTGCACCATCACCACTAACGCCCTACACCCAACCCATCAAATGGGCTGTAGGTTTCCCTGCGGATCCATTGCTGGTGCTACTGCATTTAACGTTAGCAGAATGGCTGTATGATGAGAAGGAACATTTTTGAAATGGTGTGTCACCAAGGTTTGGAAGCAGAAATGAACAGATACTTTCAGAGGAGGGAGAGTTAAAAATTATAAAAAACAATTCTCTGTTGGGAGTGGGGGAGGGAAAGGAATACTTTTGGTTGAGAGATTCCTTTCTCCTTTAAGCCACAAACAGGTTATTACTGCCATTATTCATAGGTTGGCAGCTTCTAGATGGCTAGGAATTATTTCACATTATAATGCTCTATACCACACATCTCTGCATTATCCATCAATTTCATCCTTTGTGTTGTCCTTAAAGCAGGGTAACACATGCATCAGGACATCCTACACAGCTTTTAATCGTGCTGTTCCTTTAGGCTTGAATTTATTTGACATCTTGTTGATAATGTGCAGACGCCAAAGCTCATAGTCCAAAAGGATGGAAACTGTTTTGTGTGACAAGAGACGTTACATAAAACGACAGGTGGTTATGTAGAGGAATGCACTTTGCAGCTCTTCGCTCCAATAAAGGAATCTTTATAGTTTATTGTTGTCAGCAATTGGGAGTCCCTGACAGCAACACTGAGCAAAAAGCAAGATATGGTTTCCCCCTTAAACTTAATCTTAAAAGTCACTTCTCCCTCAAAAAGCATAACTTTGTGCTTAAGTAGCATTTCACAAATACCTGTAGCAAGTTCAGTTGGTTTAAGGGAGCAGCATTTATTGCCCATCCCTACTTACCCTTGAGAAAGTGGTGGTGAGCCGCCTTCTTGAACTGCTGCAGTCCATGTGGTATATCCACAGTGCCGACAGGAAGGGAGTTCCAGGGTGTTGATCAAGCGACATTGAAGGAATGGCGATGTATTTCTAAGTCAGAATGGTACGTGGCTCGAAGGGGAGTTTGCAGGTGGTGATGTTCCTATGCATCTGCTGCTCTTTTCCTTCCAGGCGGTAGAGGTTGTGGATTTGAAGTAGCTGTTGAAAGAGCTTGCCTTAGTGAGTTGCTGCAGTGCATCTTGTAGCTGGTACACATTGTTGCCACTGTGAGCCAGTGGTGGAGGGAGTGAATATTGAAGGTGAAGGATGGGGTGCCAATCAAGTAGGCTGTTTTGTTCTGGATGGCGTCAAGTTTCTTGAGTGTTGCTAGTGCTGCACTCATCCAGGCAAGTGAAGGGTGTTCCATCATACTCCTGACTTGTGCCTTGTAAGTGGTGGACACACTTTGGGGAGTCAGGTGCTGAGTTACTAGCCACAGAATTCCCAGCCTCTGACCTCCTCTTGTAGCCACAGTATTTATATGGCTGGTCCAGTTCAGTTTCTTATCAATGGTAACCCCAGGATGTTGATAGTAGGGGATTTAGTAATGGCAATGCCATTGAATGTCAAGACGAGATGGTTGGATTCTCTCTTGTTGGAATGTTCATTGCCTTGCTCTTATGAGATGCAAGTGCCACTTGCCATTAATCAGCCCAAGCCTGAATATTATCCGGCCTGGACAACAAGGCCTTTACTGCATATGGACAAGGACCGCTTCAGTATCTGAGGGGTCGTGAATGGCGCTGAACATTGTGTAATCATCAGCAAACATCCCCACTTCCAACCTTATGATGGAAGGAAGATCATTGGTGAAGCAGCTGAAGATGGCTGGACCTAGACACCACCCTGAGGAACTTCTGCAGTGATGCCCTGGGACTGAAAAGATTGACCTCAAACAACGACAACCATCTTTTGTGCTAGGTGTGACTTCAACCAGTCGATAGTTTCCTCCCAGATTCTCATCAACTCCAGTTTTACTCGGGCTCCTTAAGTCCACACTCAGCCAAGTGCTGTCTTAATGTCAAGGGCAGTCACTCGCACCTCACATCCTGAGTTCAGCTCTTTTATCCATGTTTGGACCAAGGCTGCAATGAGGTCAGGAGCTGAGAGGCCCTGGCAGAACCTAAACTGATCAGCAGTGTGAGCAGTTTTTTGTTGAGTAAGTGTTGCTTGATAGCACTGTTAACAACACCTTCTATCATGTCGCTGATGATTGAGAATAGACTGATGGGGCAGTCATTGGCCGGGTTGGATTCAGCCACCCTAACGTGTCAGGTAGATGCCAGGTAGATGCCAGGTTGTGGTTGTACTGGAGCAGCTTGGTTAGGGGTGCAGTAAGTTGTGGAGCACCAGTCTTCAGTACTATTGCTAGAATGCTGGCAGGGCCTACAGCCTTTGCAGAATCCAGTGCCTTCAGCCGTTTCTTGATATCACATGGAGTCAATTGAATTGGCTGAAAATTAGCATCTGTGATGCTGGACCCTCAGGAGGAGGCTGAGGTGGACCATCCACTTGGCACTTTTGGCTGAAGATGGCTGCAAGTACTTCATCCCTGTCATTTACATGTGATGCTCCTCTCCACCATCATTTGAAGATGGGAATATTGGTGGGGCCTCCTTCTCCACTTAGTTAATTGCCCACCACCTAGTTATAGCAGGACTGCAAAGCTTAGATTTGATCCATTGGTTGTGGAATCACTTGGCTCTATCTCATGCTGATCCTACTGTTCAGCACACAAGCAGTCCTGTATTGTAGCTTGACCAGATTGACACCTCATTTTTAGGTGTGCCTGGTGCTGCGCCTGGCATGGTCGCCCCTGACTTGATGGTACTGGTAGAGTGGGGGATATGCTGGGCCATGCAGTTACAGTTTGTGGTTGTATATAATTCTGTTGCTGCTGATGGCCCACAGCATCCCATGGATGCCCAGTTTTGAGTTGCTAGACCTGTTCGAAGTCTATCCCGTTTAGCACTGTGGCAGTGCCACACAACACAGTAGAGGGCATCCTCAATATGAAGACAGGACTTTGTCTCCATAAGGGTTGTGTGGTGGTCACAAATATGGTGAGGTGGTTCAAACATGGACAAAAGAACTGAACTCAAGAGGTGAGGTGAGTGTGACTGCCCTTGACATCAAGACTGCATTTGACTGAGTGTGGCATCAAGGAGTCCTAGCAAAACTGGAGTCAATGGGAATCAGGGAGAAAGCTCTCCACTGGTTGGAGTCATACTTAACACAAAGGAAGATAGCTGTGGCTGTTGGAGGTCAGTCATCTCTGCTCTAGGACATCACCGCAGGATTTCCTCAGGGTAGTATCCTCAGCCCAACCATCCTCAACCACTTCACCGATGACGTTTCTTCCATCATAACGTCAGAAGTGGGGATGTTTGCTGATGATTGCACAATGTTCATCATCATTTATGACTCCTCAGATACTGAAGCAGTCCATGTCCAAATGCAACAATATCCAGGCTTGGGCTGACAAGTGGCAAGTAACATTCGTGCCACATACGTGCCAGGCAATGACCATCTCCAACAAGAGAGAATCTAGCCATCGCCCTTTGACATTCAATGGTATTACCATCACTGAATCTCCTACTATCAATATCCTAGGGGGTCACCATTGACCAGAAACTGAACCATCTACAAGATACACTGCAGGAATTCACCAAGGATCCTTCTAAACCCACGACCACTACCATCTAGAAGGACAAGGGCAGCAGATAGGTGGGAACACCACCATCTGTAAGTTCTCCATCAAGGGAAACAATTTTATCATGTCCACTCTATCTATTCCCCTCATAATTTTGTACACCTTAATCAAGTCACCTCTCAGCCTTCTTTGTTCTAAGGAAAATAACCCCAACCTATCCAATCTCTCCTCGTAGCTACACTTTTCTAGCCCTGGCAACATTCTTGTAAACCTCCTCTACAGTCCCTCCAGAGCTATTACGTCCTTCCTGTAATGTGACGACCAGAACTGCACACAATACTCCAGTTGTGGCCTCACCAGTGTTTTACACAATTCCAACATTATATCCTTACTTTTATATTCTATACCTCTGCCAATGAAGGAGAGCATTCTACATGCCTTCTTTACAACCTTGTCTACTTGAACTGCTGCCTTCAGGGATCTGTGTACTTGTACGCCACGATCTCTCATTTCATCTACACCTCATAGTATATTCCCATTTATTGTGTAATCCCTGTAACTGTTTGACCTCCCTAAATGTATGACCTCACACTTTATGTTAAAATCCATCTGCCACTTTACCGCCCACTCCACCAATCTATTTCGTTTTGGAGATTATGGCTATCCTCTACACTATCCACTATTCAGCCAATCTTTGTGTCATCTGCAAATTTCCCAATCATGCCCCTCACGTTCACATCCAAATCGTTAATATATAACACAAACAGCCAGGGTCCCAATACCGAGCCATTGGAATGCCACTTGAGACAACTTTCCATTCGCAAGGACATCCATCAACCATTACCCTTTGATTCCTGTTACAAAGCCAACCTTTTATCCAGTTTGCCACATTACCCTGAATCCCATGGGCTTTTACTTTCCTGACCAATCTGCTGTGTGGGACCTTGTCAAATGCCTTGCTAAAATCCATGTACACATCATCCACTGCACTACCTTCATCAACCCTTCTTGTCACTTCCTCAAAGCATTCAGTCAAATTTGTGAGGTAAGATCTTCCTTTAACAAATCCATGCTGACCATCCCTGACTGGTCCATGCCTTTCCACATGACAGTTAATCCGATCTCTCAGGATTGATTCCAATAATTTGTTCACCACCGATGTAAGACTAACTGGCCTATAATTGTTTGGCATTTCCTTTGGCCCCTTTTTAAACAATGCAACTACATTTGCATTTCTCCAGTCCTCCGGTACCTCCTCACTGTATCTAGTGAAGATTGGAAAATCATCCTCAGAGCATCTGCTATCTCCTCCCTGACTTCCTTCAGCAGCCTCGGAAACAATCCATCTGGCCCTGATGACTTATCAACTTTCAAGAATTTCAACCCTTCGAGTACTTCCTCTCTTTATGACTATCCCGTCCAATATCTCGCAGTGTTCGTCCTGGACTACTATATCTAAATCCTCCCTTTCCTTTGTAAACACGGAGACAAAATACTCATTCAAAACCCTTCCCACAGCCTCTGCATCTGCACACAAGTTTCCATCTTCATTTCTGATAAGTCCCACTTTTTCCTTAACTAACCTTTTAGCATTATGGTATTGGTAAAACATCTTTGGGTTATCTTTAACTTTACTTGTTAATCTTTTTCATGCCCTCTCTTTGATTTCCTTATTTACTTTAATTCGTCCCTGCATTCTTATATGCATCAAGGCTATCTGCAGTGTTTAGTCCTTTGTGCCTATCATACACTTTCTTTTTCTGTTTGATCTTCCCCTGTATTCCTCTAGGCACTTAGGGGGGTCTAGATTTGGCAGTACCGCTCTTATTTTTGAAGGGGACATGTCTACTTTGTACAATTAGGATAGAACCATAGAAAAGGTACAGCATAGGAGGCCGTTCGGCTCATCTTGTCCACACCAGCCCGAGGGCACCCAGGTGCCCTTTCTAATCCCACCTTCCTGCACCCGGCCCATAGCCCTGCAGCTTATAGCACTTCAGGTGCAGATCCAGGTACTTTTTAAAAAAGAGTTTAAAGTTTCTGCCTCTACCAACTTGGGCAGCGAATTCCAGACACCCACTACTCTCGGCATAAAAAAGTTCTTCCTCATGTCCCTCCTACACCTTCTGCCACTTATCCTGAATCTAAGTCCCCTGGTTCTAGAATTCTCCATCAAGGGAAACAATTTTATCCTGTCCACTCTATCTATTCCTCTCATAATTTTGTAGACCTTGATCAAGTCACCTTCCAGCTTTCTTTGTTCTAAAAGAAAATAACCCCAACCTATCCAATCTCTCCTTGTAGCTTTTTAGTGCTTCCCACTGGTTTTCCACTGTTTTATCCTCCAGCAGTGCTGTCCAGTCCACCTCAGCCAAGTTCCTTCTCATTTCTGCAAAATTTGCCTTCCCTCAGTTCAAGACTTTTACTCCTGCCTTATCTCTGTCTTTTTCCATGGTAATGCTAAATCTAACTGAATTGTGATCACTGTCCCCAATATGGCCACCAACTGTCACTTCACCCACTTGCCCTTCTTCGTTCCCCAAGACCAGGTCTAGAACTGTATCTCCTCTCGTTGAGTTTGTCACTACTTGGTTGAAAAAATTTGCCTGGACACACTGCATGAATTTTTCTCCCTCAGTGCCCCTTATATTGTTTGAATCCCAGTTGATATTAGGATAGTTGAAGTCTCCTACTATTATTGTCCTCTTGTTCTTACAAGCAGAAATTTGCCTACTTATTTGCTCTTCTATCTCCCTTTCATTATTTGGGGGTCTGTAGTATATTGCCAGTAGTGTGACTGCCCCTTTTAATTTCTAAGCTCAATCCATTAAGCCTCGTTTGTTGACCCAATTAGTATATCATCCCTTCTCACAACTGGAATTGATTCTTTAGCCATTCGTTATCCTGCTGCCATGTGTCTACCCGTGCTCTTAACTCATCTACCTTGTTTGCAATACTCCTTGCATTGAAGTATAAACAGTTTAACCCCATCAATTTCTATTGCTGGACACTTCCTAACTTTGCTTCTCCTGTAACTCCAGGTCTATCACAATGTCCTTAGCTGAGGTTCTACCTCCATTTTTCTGATCTGAATCTGACCTATCTGATCCTACTCCTGGGATCCCATCCCCCTGCCACATGGTCTTATTGTAGGAGGAAACGTCAGGTGATACTAAACATGAAGCGCACTTACAATACTAGTGTTGGCATTAGGTGGTTTCCACATACTCTGGCTCTGAAGTGGTCATGAAAGCCTGAGCCAGGTCATGGATCTGAAGGAGGGAGGCTCATTCCATTTCTCCAAATCTGGAGTCAGTCTGGATTTGCACTCTTAAGTTCAGTGCCAGTCTCATTCTTTGCACAGATGCGATAAAGCTATAAATACTATAGGAGAAAGAATAAGCTGAGGGAGTTAAGTACAGCTCCAGTTTTTGGGTCACGTCAAGCAAGTTTTAGAATGGGAGGTGGTACAATTAGGTTGCAGAAAGAAGGAACATAGCATAGTAGAGCTTGGGAAAATGACAATGAAAGTTCAAAACAATATTAATCAGAATGAAGATAGACCTATGATGAAGGCCAGAGGAAAGACAGTGAAACCTATCAGACAAACCTGAAGGTGAAAGAACTGATGGAGTGCATCTCAGGAATTGAAGTCTTCAAGTTTTGGGTAGATTTGGGGATTTATGGAATTGAACTATTTCCTGTCTGACATGCTTAAAATCACTTAATTTGATTCTCTGGTAGCTGAACTGATAAGGACAGCAAGTTGAGCTGCAAAGAACAGCAATCTTTCAAGTTCAATCCTCATGTTGTGCTGAATTAGCCCAGAGCTGTGGCAAAGATTAGAGGTTTACAATTGGCCTCAGCATTGTTGGGTCAGGCAAAGGCAAGAGAAATGCATCAAGAGCAACATGTGCAGTTGTTGGATACAGGCAAGATTGGGTTTGTTAGATTATCACAGCTAAATCCATTCTGGTCCTCTTCCTGATGTCCATATGCATTTTACAGTGTGGACCACTGAGTAGACATCAGCAGCAGGAACCCTGGCTAATTAATACTCTTTGTTGGAGAAGGTGGGGGTAAAGTCAACTGAGACACCTGAGTGAAGAGCAAAGCCCACTATGCATTACAAAAGGAGTAAGGAACCGGCACACAGTTCAGACGATTGAATACTGCACATTAAGCTATTAAGTGCCACAAACGCTTTCTCCTCCACCCTATGGGGAAAAAATGGTCCTTTGACATGTAGCCTCAATGAAAGGAGATTTAGAAATTAAATGCTTGGTGCTTGAAGTGAAGCAGGCTGCACAGATTTCTCTTCTGCAGCCCAGCCAATATGCGAAATGGGGATCTCAGCTCAGTGATAGCACCTGCTACAATTTTCAGCTCTGCTGTGTCAAGTTACCTCAAACATAAGTTATAAATAAAAATTCATCTCCAGGTGGATAGTACTTCAAAGAGTACATGCTGTTACTGGCTTCCAGCCAGCTGTCTGGGATCAATTTTAAACACTGCTGAAAAATGCACTTTAAAGTAATTTATCAGAAAGTAAACTATCACAATCATCTTCTATAATATAAAAAGTTAGAAACTGTCTTCTATAAACTAGCTACATTTACAGTTTGAAGTTGAAGTCAATAAGTAAGAAACAGCCACATTTACTATTGTTATGATGCTATCTTCTTTCCTTTTAATGTCTAGAAAGGCTGACAAAAAATATCCACATATTTGGAACTTAACTCTTTGAAACTGTCACTCAGCTACATTCCAGGTTGGATGTGGGGTGGTGGGGTACTGAGAGAAAACACAGGAGCGTTTTGGCAATAATACCAGGGAGTGTGTCACCTTACCCTTCTCTTCTGATTATAAGAGTACAAGTTTCATCAAGTCAATTCTGACCCAGATGAGGACAACAATAACGGTGAGTCCTTGTGGAAATGAGAGATTCTTTTTGGCTGGAATGACTCATCAGAATCCCCCAATGACCTAGCGGAGGGAGGTAATGTTTGTGGTTTCAAGACCACACTAGAAAGCACTGGGTTTGTTGAGATGGAAGCTCCCTTAGCATCCCTAAGATGCAGAAGAGAGAATTTACACTGATATAAGGCTTTACAGCTCCCAAAGTTCTTCATGAATTGTGTTTCATAGTTACCACTTTTTGGCAGGCAATCACTGAAACTAATATGAACACAGCAAGGCCCTGCAAATAGTAAAGGAGATGAAGAACAATTAATCTTTTTTGTGAGGCTGTTGGCTGTTGAGGACTGCTGGCCCAGACACCAGGAAAACTCCCAACGCCTCTTCAAACAGTGCCATCTGATCTTCTATGTCCACCTGAACAGGCAGATGCAGACTTCCATTAAATACCACCTCCAAAAGATGGCATCTTCACCATTGCAACACTTCCTCAGAATTGCATTGCAGTGTCTGCCTGGAACTATTACTTAATGTAGCCACTTTAATGCTCTCTACAAAGATTTGCTTGGTAATACACTGTGCAGAACAATAATGGAGGTAAAGCCAGTTGTAAACATGAATATTTGACTTGTTTCGCTTTTTGAGAGGACTTTTCTCATTGTCTGAGTGCCATAGGCCACAGACAGTTGGCAGGGCTCATATAAGGAATTAATTCAGAGGGCAAAGGCTGATAGATGTCTACATAGTGGCTTTGGAGGGTGCAGTAATTAGGAGATCAAATAATTATGCTGGTTGCTAATAAGGCCGACTTGGTTCTGTAATACAGCTTAAAACAGAGTTTCGGCTAAGCTTGTTGCGCAAAACCTGTCCTTGCTTATATCCCTTTGGACTCTCCAAGGGCCCAAATTCCTGAACGTAGACTTTTCAACTCTGCAAAGGTGGCATCAGACATGAACACCAGCTGTGACAATGGTGACTCTGACAGGACGATGATGATGGCAATTTGTATTTATACAATGCCTATTGAAGAAATGGTCCAAACACAGAGAGAAACCGAGCAAGGCCATAAGAGAAAAAATTAGGAGAGGTGATCAGAAGCTTGGTCAAGAGGCTAGTAAAAAGAGTCATAAAGGAGGAAAGGGGGGAAGTGAAGAGTTTGAGGCAGGAATTCTTCCATAAAGTGAGGCCTAAGCTAATGATCGGACATCCACTCATGGCAGGTTGAAGTGGTGGGGGAGGGTACAATTAATGGAATCGAGGGGGGCAGGGTTTCACTGACATATTCACTAACAGCAACATTTTTAACCTGTGGTTACACTGAAATGAACTGTTCTGAACATTAAAAGCCCTTAAATTGTCAAGATGTAATTTACCAATTAAATGACGTAAGACACTCACTTCTGTAACAATGTTGTATTGAGTGTTTGCATCAACACAAGCTTTTTAAAGACACAGCTAGCAATTGTCTTCCTCTCCCAGGAGTTGAATGGATGCAAATATGTTGAGATTTAGAAGGAAATGTTGATAATAAATCTAGATATGCACTGATCGAAATACCAGGTCTTGCTTCTGAAAGAATTCAGGTTATAAATTCAAAGCTTCAAAAAAATGTATTGTACATGTCAGCCATGGCTCAATGAAAATCCCACTCCAGAGACTTGAGCACAAAATGTAGGCTGACACTCCAGTGCTGTACTTAGGGAGTGTTACGCTGTTGGAAGTGTCATCTTTAGGATAAGTTGTTAAACGGATGCTTAGCCTGCCCACTCCAGTGAACAAAAAAGATCCTAAGGCTCTATTTCAAAGAGGAGCAGTGAAGATTTCCTTATGGTCCTGGTCAATACTTAGTGTCCTCAAAATCACTAAAACAAATAATCTAGTCATCTTGCTGTCCCACATTGTGGGATCATACCGTGCATAAATTGGCTGCTGTGTTTCCTAAATTACAAGTGACTGTATCTCAAAAGTATTTAATAGACTTTATAGTGCTTTGGGATATATCCTCAGGTTGTCAAAGGCACCAAATAAATACAGGTTTTCTTTCAGTTCTGAGGCTTTCTTTGCAACGGATTAACCTTAACAAAAAATAATGCATCTATGAGTTATGTTCTGGCTGCACCATTAATCTTGCTACCTTGAGCTGTGGTACCTTTGGTGAAACCCAGTTCTACTGGTGAATCTTGATACTCCTGGAAGCAAAGAAAATACCTTGTTTACATTACAGCATTTCCACTTTAGAGCAGGGAGATGATAGTCGGTAAGTGGAAAATCTCTGTAGTGCAACGGCTTTAATTAGGGTTTGCTCTTCTGATGGTAGGAATATAAGCACATTATTGGGACAAATTGAGAAAGCTTTATTCTATATTTGACTGTCATAGCAACCTCGAGTGTGCTTGTGCTGGCTTTGATTGAGAAAGGTGTACAGGAGGAGAGAATGATTTTCCATACATAGTGTAGTTAACTGAAGCTCAAAAATGCTGGTGGAACAAAAATGTTTTTTGACAACTCAGTTAAATGTCCAATATGAGTCACCGAATCAAAGTACACACACAGAATTTCTGCTTGCCCAATATGGAATGAACTAATTACCCTATGGAAGCAACTTGGATTTACATAGCACCTTTAGCAAAGCACATGTTCATATGGACAGATCCCACTGACTTGAATCCAGAAAAGAGAGATGTTTCATATAAACTAGAAAACACCATAACTAATAATAGCTAAAGACTACATCTTTAGGCACCCTCCCTCGATCCAAGATGAGTGCCAGTCAAGATCAGGCCTGCTAAAGGCTGCTTTCTCATTTTAATGAAGAACGAAGGATCAAATTTGAAGATATCAAATGGAGCAAAAAACAGATAAATGTTTGTGGCAAAACAAAAACAGAAATGCCTGGAAAATCTCAGCAGGTCTGGCAGCATCAGCGGAGAACAACAAAGTTGACATTTCTTATATTTCACCCCTCTTCTATTTTTACTCAGTTCTGTTGAAGGGTCATGAGGACTCGAAACGTCAACTTTGTTCTTCTCCGCCGATGCTGCCAGACCTGCTGAGTTTTTCCAGGTATTTGTTTTTGTTTTGGATTTCCGGCATCCGCAGTTTTTTGTTTTTGTTATAAATGTTTGTGGCAGTTTGCAACAGTGGATAAAATTCAAAGGAACTTCATTAGCTGCAAAGTGCCAGTTCATCCTCAGAGGTACTAAAGACGTGCATTTCGTAAGTGTTTCTTTTTTCTCTCCTGGGATTAAATCGAAGCAATGCTCAAGGCTTGTTAGAGGAGTCACATAAACAATGACAAGAATTTCAAAGGAACGTGAGAAAACAATAGCAAGGTATTTGAAAGCTGCTTCTGTGCATTAAAAAGATAACACTAATCAATCTGTGTATTTCTAATGTTTAATTATAATTCTCAATGCAACAGCTCTTGGTTCAATTTGTTTTAATGTAACCTGGAGGGGGGAGGGAGGAAAGAAAAAACTATGAACTGTGTAAATAATTTCTTGTAGTAGAAAGTCGTTCATTTTTTGATTGTGACGTTTAAAGAAAATTAAGATAAATAATGGCAGACAGACAGACCATGAAATTAATAGCACACTTTTATCAGGTCTAGACGGTGCCATATGGGAAATTAAAACGAAACTCAAAATATATACAAAAATATCAACGTATTAAATGCATCATGCAGGTGGATGTTTTCAACCATAAAAACATCGTGAAGTATAACCTTAGTTTAAGGAGGAATGATGATGCAGCCACATGAACGAATACCTTTCAAACGTGTACTAGGTGCTGAAAGAGATTTTGTCAACACTTGTGCTTTTAATTTCTTGAGCACACCATGCATTGGAGAATGCAAATAGTCAAAATTAAGATTTATTTATTTAAAAATAAAAATGCAATAGGGAAAATGACAGGTGATTATAAAAGTTGCTTTCCACATCTGCCTGCATTTATTCAGATGAACATCATGACCAAGTTGTGAAACAGAATTAATGGTCTAGCTATGGTTGAATGCTTTACTCGGCCAAAGAAAGAGAAGGGACATTCACTGCTCTTCATAAGCATTTCATTCATTGATTTAAAAACATATGGGGAAAGAGTAGAGGAAAAGCAAGATGTCATTCCAGGCCTTTCACCAATGCATTTTCTAGTTTTATCTGAATCTGTCAAGTCTCTTTTGTTCCATGGGTAGTGTGCTTTGGGTTATGAAGAGGAGAGGAGCGGAGCGAAGTTTATTTTGGGACCACCAACAATTCAATGCTAGAATCAGATACATTGTGGGAATACTTAAAATACTCATTACCGTGAAATCATAAACATATTCTTTATATAGGCATTCTGAATAGCAGGTAACACCAACAGATTTTAGTGAAAGCAGTGAGGGGTGTTGTGTCTCTAGCTGGATGGTAGACTTTGGGCTAGTACTACCAGCACATCCCTGTGAAGCAGTTTTAGGTATGCATATCGCTAGCCAAGTGTTACTGTAGCTTGTGATTTGCAAGGTAATCCAACGCTCAACTGTTTTGAAGCCAAGATGCTGCCAGACCTGCTGAGTTTTTCCAGGTAATTCTGTTTTTTCAATGTTAACTTAGTCCACTGTGGACCCAACTTTAACAAAGTTCTCAGGCGGTTCTTTGCGTCCTGAAACCAGGACCTATGAAAATACAATTCTGGTACAGACAGGAATGACCATTTACATTAAAAAGTGCTTCTAAACAGATCAAACTGATGCAGAGAGATGTCATATAAAAAGAGAAAATTTAAGAAAAAAAATCAGCAGGTCTGACAGCATCTGTGGAGTGGGAAATAGAGTTAACATTTTGAGCCTGTATGACTCTTCTCCAGAGCTAAAGAGAAGTAGAAATATGATGCAGTTTATAAGTTTAAGGGGGGTGGTGCAGCTGAAGCTAGATAGAAGGGCAGGGATTGGTGGGGGCTAAGGAGAGACTGACAAAGATGTCATGGACACAAGACAAAGTGAGTGTAAGGGTTAAAGAAGGTGCTGATAGTGGCATAAAGGTAAGAAAGCAGAATGTGTAATAGCATAACAAAGAAAGAACAGCATGGAACAAGTAATAGATGGTCTTTTTGGGGATGGGGGTGGTGGTTGGGGAAAAAGTTCAGATAAAGGAATAAAAAGGGATTTAAAAATGAATGAATAAAAATAGTAGAGAAAGATAAAAAGAAATTTTTTAAAAAGGGTATTAAAAAAGAGGTGAAGATAGAGGAGAGAGTTCATGGTCTAAAGCTGTTGACCTCAATGTTAAGTCCGGAAGGCCGTAAAGTACCTGATTGGAAGATGAGGTGCTGTTCCTTCAGTTTGCATTGGGCTTCAAGTGAACATTGCAGCAGGCCAAGGACAGACATGTGGGCATGAGAGCAGGATGGTGTGTTGAAATGGCAAAGTGGTCATCCAGTCTGCGTTTGATCTCCCCAATGTAGAGGAGATTGCATTGGGATCAGAGAATGCAGTAGACCAAATTGAAGGAGATGCAAGTAAAGCGCTGTTTCACCTGAAAGGAGTGTTTGGGCCCTTGGATAGTGAGGAGGGAGGAGGTAAAGGGGCAGGTGTTGCACTTTCTGTGATTGCATAGGAAGGTGCCGTGGGAAGGGGAGGAGGTGTTGGGGTGTTGGAGGATTGGACCAGAATGTTCCGGAGGGAACGGAACCTACAGAATTCTGATGGGGGGGTGGTGGGTGGGGGATGAGGGGAAGATGTGTTTGGTGGTGGCATCGTGCTGGAATTGGTGGAAATGGCAGAGGATGATCCTTTGAATTCGGAGCCTAGTAGGATGAAAAGTGAGGACAATGGGGACCATATCATGGGTCTGGGAGGGACAGAAAGGTGTGAGAGCAGAGGCACGAGAGATGGGTCGGACACAGTTGAGGGCCCTGTCAACCACAGTGGGTGGACACCTCAGTTAAGGAAGTAGGAAGATGTGTCAGAAACGCCATTTTAGAAAGTGGCATCATCGCAACAGATGCGATGGAGAAGGAACTGACAGAATGGGATGGAGTCTTTACAGGGAGCAGGATGTGAGGAGCTGCAATCGAGGTAGCTGTGGGAGTCGGTGGGCTTGTAATGAATATTGGTGGACAGTCAATTACCAGAAATGGAGACAGAGAGGTCAAGCAAGGGAAGGGAAGTGTCGGAGATGGACCATGTGAAAGTGATAGGTGGAAATTGGATGCAAAATTGATAAATTTTTTCCAGGTCCAGGCGAGAGGTGGATGAGGTTGTTCAGGCCTCTGTTCTCCCTGGTGGGGGAAGGTAGTGTAGAGGGATTGGACGTCCATGGTGAAGTGGCGGTGATCAGGGCCACGGAACTGAAAATTGTTGATATGTCAACATGGATTTACGCTCTTAAAAGGACTAAATTATCATAATTTCTCTTTCAACTCTGATCTTAGTTCTTTATTCATAGAGTGGCAAGAATGTGGAACTTGCTACCACAGTAGCGTAGAGACATTTAAGAGGAAGCTGGGTAAATACATGTAAAGTAAGTAGCATTAGACAAAGAGGTTGAAAGAGGCTCATGTGTAGCATAAGCACAGGCACATACCGACTGAGCCAAATGATCTGTTTCTGTGTTGTAAATTCTATGTAATAAGACAGAGACAATGCAAAGTGTGCCACAAGTTCTCAGGTTAATTGTAATATACAGAATGCAAAAAATGATCTTTCGCAATGCAACACCCCTCAACCCTCCTGCAGTTAATAATACAGCCAAGTCTCACAATGTTAACCAAAGTATTCATTTTCATAACTAACACTAAGATGAAAGCAATATCCAAATACTTTGGAACCACTTAAAAGATGACTGCTCCATTCTATGTTATGGAACAAGAATTCCATTATGGACTGGAGGGGCTAAGCTGGAATGTCGCCACATCTAAATTTGCTCTAATTAGTTAGTTTCCTTTCCAGGCCAGGAAATAACTCAGGCCCTAATGATATGCAAAATATACAAGAAGTGAAATCTCTACTGGTTTCATAGCTGTACCTCGCATTACTGCAATACATTATTGACTTTCATACGATAATCCCCCCCCCCAACCCCACCCCTCCCACCCCAAGATCTGGAAAACCTAGGTACGGTAGCTGCTGTTAATTCAGAGATCCAACAAGTCCCTTCTGTTCATGTGTGCTACACTTGTTTCCTTTAAGGTCGCCAATCACTGCTCTACACTCCTTTTGCTCCCTCCACTGTTTCAAGAAGAATGATCCTGATGAACTATAAAGGGCATGAACTATGAAGAAAGATTAAGATGTGAACTCCTATAAAGAAAAGGTATGCAGGGCAGTCACTATGATATGTAAAATAGTAAATGGAATAGTTAACCAAGAGTATTATTTCAATACCAGTCAGGAAAGTAGGAAAAACTTTAGTCGGAAATTTAAAAATAGACATAGAAAGAACTTCTTCATGCAGTGATAAATGCTTGGAATAATCTGACAGGTAGGTAACAGAGGTAACAACAGTTTGTGTATTTAAATTGCACTTGGATGCTAAGATAAGAGCGTTACGGTACAAGAGGGATGAGATTTGATAGAAATCTGTATAAATATGTTGGTAATTTTTTTTAAAAAGTAAAAACTTTCATGCTCCAAAATCCTTTTAGACAGTGGAAATAAATATGTCTTTAGGTGACACGTGCACTTTCAATTTGCAATGTTTTTTGTAGACAATGTTCCTGGGTAATGGGGGACTTGACAGGGGAGGGAAATACATCTGTATTTATAGTAAAACTAGATTTCATTGATAACAGTCATACACACAAACAGAGGCTACTTCTGTTGATTGCACATTGCAGTGTACTGAAGAATGATCAATGTATAATCATTCTCAGGCAAGCTTGAGTAATTCATCAACGAACTGACATACTCAACAAATACTTGCCGGCACATATATTCAGCTGTGCATATTCATCTGTCAAAATATCCCAAGAGGGCACATAGTTTTACTTTTATCTTTCTAAGCGGTGAAATCTTCCACATATTGTAATCATCCATTAACTTCATTTTTATTGTACAAGTATAGAGCTTTGTAATGGCTGTTGAGATAAAGACGCCACCTGGTGTGGCTGAAAGATGTAGGTTTGATCCCCACTCCCCAAGTTATCTGACACTGGCCAAGGCAGTCTTAAAAGCACTAGCTTTAAAGATATTAAGGAGAATGGATCAGGTAGATAGAGAGAAACTATTTTCAGTGCAGTTAGGGAATCTTCGACTCAGGGACATAGCTTAAAAATTAAACTGGGACTTTCAACAGTGAAGTTAGGAAGCACTTCTACACAAAGGGAAGTCATAGTTTGGAAAACACTTCCACAAACAGTTAAATGCTAGGTCACTTGTTAATGTTAGATTGGAGATTGATAGGTTTCTGTATTCCAAAGATATTAAGGGATATGAGGCAAAGGCAGACATGAGGAATTAAGTCACAGATCAGCCATGATCTCACTGAATTGTGGAACAGATTGAGGGTGAATTGAGGGGTTAAATGACATATTTCTGTTCCCATGCTCCTATTACAACCAGCTTCAATATTTGGAAGGAGGCAGAAAAAAAAAGCCAGAGTTCTTGTTATCCAGTGATAAACAGCAAGATTAGCTTCGACTGTGACACCCTTGCTCATGGCCACTTGAAAATCATACCCATGGTCAGCACAGTGACTCTCACATGCAGAGTGGCCACTTTGGACTAGGTACCAGAGTATGGTTGGAGCCTCTCGACTCAACAGCTGGAAGTGGGGAGGTGGGAGAGGATAAAAAACACATTTGGTCGTCACATAAAACTTTAATGTCATGGAATTTAACCTTAGTACCATAAAAGTGTCAATGAACAATGATGCTATTACCAGATATAGCAGATAGCTAGAAGATATTGTCTGATTGCAGGAATTATACAGTAAATGGCAGAACCCTTAAGTGCATCGACGGGCAGAGGGATCTGGGTGTACAGGTCCATAGGTCACTGAAAGTGGCAACGCAGGTGGATAAGGTAGTCAGGAAGGCATATGGCATGCTTGCCTTCATTGGCAGGGGTATTGAGTATAAAAGCTGGGAAGTCATGCTGCAGCTGTATAGAACCTTGGTTAGGCCACACTTGGAATATTGCGTGCAATTCTGGTCACCACATTACCAGAAGGATATGGAGGCATTGGAGAGGGTGCAGAGGAGGTTTACCGGGATGCTGCCTGGTCTGGAGGTTATTAGTTATGAGGAGAGGTTGGAGAAACTCGGATTGTTCTCACTAGAGCGACAGAGATTGAGGGGCGACTTGATAGAAGTTTACAAAACTATGAGTGGCATGGACAGAGTAGATAGTCAGCAGCTTTTTCCCAGGATGGAAGAGTCAATTACTAGGGGACATAGATTTAAGGTGAGAGGAGAAAACTATAGAGGAGATGTGTGGGGCCAGTTTTTTTAGGCAGAGGGTAGTGAGTGTCTGGAATTCGCTGCCAGAGGAGGTGGTGGAAGCAGGTACAATATTGGTGTTTAAAAGGCAGCTTTACAAATCCATGAATAGGATGGGAATAGAGGGATACGGACCCCGGAAGTGCAAAATTATTTAGTTGACGGGCAATATGATTGGCGCAGGCTTGGAGGGCCAAAGGGTCTGTTCCTGTGCTGTACTTTTTCTTTGTTCTTTGATCAACTTGGTCACATTTTGTGTGAATACTGACAATATCAGGGTGGGGGCATCAATAGTGTAATTAATATCTTATTTGCACCTATCTCCTTTCACCCATCACCCCTGTTTGCACCATATCCATTTTAAATTTTCTCATCCTTGCTTTCAAATTCCCCCATGGGCTCACCCCCTCCCCATCTCTATAAACTCCTCCAGCCCTGCAACATTCAGATCTTCCCACTTCTCTAATTCTGGCCTCTTGGTCATTGCTCCACCAGTGGCAACTGTGCTTTCAGCTGTCTATTTCTCAGCCCCTGCACTCCCTCTTCTTTTAGACACTGTTGAAATCCTAACTCTTCGATCAATCTTAGTCACCTGTACAAATAACTCTATGTAGCTCTGTGTCAAATTGTATTTGATAACATTTCTGGAAAGCGCCTTGAGACATTATGTTAAAGGCACTATACAACTACAAGTTAACTTTTCGTGTGGAAAACTTTCCATTTCATGCAACTGGTTTCAATATCAAGCAGTCCAAAGTCAGACATAGTACATTTGGATACAGAGTGTCCGCACTCTGCTCCGATGTATTTCAATTCCAACATAAATAGTGCTGCACTTTGAGAGATTTTTCATTTTCCACAGACATTATTAATTCAAGAAAGACTTGTGCTTTTCATAATTTCATGATGCCCCAAAGCCTTTTCAAGCCAATGAAGTAACTTTGATATGCAGTAACTATTCTAATGTAGGAAATGCAACAGCCAATTTGAGTACAGTAAGCTCCCACTAAAAGCACTGTGATAGTGAGCAGATAATTTGAGTTAGTCATGACAGCTGAGGGGTAATCACTGATCAGGGGACTGTGGCAACCTTCCACGCTCCTCTTCAAAATAGTGCAATGGGATTATTTACATCCACCCAAGTCTCAGGATCTCTGACAGTGTAGCCCTCACTCAGTACTGCCCTTCCAACCACTGCAGTGTTCCCTCAGGATTGCACAGAAGTGTCAGCCTAGAATATACACTCAAGTCTCTGGAGTGAGATTTGAGCCCATGACCTTCTGACTGACAGAGAAACTGAGTTGCAGCTGACACTAGATAAATGGAATGGAAATCTGCAAGATTACTCCATCACTGCACATATTTGATGCAAAGATCAGGAAAATGAATGATCACATACTTGGTGGGGGGAATCTATCAATAAAATTAAAATACCTTTGCTGGGAATAACTAAAGAGAGATGTTTCAAGGATTAATTATGCTGACAATTCACTGATGTAGTTAGGGTATGATAGCATATTGATTATGTTACAGAGCTAGCAATCCAAAGGCCTGGGCTAATGATCCAGGGACATGAGCTCACATCCCACCACAGCAGTTGGGGAATTTAATTCAGTTAATTAAATAAACCTGAATTTAAGAAGGTAGTAGCAATAATGGTGAGCATGAAACTACCAGATTATTGTAAAACCTAACTGGTTCACGAATGCCCTTTCAGGAAGGAAACTTGTCATCCTTACCCAGCTTGGTCTATATGTGACTCCAAGCCCCCAATACATTAGTCGCGAAACCACCCTCAAATGTCCGAGCAAGCTACTCAGGTGTACTAAAACCATTACGACAGACTGCAGCAGTTCAAGGCGGCGGCTCACCACCACTTTCTCAGGGGCAATTAGGAATGGGAAATAAATGGCCCAAATACCGTGAATGAATAAGGAAAATAAAATGAAATTGAAATATCTTTCACAAAGAATGACCTGAACATTTTTGCTGATTTCACTAAATTTTTGAACCCTATTGTGAGAGTTTGTAAGCAATTCCTGTGTTTTTTTTGGGAGGGGGCGGGGGTGGGTAGAAGTCCAGGACAGGAGGCTTAACCTTAAAATAGAGCTAGGCCATTCAGGGGTGATGTCAGGAAGCATATCTTCACACTAAGGGTGGTGGAAATCCCAGATCTCTCTTCCCCAAAAAAGCTCTTGATGCTAGAAGGATCAATTGAAAATTTCAAAGTTGAGATTGCAAGTCATGTCAGTCGAGAGCATTAAGGCTTATTGGCCAAGGTGGTAGATGGAGTTAAGACACAGATAAGCCATGACGTAATAGAATGACAGGTCAGCTCGAGCAGCTGAATGGCCTATTCCTAAATTTAGGCCTATTCCTAAATACCGTATCATTAAATTTGGGGTGCTTCAACATGAATTAGATATGGGTTCCTGAGCCCATAATAGCTCAGGATATTTTCTCTTTAGCACTTACTAGCATGGTATGTATATTTTTTGAAAGAAGAGCTGACTGAAAACAGCAATGTTAAATGATAATTAACATTTGATTTTAGATCAAAGGCATTGACAGGAGCACATTCACAGAAGGAGCATGTATATCTCAGTGTGCTGATCTAGCCAAATTTATTTCAGATTTAATTCCATTTAATGAGTCTTGCAGATGACATACTGCCTTTAGAATTGAAACATGCTAATGAAATTACTTCCACACTGTCCCATACGTTGTCCTGTGGCAGATCAACCTCTTGGCATAATACCTCTTTGCTACTGTTTCTTCAAAACTCATAAGGAGTGGGGTCAGGGAGAAATACAAATCTGTGTCATGCTAACAAATTGACATCAAGTCAAGGTTTGTCCATCAGTGAGACAGCAACACAGAAGTCGAAGTTTATCTGGCATTGCTTTTGTGATTCAGGGAATTAAGAATCATGAGCACAATTAGACAGCGTTTCTTGCGTTTTAAGGACCATACCTAGAATGAAAGGTGAGGCATCCTTGTTCTTGCCCACAGTACCACTGGGTCTTCATATTTCAGCTGCACTATTTTTAAAATGTAATGTAAGATGCACACTCAAACCCACAATTCCCCATGTAACGTGCTCTCTATTGCAGCAGTGCCACTGAATGAAGATTAGTTTTCCCAAGATGGAGATAAATCAGAAAAATTATTTAAAATTAAAGCAGGAGGATAGGACAAAGAGACATAGCTTCAAACGAAAAAAAGGCAAATTAAGGACCGATGTTATGAAGCCTTCATACACACAAGCAAATGTAAATATGCACACACGCAGACCAATGTTCCTTTTAACTTTTCTTTGTTGTGCATTTATTTCAATGCGTGGTGCCTCTAAAATTTTTGCACAGTCACACATGACCAACTTGCGAGCTGTTTGCATGGTACCTCTCATATTGCTCCATAGCTACACATACAATTTAGCAGGAACAACACCACAAACACACATGCCAATATATGGAATAAACTTTCAGATGGGGTAATGCAGTCAAATATTTGAATAACTTGACAATTAGGTGCAGTGATTTGGGGTGGAGTGGGGGGCGGTGGGAGTTAGCAAGGGGAGCTGGAGGATCTTACTGGAAGAATGATCCAAGAGGAGTCAGATGGTCATCCTCAAATATACTTAACTATGTTGCTGAAAGAAACAGCAGTCACATTAGTGGAGAATGTGCGAAGGGTGGAGTAAGAGCAGTGTTGGTCATTTTCGAGGAGTTTTACTATCTGTCCAATCAACTTTGGAAGAGCCATCTCCAATTTCTGAACACTTTCCAAGTGAAGGAATATTTCCCATTCCCGATAGTGAAAATTTTCACCCACCAATCTTGATTTAAACTAACATTATTTCACTGTGACAGACTCAAAATTGAATTCAGAGCATCACAAACTCCACATCTATTTATCTCTATTGAGGAACAAAACTGCAAACCAAATCTTAAGTGAGGGTAAAATACTATTTGATGCAAAAAGAGAGAGGTGCATCAAAATGGCCTCAGGAGACAAACAGTTCACAACTACCATGCAAATTATTCACACTCTAGTCATTAAAAACAGTAAGCCGAAACAGCTTGAATAAGCAGCAAAACATTTAAGTCTGTGTTGAATAACAGCCATGCATAGAGTAGCTCAATGATTGCTATCTGCTCCTTAGCTGAGCCACGATGCACAACCACAAGGAACCACTAAGGTAGTGCCATATACCAGGTACATGAAAATCTTTCAGCTATTAAGCAGTATGTGCAAACTGCTGTGTTCTACGATACTTTCAAAAGACAATGGAAGAAAAATTCCACGACACCTAACAAATCCTAATGTCTAACCTATACCTGCCTCAGCACCATCATAGACCTACCTGTGCGATATTTTTGTTTAGTAAATAAACTCCATATTCAAACTGAAACCTTTCTCCTCCTCTTGGATACAGAGGGAACCTGTGAATACAAACACAGGAGAGCCTAGTTAACAAAGCTGTCTGCGGGGGGGGGGGGAACGACGGCTGTAAATGATAAGTTTACATTGCATTTGGTTTCACATTACTATATCAGTAACATGAGGTACAATTGAGCTTTGAACATAACATTACCCTGAATTCCTATATCACATTCAGTTGGGAGAGAAATGTTAATACACTGGATACAGCAAAGGCTTTGGGTCTTGACAACTTTCTGGCTGTAGCACTGAAGACTTTTGCCCCAAAACTAACTGCCTCCATAGCCCTATTCCAATACAGCTGCAACAATAGTATCCACCCAACATTGTGGAAAATTGCCCAGGAATGTCCTGCCCACAAAAAGCAGGACAAATCCAACACAGCCCAATTACCACCCCATCAATCCACTCAATCTTCAGCAAAGTGATGGAAGGTGCCATCGGCAGAGCTATCAAGCGGCACTTGCACAGCAATAACCTGCTCAGTTTGGATTTTGTGAGGATCACTCGACTGCAGACCTCATCACAGTTTTGGTCCAAACATGGACAAAGGGGCTGAATTTCAGAAGTGAAGTGAGTATAACTGCCCTTGACATCAAGGCAGCATTTGACCATACGTGGCATCAAGTCAATAGGAAAATTGAAGTCAATGAGAATTGTGGGAAAACTCTCCACTGGTTGGGGTCAAATCTAGCACAAGGAAAATGGTTGCAATTTTGGAGGCCAATTGTCTCAGTCCCAGAACATCACTGCAGGAGTTCCTCAGGGCCATGTCCTAGGTCCAACCATCTTGAGCTGCTTTAATGACCTTCCCTCCAACACTAGGTCAGAGTGGAGTTATTTGCTGAAGATTGCACAATTTCTCAGATAGTGAAGCAATCCATGCCTGCAAGGCTTGGACAACATTTAGCTTTTGGTTAAATAACATACACAAAAACAGAAAATGCTCTGAAGGGTCATACAGACTCGAAACATTAACTCTGTTTCTCTCTCCACAGATGCTGCTAGACCTGATTTTTTTTCCAGCATTTTGTGTTTTTGTTTCAGATTTCAAGCAACCACAGTATTTTGCTTTTATCTCAAATAACATACCCACCCCACTAGCACCAGACAATGACCATCTACAACAAGAGAGAATTCTAATCACCTTCCCTTGACATTTATGGCATTAGACTAGCCATATAAATACTGTGGCTACAAGAGCAGGTCAGAGGCTGAGAATCCTGCAGCAAGTAACTCACCTCCTGACTCCCCAAAGCCTGTACACCATTGACAAGGCTCATGTCAGGACTGCCATGGAATGCTCTTCACTTGACTGGATGAGTACAGCTCCAAGAAACTCAATACCATCCAGGGCAAAGCAGCCTGCTTTATCGGCACCCCAGCCACTATCTTAACAACGTCATATTTTGTTTTATAACGCTCCTGTGAAGCGCCTTGGGACATTTCATTATGTTAAAGACGATAGTGTCTTTAACATAATGAAATGTCCCAAGGCGCTTCACAGGAGCATTATAAAACAAAATATGACGTTGAGCCACGTTAAGGAGTTATTAGGTCAGATGACAAAACCTTGGTCAAAGAGATAGGTTGTAAGTATCACAAATGAGGAAAGCAAGGTAGAGAGATGGGGAGGTGCAGGGAAGGAACGCGAGAGCTGGGGGCCTAGGCAACTGAAGGCACAGCCACCAATAGTGAAGAAATTAAAATTGACAATACACAAGAGGCCAGAATTAGAGGAGCACAGATATTGTGGAAGGTTGTTGGTTTGGAGGAGACTAGAGATAGGGAGGGTCAAAGCCATGGAGAGATTTGAAAACAAGGATGGGAACTTCAAAATCAAGATGCTGATTGACCAGAAGACAATGAAGATCAGCGAGCACAGGAATGATGGGGGTATGGGACTTGCTGCGACTTAAGACACAGGCAGAGTTTTGAATGACCTCAAGTTTATGGAGGGTAGAATGTAGGCGACCAGATAGGAATGTAAGTCTAGCGGTAACAAAAGCACGAATGAAAGTTTCAGCAGCAGATGAAAGGTGATGGGGTGAAATCCAGTGGAGGAGGAGGAAAAACGTGGGCTTAGAGATGGCATGCATGTGAGGTCAGGAGCTCATCTCAGGATCAAATGTGACACCAAAGTAGCGACAGACTGGCTTAATTTCAAACTGTTGCCAGGGAGAGGGATGGGGTCAGTAGTTAGGGAGCAGAGCATACAGTAGCAGCAGTGTGTGCTATCAACAAGCTGCATTGCAGCAACTCTCCAAGGCTCCTTCAACAGCACCTTCCAAACCTGCAACCTCCACCACCCAAAAGGACAGGGGAATCAGATACATGGGAACACCACCATCTGACTTGGAACTATATCACCGATTCTTCACTGTCGCTGGGCCAAAATCTTAAACTCTGTCCCTAACAGCACATGGACTGCAGCGGTTTAAGACGGCAGCTCACCACCACCCTTGCAAGTGCAATTAGGGATGGACAATAAATGCTGGCCTTGACAGCGGCGCTCACATTACATGGATGAATCAAAAAAGACATTTCCCAAGTCGGAAATGACATGTGTGAATTCTGGGCGATCGTTTAGCCTGACTGCCATCCAGTGACTCTCAGTGGAAAGTATGTGCCCTCAGCTGTGGTGCCCTCTGCCATTCATTAAACTGCTGGTATTCACTGTCTATGCTCACATGAATAAAGGGGCTGCCAATGTGGGTTCAGGGTTGCTCGTAGCAACAGGGTTTCACTATGAATGTTATACACTTATACAGTCTATATATGCCACATTGTATAATGAGCATATCAACCAGAGTGGTGGGTACTGGGGCCACAGTCCACGCCATCACAGAGAGTGACTATGATCGAAAATCATGGAACGGGGATAACATGATCACTTGCCCTCCTCATTCTCAGCAACTGATGATAGAAGCATTGACATGGTAATGTTGCAAGCTAAGTAATGGACATTTCTCTTTAAAAAGCAACAAAATTAGCTGCTTTATTTTGCAGAGGTTCTGCAGTCCTAGGTCTTCACACAAATTTGCATTTGGTAACACTTGATTCCTTGTGGTATATGATGAATGTTTAAATTTACCAGCCATCTAAAACAAATGCTATTCAGTTACATTTTCATAAAAAAAACTCCAATTTCTTTCCCTCTCCTCAAGAGTTAATACTTCCTGCTACAACAAATATGCCAGAGTGAACAAAAAAAGGGGCCTTTCAAAGGGTCACTGAGAAAGAATGCAATCACATAGTTATGCCTCTACAGCACAAAGTTGCGACATAACCGAGATGCCGGAAAAAAAGTTTTAGGATAATGAATGCTCTCCCCCACAAATGCACACTTCAGTAATGCAAATAGAAAAATGACTGCGATAAAGTTTGAGCTAAACAAAAACAAACATGAGCCAAACCATGGACTGAGGAAAGGCCATTTGACTTGTCAAGTTTATTTGTTTCACAATCTGTCGTGCCATGGCCTCTGCCCAACCCCCTCAATCTCCTAAGGGAGGCATCAAAACAACCAGAAGTAGCCTAAAAGTTCTAAAATTTCTCCTTGGCTTTCAAGGACAAGTCGAGCAAAACTCTAGAATTTTGATTACGTTAAAATCCATGTCTAGATATATGTCTGCAGCACACCAAGGATCACATTCCACACTGCATTCAAAGTCATCTTTTGTCTCATGACGATCAAAAAGGGCAATAACCAATCGAGGCTGTAAGCACAATGGGAGAGTGAGAAACCGCAAACACAATAGCAGGTGGATCCCTTCTTGGGATGGAATTAAGGCACATGAATGGGGCAGTGGAGACATAGGAACTGTATTCAAGTCTTGGGAATGCTGACCATGGAAGTATTAAATGGAAGAAAGTTTGCTTGGGAAAATAGAACAAAATTTATCGGAGTGAGTGATCCTTGTTGATAGCATGCTGTATAGTTTCATCCTCCTACCTCCAGCTTGTAAATGGTTTAATAATGCCAATGTCAGACCATGCCGCATTACACATTGAATACTCTTTCACACATTATCCTCTTTTAAATAGTGACAAATATCAGTTAATTCATGTAATTTTTGGGTCTAAATCTTCATCACTATCCTTTAGCATTCCCTCCTTCTGAACTCTAACCAGTTGCCAAAGCAATGGAAATAAACCGACAAATACATTTTTGAAAAACTACCTCCACCTTATGCCTCTAATTGTTCAGTTACTTACAATGTCCTCTTAAAAGTAGTAATGGGCATGTAATAGGCAAATGAAGTACTACTCACTCTTGACAGGACAGATGACATACTTCCTGGGTTACGCTGCCATGAGTTTTAAGATAAAAGTGGAGAAAATCATTTTACCCTCACAAACATGCATTTAGATAGCACCATGTCTCAAATGTATTTCACATTGAAGAATTGCATCAAAACGTACCAAGTATTTGGGAAGCAAGCGTGCTGAATTAACTTGTATTTACATAGCACATTTAACAAAGTAAAACCTACTAGGGTCGTTCACAGGAGCAATATTAATTTTTTTATTAAAAAATTGACATTTTTTGACTCCAAGCCATAATTGAGAAATCAAAGATGATAACCAAAACCTGGATCAAAGAGTTAGGTTTTTAGGAGCATCATAAAAGAGGACAGAACAGTGGAGACACACAGATGTCCAGGGAGAGAATTCCAGAGCTTAGGGTCAAGACAGCTGAATGCATGGCAGTGACAATGAATGGGTGGCACTGACAAGCCCAGTAACTTGGCAAACAACTCGTCCAACAGATACCCCAAACTTTTTCCATTTAGAGTGGGCAGCGAAGATTTAATAAGACTTAGAATAAGTTAACTGCTATTGGAGAACTGAAACGATTTTCCAGGATCCTCATGCTGATATCTCATTCCCGGGACATCCTGAATGGAGTTTGCAACAATATCATTCACATGCACAACCACAAGCTCATGTACCACAGAGTATACTCAGGTATGAAACAAAATTGGACAGCCTCCATTTCAGGAGAGATCAACATTGAAAAACTAACTGAAATCTGACATTAAATCACCCAGATCACGCAGGAAGTCTCAGAGCAATTGGTGAGAGAAATAAGGGTCAAGAATTATACAGTAATCATAATAGGGTATGTCATACATAACATAAGCAAGCAGAGTCAGCATGGCTTCATGAAGGGGAAATCATGCCTGACAAATTTATTTGAATCCTTTGAAGAGTTAACAAGCAGGATAGATAAAGGGGAACCAGTAGATGTAATACATTTGGGTTTCCAAAAGGCGTTTGATAAGGTACCGCACATAAGACTACTTAAAATAAGGGCCCATGGTGTTGGGGGTCATATATTAGCATGGATGGAGGATTGGCTAACTAATAGAAGACAGAGTTGGGATAAGGGGCCCATTTCAGGATTGCAACTTGTAACTAGTGGAGTGCCTCAGGGTTCAGTGCTGGGGCCACAATTACTTAGAATATATATTAATGACCTGTGAGGGAAGTGAATGTACTATTGCCAATGACACAAAAATAGGTGTCAAATGGTGACACAGAGTCTATAGAGCAATATAAAGAGGTTAAGTGAATGGGCAAAAACTTGGCAGATGGAATATAATGTGGGAAAATGTTCTGTCCAGAAGACTGTAAAGTGCCTAGTCGGAAGATGAGGTGCTGTTCCTCCAGTTTGCGACGAGCTTCAGTGGAACATTGCAGCAGGCCAAGGATGGACATGTGGGCATGAGAGCAGGGTGGTGTGTTGAAACGGCAAGCGACAGGGAGGTCTGGGTCATGCTTGCAGACAGACCAAAGGTGTTAGAAAGATATAGTGGCATTGGAGGAAACCCAGAGAAGGTATAGAGGAATTTTCTTATGAGGAGAGGTTGTGTAGTATTCGTTAGAGTTCAAAAGGATGAGAAGCGACCTTATTGAAACATATAAGATACTAAGGTGGCTTGACAGGATAAATGCCGAGAGGTTGTTTCACCTTGTGGAGCGTCTAGAACCAGAGGGCATAATCTCAGAGTAAAGGGTTGCCATTAAAGACAGAGGTGAGGAGGAATTTCTTCTCTCAGAGAATCATGAATCTGTGGAGTTCTCTACCGCAGAGGGCTGTAGAGACTGGGTCGTTAAGTATATTCAAGGCTGAGATAGGCAGATTTTTAATCAAGGGTTATGGGGAAAAGGCAGGAAAGTGGAGTTGAGGATTATCAGATCAGTCACGATCTCATTGAATGGTGGAGCAGGCTTGATGGGCCGAATGGCCTACTTCTGCTCCTACGTCTTATGGAGCAGATTTACTGGTGAACAACAAATGCAGGGAAATTTGCAAAAAATATAACTCACTTGTCATTGCTTGGATTGGATAACACAGCACTCAACACTATCTTGTGAGCACAGGTTTAAACACATGACTACACCAACGCCGTATCAACTTTCATCTTATTGCAATGGTAGAGGGTATGTGGAGGACCTAGGGCAGAAGGAACGAGATCCTAGATAGGTGAGAAGCATCTTTGGCTGACTGACTTTGAATCAACCTGAGGGAATTGTATACGCATTGCCACAACTTGATCAGTTTATTCCTACATCAATCCTGTCGAGGAATCAGCAGTCTAGAGATGCATGTTTGATGAATACCATCTACCCCAACCTGCCAAAAATTAATTTAGTGTCAGCTCCTATAACAAAAAGAATTCATTAATAATTTTGCTTTTTCATTCCACACCGAAATAAAATAAACTTTCCCATGTCGAGCTACTTGAGGTTTGCCCTTTCAGGAGATTGAATGTTTGCTTTAGGATGGCCTCAATGCTAAAGGGCCATTGTGTACAAAGTCTGCCCTTGGGCTGAACCTGGCTAATTCATCACCTGGCATGTTTAATTGGTAGCATACACTGTAGCCAGTCAGTTAGTTTCAAACTGTAAAGGGAGGTTTGCTGTAACAATACACGTCTTAAATTGAGGAATGCAGGAAAACATGACTTTTTGAAAAAACGAACAGGGAAAGGATATTGGACTCGGGTGAGCCAATCACTTAAGGGAACAAAATATCTGCAGGGTTTTTATGTTTTTGGATTCTTCCACTTCAAATCAACCTTTCACAATTTGTTGGACGGTTTCAACAGTCTGTAGCATGAGTCTAAATTAACAGCAATGTATGCAAAGCAATGCGGTGGTTTACAGTATTGGAGCACCAGTGCATAGCAGAACACAAGATAGTGCCTCCCACACTCCCAGAGTTTGTACTTTTGACCAGGCCATTACAAAATGGCACAGAGGGAGTCTGGTTTTTAACCCTTTGGTTTTGCACTAATTAAGGTGAGGAACAGAACTCTGTGCTTTTCAGGCACCCCTTGTCTGCACTCAGTTGCACTTATATCGCACCTTCAATGCAGTAAAACATCCCAGGTCAAGTACAGTGTGGGCTGGTGCATAGTCAGCACCGCTCAAAATCATTTCTCACACATCCTTTATGGGGCAGTGTGTCAAAGGAGCCAGCTGGTGGAAATAAACTTGATTATGTCAGCAATCTAGTTGGCAATTGCTCCAATGCAATGAAGTGATGGTAATAAAATGGGAAGATTTTCTTTGGGTGGTATAGCAAAATTAAACTAATTCCTCGCAGGGGTTTCCAATTATGCTGCATAACACACAGAATGTCACCCCAGCAGTACATCAGTATGCTTAACATGTGAAATTACTTGGCTGGGTTTGAGAGCATTCACCACAAATTGGTATAAAATAGTAACAAATCACAACAAAAATAAAACAGGAAAGAAACCCAAATAAGATCACAATACAGACCATTTAGCCTGTCATGTCTGGACTAGTTCTTAGCAATCAAAACCTAATTCCACTTTTCTGCTCCTTCCCCATAGCTTTCCAGTTTCCTCCACTTACAATAGTTATCTAACTTTCCCCTTCAACAATGCAAGAATCTCTGCCTCAACTAATTGCTGTGACAAAGCTTTTCATGCTCCAACAACTTTCTAGAAACTGTTTCTAAATCCTCTCCTCACTGAGGATTTTAAACTGAACCTATCACTGACTACACAGAAGAAATAGGCCCTGTTCGCTCTATCAAAATCCTTCATCATTTTAAAAACCCTTTACAAAAGCCTCTTGGCTAGTTCTGCTCTAGTCAAAGTTGTTCTCAAAATCTCAAGTTTTCCCTCATAACTAAAGCTTCTCATGCCTAACTTGTTCTCTAACCCAACATGCTAGCTACAGGCTCAAGTTTAGAACAGCACTCCACATTGCACCAATATGTTAACTTTTTCCATTCCTATCGCAGGCTTCTCCCTGACTTCTCCGTGTGAGATAACTAAATCGTGCCATATTATGGATAGTCTTATGCCTAATACTAACTAGTTTGAGACTGTTCAAACTCATTTCAGATAGAACCCTTATAGCAAGGAGATAGTTGACTTTCATCCCATTCAGATGGGGTGGAAAGGCCAATGACGAACCCCTTGTCCTCTCCATATATTTACATTTTAGAGTCTATTATATGCTATACTCAAAAATTTTGTGACCTGCCTTGAGAATGAGGTCCACAGGACTCTAATGGGCAAGGGATTATTTATTTTAACAACCGGAACTTATATACTGCAGCACTTTTCATCTAATAAGCATCTCAACAGGCTTACAGACAGAAATGAATACAGTAGAAATGGATAGAGGCAGGGAGAAGGAAATTAGAAAGGAAAGAGAGGCAGAGCTGAGGGTCAGCAACACACACATAGAAGCTTCATGTTGAGGCAATGCAGGCAACAAACATAAGAAAGAGGAGGGGGTCAAGAATAAATAGGCAGACTGTTGGGTCATATATAAAAAAGGGACAGGATGGTCCTGAAGTAGTAGTTGGTTTTGGTCAAATGTGAATTTAAGGTTCACCATCTGAAATGGTGACAACTTTTTTCCCCACGACACTGATGATCACCTGTGTATTTTCAACATTTGAGATGTTTGCTTCTCATCTCTTCAACTGTCTGACATTTAAGTTTTGGATGAGCTGAAACTTGTTGCAGCTTTGCAACAGCAACTACCAACTATTTTTGTCCTGTTACTATCCTATTCACCATCCATTCTGGATTTTTGATCAGGGTGAACCTGATAGTGTATAATCTCTGCCTTGTTTGACCCCGAGGTAAGCATCGAGCCCAAACCTTATACAACATTAAAACCCCTATTTCTGCCTTTGTAACAGTGTTCAATTTTATCCCAACCTCTATCCTGCCAAAAACAATATTACAGACAGGGGAGAGATGGTAGGATGCCCTCCCGGCTGACAGCAGATAGGCATGCTTTTAAAGAGATTTTTTTAAAGAACCTTGAGTGCTTTGACTCTCAAAAAACCTACAAAAGACAGGCTCTCTCATAAGTTTAAAAAAAAAAATAAACGTTTATTTCTCAATGCCCAAATATATTTGCAACAGTACCCATTCACACATGCGCGCACGCACAAGAAAAGGTGATTACAAAAGAGGTAGCATGCACCTAAGTTTTTAAAGCGTCCAAAAATGAACAGTTATACTGGAGTCTTGAGATTGAAGCTTGAAACATTGCAGGCTTGACTATTTCCTTTTGATTAGCTGAAGTGGTGGTTGGAAGTCTCCGGCAATGAATTTGCAGTGGCTTACTATATGCAGTTGTAGGTTTCAGGTTTTGATCCAGTCAAGGTACAGTCGAACCACTGTGGTAAATATCTGGCTTGGTTCTTCAAATTGGTAGGTAAAAAGCTAGCTCCAATTCTCTGCCTACAAGTAAATTTCAGGCACAGTCCTTCTGTTGCTGGGCTGATCTCTTCCCTCAGTCTCTTCATCTCCCAGACTGACTGACTGACTCAGCTGCTCTCAAGTGTGTTAATAGATGCTCATCATAAACCGGTTCCTGTCAGGTGCCCATAGTATCCGTTTTTCCACTGTCCACACAAATGGGCTTTAACGACTTAAGCATTGACACACCATAGGGTTTGAATTTCAACTATTTGCATCTCCTTGTGAATGAATGAGTTTCTCCTCACCACAATTGTGAAATTCCATTCTGCAAAAATGAAGTCTGCAGGGCAATTGTGCCTTAGTTTCTTTAGGTATTTAGACAATAGCAGCTATTAAATTCATAGAAAAAATCTGTCGCATTTTAGTGTCTTCCCAATGGAATGTCCCAAAAGGTTGTTTGCATTTTAATATCCTGTCCAGGCAAGCAGGGTAACTTCCAACCTTGTGGAGTTTCATGTATAATAGCAGACAAGGAAGGTCTCCTGACCTCTTAACTCCATCTCGTTTTAAAGCAGGTTGTCCATTCTCCATTTTGTTTTTAAAATTAAAGTGTCCTTTTTTCATTAAATCCACCGGTATTAACTGCATGGGTGGGACATTATTCATATCTTAAATAGATCCATGCCTGGTTTCTTGAATCTCTCCAAGGTCAATGGCTCAAATACACCCTGAACACCAGTACTCAGAAGTGCTCTCCCTTATATAACTCATCCATCATTGTGGTCGCCATCTTCATTGCATCTCCTGTCCGCCTACCACCTTTTGGTAATGCACAAATTACCAAATATAGATTCTGGATTACAAATTACTCAATAGTCTTACTCCACATCACTTCCAATCTCCTCCAATCCTACTTTTCAGCCCACTCCCTTTATTTGTTTTTATTCTTTATTTTTGTAAATTCTCTTTCTAAAACAAGTCCATCCATCTTCAAAAGCCTCTTCAAACCTCTACAGTGCACTCTGTCTCCTTCAGGAACTCGTCACCAACTCATGTTCAATGTCTGATCCTCCTAAAGATGGTTCTCTACCTTAAAAGGCATTGTCTAAGACAAAGTTGTTGTTACAATGATTTCAATGCACTTGCATGGATGTCATTAATAAATTACTATGTCACTGCCTTAAAGTGCACTTTCATCTGTGACTATAAATTACTGTTCTTTAGTAGTCCTGCAGACAATGAAGGAACTTGTCAGTATTAGATGAAATCAATACATTAGGCATGCGTAATTGTCAGTGGTTCACTGGCACTACAACTATGCCATGTAAGATAATCCTTGAGGTTGCAATAAAAATGTCTCGAGGACTATAAACACCAGCAAGTTACAATTTGGGAGTTTCTTTACTGCTCTTTCCTTCTTTAAATTAAAAAAAAAGTTTAGTGAAAATGGACAGAACCTTTTGGCCTTTAATAGAAAACAAATGTTTTCGTGGCAACGAAGTGTTTACAAAAATTACTGCTTGACATTTTATGAATCCTTAGCCACATCACCTGACTCCTCTATTATATTGCTCCTACGCCTGTTACTTATTACAAGAAAGTAACAATGAATCCTTCTTGAGTGGAAAAACCGAAATATTAAGACATTTTAACTGATTATTGAACCAGTCTTTTGATGGTCGTTAGGTCATTCGCTCTCTTCCACATGAATGCACAACTGGGAATCATGCTTAGAAATAAACTTCACCAAATACTGAATACTCATTTCTAAATTTCAATTCTGAGATTCTGTGGTCATGAGGGGTCTGGACAGAATAGAGAGAGAGAAAAACTGTTTCCATTGGCAAAAGGGAGACTGAAAAGGTGAAAAGCACAAGAACCAACCGTGACAGAGGAACAACACTTTTAGTGTGAGTAGTTAGGATCTGGAAGGCACTGCTTGAGATTGTACTGGAGGCAGATTCAATCATGGCTTTCAAAAAGGAACTGGATACGCACTTGAAAAAAAAAATTTGCATTGTCACAGGGAGGGGAGTGGAGGCAGTTGAGTTACTCTTGTAGAGAGCTGGCACAGACACGACAGGCCAAATGACGACCTCCTCTGCCGTAACCATTCTATGATTCTATTTCTATAAAATGGCGAAAACTCAATAGAGAAGAATGGGCTTTACTGTACATGCAACTCCAGTCCCCAAACTAAATATGGGTGACTCTTAACTGACCTCTGGAAGTGACTCAACAAGTTACTAAGTTTCAGCACAACCATCTCACAGAAACTAGGGATGGGCAGGAAGCACTGACCAGACAAGTGAGGCCCCATATCCCACGAGTAAGTAAAAGTCAGCACAAGTGTAATTAGTATTAAAAAATAGTCGCTAATCTTGGCAGTGCTTTTGCGCCCAGTTAATGAGGAAGCTGTAATAAAATATCAAGATTTCCCATGTTTGGCAATTAAAACCACACCTTCATAAATTTCTTCTAAATAAGTTTACAATTTTGCTACAAAAGACAAAGTTTCAGTCCTTCAAAATGCCTGATGCATCGATGTTACCTCAGCATCACATGCAAACCTATTTTGATAAGATTTGACAGCATTCAATAGTGTAATCGCGATAACTGATTAAGTCTTGCTAAAAAAAATACATAATAGGAAAATTAACCCAAAACAACATAAATATTTCTCAGAAGGCCATTGGATCCATTATGTCTGTGCTGACTCTGGTCGAGCAACCAAAAAGAAAACAGTTACCCTGTTCTCTCCCCATAGTACTGCATTTTCCTTGCTTTTAAATACTTAATTTTCCAAAAAGCTGTAGTCTCTGCCTTAACATCTGTGGCAAAGCATTCTAAGCTTCAACAAACTTCGGCAGAAAGAAATGTAACCTAACCTCTCGCCTTCACTGGTAGAGTATCTCATGTCCTGCCTCATTACTACATTTTCCATCCATAGCAGCAGCCTAGATAATCAACACTGTACGGTCTTGCTGGCTTTAATGTACTTTCTTCAATTCAACATCCAAAACTTCCCTCTGGGTTCTGGGTTACCCATCAAAAATGCCAAAGAGGACTAGTGTAGCTTTAAAAAGAGCAAAGTATGAGTTGTTTAGGACATCTAGGTTGCTCTTTCCAAGATGATATAAAATCTACCCTATTATGGGCCCTATCCTACACATCAGTCTCCAAAGGGAACGTTTTATTGGAAGAGAAGAAAAACAAATAATAGAAGTGATGACCGATAGGGCAGCAACAGATATTGTAGACATTACTGCACATGGTCTCAGGAAAGGTTGAAAGAATAATTTCATACAGCTATGTGGCTCGATGTCAGTTACCAGGATGGATAAATAAAGAAATTAAAAGCTTGCTTCTGAGCATGAAGCCCCAGTGGCTCCTTTTTTCCCCCCCAAGAGATCTTTGCAATCACTCCATGTAGGTGTATCTTGGACCAGGCATCTCCATCATATTTGAATGTAAGGAACCAAAGACAGTTGTTATCTGTCAGCAATGGAGACTTATGGACATTTCAAGCAATATTTGAAACTCACTTCACTGTCGGAAAATATTACGAACTTCAACTTTGGAAACAAAAGTCATTCTACAAAGATGAGATGAGTTTGTCAAAGAATAAACTAGTAAGCAGAGAATAATTCTGTAGCTTTAAGAGGAGGGTGAAAATGCTGGACAATGGAGGCAAAAAATAAACAATTTTTAAATTTCTAAACTTTGTAACTTCCTGATTTCAAACTTTACCCAAAGCTTCAGTATTGTGGCGTATTTGGAGGCTGCCAACAAAAACTACCTTTCTGCATGGGATGGATACCTGGGAATCATTAGGTGTCAAGCAATTGAGGTCAAGCTCATGCAGTTAATGTCTTAACCTAGCGATCAGATTGCAGCCTTGAGGTCATGCCCTAGCATGGACTATTTAAAATTATTAATGTGGATTCCTTTTAAATTCTGGTTTAAATTATTTTCTGCTTTTCTACCCTCCTGTTACACTTGATGTGTGAGGCTGTTCATGCATTCATAATTTAAGACTTTTTTTTTTACAACAGTTTTGAATCAAGACAATCTACAAGCCTTTTATTGGGGAAATTCAATGCCTCTTGCATGGAGTAGATAATTCCGGAGCCATTGATAACTCTACGAATTAGATCAATTTCTCTACCCATATTACACTATAAAAAATAAACCTGCTCCTAATTTTGAAATAGATGTTAAACCAAGGCCCCATCTGTCCCGTCAGGTGGACGTATAAGATCTCATTCATGGCAGTGTTTCGAAAAAGAGCAGGGGAGTTTTCCCTGGTATCTTAGTCAATGTTTATTCCCTCAATCAACATTACAAAAACAGATTATCTGGTTATCACATTACTGTGTGTGGGAGCCTGATGCGTGCAAATTGGCTGCCATGTTTCCTACATCACATTGGCTGCAAACTGCTTTGGAATATCATGTGGTCATGAGAGGCACTATATAAAAGCAACTCCTATTCTTTTAATTAAAAATCCAGTTTAATTTGACAGCCCACGTATTATCAGTGTGCTTATCTTAGAGAAATTAATATTACATCCAACGAGGTTCAATGTTTCAGATGTCTGAAAGTCAACAAAGTTTCTAACGATTCCCAAAGGCAGATGTTAGTTACTGAATTTAAAACTGAAAAAAGATAGGCCTTAAATCAAATCATTATTGTTCAGTGCAGTACCTATCCCTTTTAACACTACACAACTTTATAACTCTGTTAAATAAATGACTGTGTTGTGAATTTGGCCACGCGTGCCAAACATGCATTATATTAGGCATCTTGCTTTTGGGGCTACAAAAGCATTTATCTTCAACACGAAAGTCTAATAAAATCTTTTATAATCCACTGCATAACATTAACTGGCATCAGCTGTTCCCAATCTTGCAGGAAACATATGCTTTGCATCCTCACTGCTTACTTGGAGTGATATCATATATGTGGCAGCAATGTGCAGAATACATAACCCTGTATTCAAATATAAAAGCAAAATACCACGAATACTGGAAATCTAAAACAAAAACAGAAAATGCTGGAAAAACTCAGCAGGTCTAACAGCATCTGTGGAGTAAAACGTTTCAAGTTTGTATGACTCTGCTAACTCTTTTTTTTCTCCCCACAGACGCTGTTAGACCTGCTGAGATTTTTCAGCATTTTCTGAACCTGTATTCAAATGTAATTTGGTTTCTAAATCAGTGGTCTTCTTCTCTTTCCACCAGTTTCCATAGATGTGCACTTATCAGTCCAGGGCATGAATATAAAGACATGAGGAAGGAACTATGTTAAAAATAATAAATATCCAAGATTGATCACAATGAAGTAAGGTACACGTGAAAATAAGGATAGAGATTTGGGTCATTACAAGCTGTGGTCTAAGAGGTCCACACAGCTAGTTTACATATGTAGACTGGATGCTGTGAAGTGTTGTGTAGTAATCTCATTGAGAGGTTCACATGATTTATACAAAGGGCTTTGGATACATGGGAGTCATTAATTTAAGGATGAAATAAAGCACCATATGGGAAAAGACCATTCACCCCATCAACTCCATTTCTACCATAATACCATGGATTGCAACAAACACATTTAATGTCCTGAAGAGTGGTCCTGTAAGAGTTTGTAACTCAACCAAAACTCCAGAATAGCTAACAAAATCAAAATACTGCGGAAGCTGGAAATCTGAAATAAAAACAGAAAATGCTGGAAACACTCAGCAGTCAGCCAGCATCTGTCGAGGGAGTAAGAGTTTACGTTTCGGTTTTGAGACTTTGACAAACATATGAACATGAAGGAGTAGGCCCTTCAAGACTGCTCCGCCACTCTGTAAGGTCATGGCTGATCTGATGGTAACCTCCTGCCTCTCCCGATTAACAAGTGGGTGCAAGGTTATCAAGAATCTATCTAGCTCTGCCTTAAAAACATTCAAAGACTCTGCTTCCACCGTCTTTTGAAGAAGAGAGTTCATGACTCTTTGACAGCAAAAATTTCTCATCTCAGTCTTAAATGAGTGACTCATTTTTAAACCGTGATCCCTAGCTCCAGATTCTTCCACAGGAGGAAACATCCTCTCCACATCCACGCTGTCAAGATCCCTTAGGACCTTAAAGGTGTTGATCAAGTTAACTCTTTACTGAAATCCAGTGGATACAAGCCTAACCCGTCCAAATTTTCCTCATAAGTCATTCCTAGTATTAGTCGAGTAAACCTTCACTGAACTGCTTTTAACGCACTTACATCCTTCCTTAAACAAGGAGAATTACTGCATACAGGTGCTCCAGATGTGGTCTCACCAGTGCCCTATACAACTAAGCATAACCTCCCTACTTTTGTATTCAATTTCACTCACAATAAACAATAACATTCTATTAGCTTTCCTAATTATTTGCTGTACCTGCAGATTAGCCCTTTGTGATTCATGCACCAGGGCACCCAGGTCCCTCCAAATCTCAGAACTCTCTCACCATTGAGGTAACATGCTTCTTTTTTATTCTTCCTTCCAAAATGGACAATTTCACATTTTCCCACATCATACTTCATTTGCCAGCTCTTTGCCCACTCACTTTGTTGCCTCCTTACGTCCTCTTCACAACCTACTTTCCCTATCTTTGTCTTCAGCAAATTTAGCAACCATACCTTCAACCCCTTCATCCAAATTGTTTATATAAATTATGAAAAGGTTGAGACCCCAGCACTGATCCCTGTAGCTCGCCATTCATTCCATCCCGCCAACCAGAAAAAAACCCATTTATGGCTACCCTCTGTTTCCTGTTAGTGAGCCAATCTTCCATCCATGCCAATATGTTAACCCCTGCACCATGAGCTTTTATTTTCCACAATAACCTTTGATGTGGCACATTATCAAATGCCTTCTGGAAATCTATGTACAATATATCCACCCTTAATCCACAGCACATGTGACTCTAAAGAACTCCAATAAGTTGGCTAAACATGATTTCCCTTTCACAAAACCATGTTGACTCTGCCTGATTGCCTTAAACTTTAAGTACCCTATTATAACATATTTAATAATAGCTTAGAACATTTTCCCTGTGATAGATGTTAAGTTAACTGGCCAGTAGTATCCTGCTTTGTCTCCCTTTTTGAAGAAAGCAGTTACATTTGCTATTTTCCAATCTAATGGATTGGAAAACATTAATTAATATTGGAATGTTAATGGATTCCCCAGATATAAGGAATTTTGAAAATTAAAACCAAAGGATCAACTATCTCACTAGCTACTTCTTTCAAAGGCCCTAGGATGAAGACCATCAGGATCTGGGGGTTTGTCAGCCCGCAGCTCCAACAATTTGCTTAATGCCACTTCTCTAGTGATTGTAATTTTCCCCAAGTTCCTCCCTCCCTTCCATTTCCTGATTTCTGGGATTTTACTTGCATCTTCTTTGGGAAAGCTGATGCAAAATACCTGTTCAATTCATCTGCCATCTCCTTAATTAAAATTATTAATTCCCCAGCTTAACTTTCTAGAAGGCCAATACTCTTTCCTCAGTACAGAACTTGAGTATGCTGAAAAAAGATATTTTGACACAGCTTTTCGTCAGGACAATCACAAGAATATCAATATCAGGGGAAGCAACAACTTTATACTACGAGAAGAGAGTACTGATCAGTTGGCAAGTGAACACTGCTTGGTAAAGGCATTGCCATGGATAATGCACCAGTTAATGCTGACTAACAAGTTAACTACCAAACATTGTTTGAAAGTTAAACCACGCAACTTGAATCTGATTGGTCAAGGCATTGCTCTAAGGAATGAACCAGCAAATGGCTCTCACTTATTTGGTTTAGCTGAAAGAGGCACAGTGTGTGTACATGCTCTGTCTGCAAAGGGCAGGGGCCTGTATTAATAAATGTAGCTTCCAGTACAGGCAAATGCGCCACATTGTGAGCCTGATTGACAATCTTAAATTGGTTGTCAGCGTAATTTTTAGCATACTGAGGATTATTTAGCACATGTCCAATTGTGGAATCCCATCCCATGTTGAACACTGTTTTGAGTTTTCGAAGCACGAGCTGAGTGGGCACGGTCTGTACCTTGCCCGCTGTGAACAGTGGAAGAGACATGCGTTTGATATGATCCGCCAGTCTTTGGGACGAAAAGCCTACATACCTAGAATCACACTGGAACTGCAATTCACACTTTACTCATTTGTCAGACAGGCAGGACGTCTTTTTGGCTTGACTGCAGCACCCTGTTAGTGGCGAATACCACTCGTGTTGCTACTGCATAGCAGCAGTGTGAAACAGATAGCTTCACCTGTTGCTCAAGATAGCTTGCCCTTACAGGGTAAGTTGAGGTAGACTGGGCCAAAAGTGACACACTTGGGCCCATTCATGAGTTTGTGATATGCAGCGTGGAATGATCTCATCAGGATAGCCATTAGTTCACAGGGTGCCTTTGATGCGCCCTATTTCAGCATCAAGTTTGCACGGTGAACAAATGGTTTAGGCCCTATTTATGAGGTTGCCAAAAAGGACAATCTTATAGTGGGTGGAACTGTAAGGAGCCCAACGTTTGTCTTGACCAGTCAAGGTAGGCTTGTGGTAGATAGTGGTAGTGAATCCCCTGGCAGATTTCTCAACTAATATGCCAAGGAAAGGGGATTCATTTGACTGCTCCATTTCAAGGGTGAATTTGAGTGCAGGATGGAGCCCACTCATTAAGACATGCAAGGAAATTATTACATGCTGCTATGGATTTAAATATAGCAAACGTATCATCCACATATCGGAAATATGCAAGTACTAGGGTGTCATTCCATCGAAGGCATGCTTCTCATGGAAAACAACAAAGATATTAATGAGAGCTGGGCCTAGAGGGGATCCCATGGCAACACCATCTACGTTTAAGGTGAAGAGCTTTAGCAAAATGTCTTTTTTCAGCAAAGATCTTTTCCTATTTAAATATCTATAGAAACTCTTTATATCTGTCTTTATATTTTCAGCTAGCTTTCTCTCGTCGTCTAATTTTTCCCTCATTAATCTTGTCATTCTTTGCTGTTCTTTATATTCTATCCAATCTTTTGACTTGCTACCTACCTTTGCACAATTGTATGCTTTTTCTTTAAGATTGATACTCTCTATTTTAGTTTAGCACAGAAGGTGGGTTCTCCCCTTGGAAATTTTCTTTCTTGTTGGAATGTATCTATTCTGTGTAGTCTGAAATAGCCATTTAAAAGACTGCCATTGCATCTCTCTAGGCCTAACCCTTAACCTCATTTGCCAGTTCACTCTAAGTAGTTCAGCTTTCATGCCCTTATAATTGCCTTTATTTAAGTTTAAAATACTGGTCTTGGGCCCACTCTTCTCTCCCTCTTTAATAAAGAGGAATGTCAGAGGTGCAATTTGGCAAAAATGGACATGGAGCTGAAGAGGAAATATTGAGGAAGGTGATCAAAAGCTTGAAGAGGTAACTTTGAAGGGAGGGGTCTTAAAGGGATAGATGAAAAAGCAAAGATGTTTAGAAGACATTCTAGAACACGGAACCAAAGCAGCTGTAGGCAAAATTACTGATGGGGTGAAAGAAGGGCGAAGCGGGGAACGCATGAGTGGCCAGAGCTGGAGTAATAGAGTGTTCCGCAGAAAAGGTGGGGCGGGGAGGCTTAGACAACAATGGAGGTAATAAGGTACCAAAGGGCATTTGAACACAATAATGAGAATATTAAATTGAAGGCTTGTGGAAGGAGGACCAGGTCAGCAAGTAAAGGACAATGACAGAATAGAAATAGAGTTTCAGTGGAGGGTCCCTAAACCACTGTTTCTTCATCTCATTCTCCTTTAAGATCCTTTTTAGCTGTGGATCAAGTTTCGAAGGCATAGAGTGTAGGAGGCGGGTCAGGAGAACATCAGAATAGTTGAGTTTGGAGATGAAAAGGTATATGTGAAGTTCAATCGCAGATGGAAAAGTTTGGGAAGAAGCATGTTCTGTTGCAGAGTGGCAGTAAGTCATCCTTGTGATGGAGAGAATATGTGGTCAGCTTGGGGTTGAATAAATTGCCAAGTTGGTGAATAGTCCATGCCCTCAAGTCTCAGGGCCTTCTGGTTGCTATTTTTGAAGCCTCCTGGATACAGTGTGCCAAGGGCATAGAGACCAAATTGCAAACAGTGTTCCTAGTTTAACTTCAATAGTCATCTGTACAAAGGTAAGGATATTTAGTTTCTGGCATGTAATGAAAACGTTCTTTGTTCACAGTGAATCATCAGGGCAACTGCCTCATTAAGGGTTAAGACATTTAAATCCGAAACCAATTTATAACCAACACTTAGCGGAGGTTAATACTCTTGAAATCACTTCCTAAAAAACTGAATCAACGAAAACAAAGGGCATTTGACTCGAGGTCAAAAGAAAATACTGTGCGCAATTTGGGCTGCATGCCAAATAAATACGGGAAGCTGTTAAGCTTGCTGTGGGCAGCCTTATTCTATTCTGTTGGTTCTTCTAGCAACAGGCGTCACTGATGGACATAAACAGCCGGAACACACTGCGCTCAATGTGTGATGACAGCAATACTGAAGGACTGATTGTAATATGATCATTCCATTCCAGTTTCCTGAGATAACCAATAGATTACCAAGAAAACAAGTCAGCATGCATTGTAAGTAAATGGAAGGCTTGTATTTACATAGCACCTCATCAGGTATCAGAAATGTCCCAAAACGCTTCACATACAAGGGACTGCTATGTAATGTAGTGCTTATGTACACAAATGGAGCAGAAATTCGGCACACTGCAAAACCACTCAAGCAGCAATGACAAGTTAATTTATTTTTGGTGGTGTTGTTTGGAAAAAAATTCCAAGAGTGCATTCTGTGAGGCCTCGGTGAGGATCAGGTGATAGAAGATCTTTAATGGTGAGAGGGAGGAACATCCACTAGAGTGTCATCAGGACTACCTGCTTGCCTCACAGTAGACCTCTAAAAAAAAACAGCTAAATCAGTTGTAACAGGCAGATGGGGTCTCATCTGGCACCTCTGTCAGCATTGTACCCAATGTCAGCCTAAATTACGCACTCAAATCCTGAGTAGGGCTTGAAATCCCAACCTCCTGACTCAGAGGCAAGAGAACTTAGTTAAGAGAACCACTATCAAGTTAGAAAGGAAAGAAATATCCTGTAGGATGCAAATTTAAATGTGGATTTAAAAAGCATTTGAAATTATTTGGTTAACTTAAGCTAAGAATTTGGATTCCACTTCTGGATTAACGTCTTTTCAAGCACTGGATCTATGAAAAGCATTCATTTTCTTCGATGGAAAAGTGTGAAGGAATGGTTTATAAAACGTGTTAAGTCTGGCTGAAATATAAATTCCTATGAATCCTTTTCAAAAGCTTTTAATATGAATGTAATGTTCAAGTTTAGTATCTATCTTACATGCAACTCAACGTTAAAAGAAGGCACTGAGTTGTTTTTTGATGGGGAGGAAGGGACCAAATTGAAGGAAAGGAGGACATTGTGCTCGCACGCAGGGAGAAGAACGGAGACATGCTTTTAACCTGAAGTCATTCCTCTCCTGAAAGGTTTGAGTTGTTTTACAGACTTGCCATCTTAAAGGCAGTGTCTCATTTTGCGCAGGTCTAAAAGCAACCTTAGGAAATATATGGACAGCTGTACCAACGGATTGGTCTCCAGACAGCTGACATTCAGAGCAGTGCAGCACTGGAATTCTTACTGTTCTTGCACATAGAATACAATGATGAAACACAACCCAAAAACTTGTCTCTGGTATGGACGCAGATTTGTTAGGAACTGGACCTTTACCTTCAAGTGCTGCAGCTGGTAGTCAGAACTATGATGTATCTCTGATTTCAACATAAATGAATCTCAACTGGGCAGAGAAAGGCCCAAAGGACCAGGTGGTTTCCACTGCATGGAGAGTCGAGAATTTAGAAGGCTGTCTCAGGATAAGGGCTTGGTTATCGAGGACTGGGATGAAGAAAAATTTCTTCACTCAGGCTGTGAATCTTTGGAATTTTCTAACTCCAAAGGCTTTGGACGCTCAATGAATATATTTAAGATTAAGGCTGATAGATTTTTGGTCACAAATGAAACCAAGGAATATGGAGATAACACCAGAAAGGGTAGACGAGGTGGAAAATCAGTCATGGTGTTGAATGACAGAACAGGCTCCAGGGCCCATACGGGTTGCTCTTGCTCCTGTTTATATATTCTTATGTGACCTTCATTATTCTGTTCATCAGCATCACTCTGGTCCTCACATGAATGAGATTTGCTTTTTCTGTACCTTTAACAGCTGCACTCAAGATCCATGAAAATCCAAGTCTTGGGAATGTGAAGTCATGGAGCAACATTCGTTTAAACTGAGAGCAGGCTGTCAGCAGAGATGGCGCTATGTACCTCAACTACCTAAAGCCCACTAAAGTGAAATGCCTTTGAAAAACAAACTCTTCCTTGCGCTTTGGGGTGATGGCGACTGGAGAGCCAGAAATGTGACAAAGCACAAGACTAAAGATGGGGGCCAAAGAAAAAAGCCTTTGTTAAATAACCTTGTTCAAAGCACCATGTTACACAAGAGTTAATAAGTTTACCATAAAAAGACAATTTCCTATATTGCAAAATCACTCGCGGTTGACATGCAAATAAAATAAGTTTTGCAGTTGTAGCTACAGTATTTATCCAAGTTTGGAGCCAAGGCAAATTGGACCTCAGTAGGAATTATGCTGGTTAGTGCATGAAATTGCACCACCTAACAGACACGGCGAACATTGGTGGACCCACTTTTCTGTTCTCATCCTTCTACACTTTACAGTCCAGGGTGCTTTACGGCTAATTGCGTTACACTTGGCTTACGAACGTTGCCAAAACTGAAGTAGTTCCATTCTACAGCACTAACAAATCCCTCAGAATCAAAGAAAGGTGATACAGATTGAGAGTCCCAGTGTTTCTTTTCATAAAGAATATTTTTCCACAGGGCACTACAAGTTGCTCCATCCAGTAGGAGGATGCAAGTTCACATCTGTAATTTCCAATACAGTGAGTCCAGAGTATTATCAAGGAAAATTGTCAATGGCTAGCATTTCTCCACAGGATAAAAATAAAACAGTGGAGTCAGGGCAGAAGAGGGGAAAATTAATCCAGTTACGAGCATTGAGTGAAGCCAGTGGGTGTATGGAGAAGTGCAGACTTTACTCCCTTTACATAGTCAGATATCATAAACAGGGAAAGGGTACACAGATGTTGGAATACAGGAGAAGCTTGTTTGCCCAAAGAGTGATAATAATGGAAAACAAGTAGTAATTGAGGCAAATAAAAAAAAGACTTGCATTTATATAGCACCTTTCACCAGCCCAGGATGTATCAAAGCAATATTCACTGTCGTAATGTAGGAAATTGAGCAACAAATTTAAACAAGTGTTGGTGGTTAAAAGATAAATATTGGCTAGGGCACCAGGGATAACTCTCCTGCTCTTAAAATAGCACTGTGGAATTTGTTTTACTGAGAGCAAGTGGGGCCTTAGTTAAACACCTCATCCACAAGACAGCACCTTGGAAAGTGCAGCACTCCCTCAATAGTGCAGACTAGATTATTATGCTCAAATCTCTGACACAGATTCATTTAAGGGGATGTGAGATACGCCCGAGGGAAGAAAGGAATAAAAAGATTATGCTGATAGGGTTAGATAGAGGGGTGGGAGGAGTTTGCATGGAGCATAATTACTGAGATAGACCAGTTGGGCCCAATGGGTCATTAACATCCTGTAAATGCAATGTAATGGTAAATAAGTAAAGTTAATTTGCCATAAGAGCAACACAGGTCTGGAAGCAGTTCAATTTACCCTTCCAACTGGACGTAGCATATGCATATGAAAATATAAAAGGTAGCAATTTAAAAAAGCCGGATTTAATTATTATATATGCCCCGAACAATGTGTGAAAAAAAAAATCAAAACTAAAAAGTGGCACTGTTTAACTTCTCAGGCAAAGAGGATACCACAAACTATTTACAAAATCTTAGCCCAAGTGTCAATATGCCACTGCTTTAGTGGAAAGAGGAAATTGTAAACATGATGCTGGGAGAGTTCCAGATATTGCTGGAAATTTACACCATTGTTAAATTCTATAGGACTGCAGACATCTACGTGTAATATCATTCCAACTTTCAATAAGCCATACCATATCAAACAAAAGCAACAGTAAGTGGTACATGGGGGAGAAAGTAGCTATCACATTGATAAAAGCAACAGTCTAGTCATTTGAACATAACCTTTAAGATATCAGTCCTGGCAGATGTCAGTCATAGCTCAGTTGGTAGCATTCTCACCTCAGCTAGAAGGCTGTGGCCCCATGTTTAACCACACAAACTGAGGCCGACACCAACACAGACTGGTAAAGTGCTCCACCATTGGAGATGCCACCTTTTGAATCAGACATTAAACGAGGCTCTGTCTGCCTATGGCTCTATTTCTAAGAGCAGCGGGGGAGACAACAAATCCAACAGGTAGCAGGGAAATGGTGGATGATTTATTAAAGAACAGGTAACATAGAATTCTAATTATATTAAAATTACAAACCAATACACCATTCCTACATTATAGGTACTGAAGTACATATAAATTTCAGCAGTTAGGTACTTGATTGAGGACCAAACCATGTGAGGAACAGGGTTACATCAGTACCCTTCCTTTCTACATCTTATGGGTTGAATTTAGTTGAACTTTTGTGTTGCCTCTGGGTGAGGTGGGGATAACCAGTTCTGAAATTGGGTAGACTGCAGAAGGGATTTTCCAAATTTAGTACAAGTATTAACTTCTCTTGTTTGTAGGGTTTCAGGCTTTGTGACATGAAAGGAGCTATCATACAACTTAGGGCCTAAGATCAATCTCAACGCTCATGCTTCTGTATTCATTTGAGGTTTGTGCATGTACCCCCATTCCTAAAAATTCCTCCAACAGTCATCGATAATACATTACATTAGAGGGAGTAAGGGCACATATTAAATAGAGTAGGTGAGCTAGAGAATTTAAGGAAGCGTTAGGTTAACCTGGTATTGATAAGTACAAACAGAGTAATTTATCACTGCCACAAAACAACAAAACCTCCTTTAGAGGTTGTAGGTTAGATTCAACTGTTTGACATAACCTCCTTGGAACAAGCTTTCAAAATACAGGATAAATTACTGCTCTTTGAAGAGTTGCGGGCATTGCTCAGTTCATAATGTTTAATTTATTTACATACCAGAGATGTTACTGCAGCTGGTTTGGCTTTAATAAGCCCCAACATTATAGAAAATCCTTCACATGAGAAGGGACATTAAGAAGATTTTTTTTTAAAGAAAAGTAACCTGTCACCATCAGTGGCCCTGCCGAAAAATCAAACAGTTAGAAAATGAATTATTGTTGGGGATAGGGTAGGGTATATCCTTCTGTAGTCTAATTAATCATGCTTTAGTGGGCCACAGACACATAACAATAGATCCTGAATACGTTAGCATGTGAATGAGCCACAGAGCAGCAGAAACATCATCCTGTTTAGCATCGCTAAGGCTGAGCCTTCCTATTCAACTCTTGCTTTAAACTCTGTTCCCTGTCCCTGGTTTCCATCTTCCTCCCATTCAGAAGGAACCACAATATCCATCCTTGGTGTCCTCTTTAACCCTGATCTGAGCTTAAACTATGCATCATAGCCAAGATCAGGCTGACTATTTAAGTCTCCACAAAATCACCCATCACTGCCTTGACTTCACCCCCAACTATCAATGAAACACTGCCCACGTCTGTGCAGTCCATGCTTGGTTACTTCAATGTTCTCACCATCCACCCAGAAACTACAACTGATTCAAAACTCTGCCTTCTCCATCTAATTTCACATTAATGCCTATTCCCCCTTTCAACCTTTTATGCGTTAGCTTCAGGGACTCCTAGTACCTTAACGCATCAAAATCAAACTCTATCTTGATTTATAATGCCCTCCATACCTTGTGCTTCCCGACCTGGGATACTTTTTCCAACCATATGTGCCAGGATGCATTGTATTTTGTTCTAATCCTGGCCTCCTTCACACCTGTAACCTCTCTGGTCCACCTTTGGTCACTAAGCCTTCAGTCACCTTAGTCTTATGCTCTCAAATACACAAAGCCTTGCTACCTTTCTCCTTTCTAAAGTACTTGTCAAAATCTACCTTTTGGAATGCTGCATTTGGTTTCCTCTCAACTCTTTGGCAATGGCGTTCCAGAGGCTTCAATGACTTTGTATCAATTCAGCATCCATCAACTGGCTACACTTTTAAAATTGGAACTGGCCTGAGACAGGAAAATATACTTAAAAGTTACAGGGATAGAGTGGTGGAATGATTGATTGGATTGTTCTACAGAGAGCCAGCATGGACTCAATGGGTCAAACAGCCCCCTTCTGTGGTGTAATGACTATGACACAGACCAATTTGGGGCAAGTGAAGCCAACACTGCCCGGCTTCAACACGCAACTCTTACATGGCCAAGATAGCAAATGAGGAAGATCAGGATGTAGAAGCAGTTTAAGTGGAGCAACCAAATCCCAGAGGGAAACTTGAAACAGCTGCCAAAACAGTTTTTGCAATTTGCATAGTATGAGGAGAGGTTCTGAAATCAGGAAATATCGTCCCCAGCTACTTATGATTTTATAGTAAACATTTATTAAAAGAATAAAGGGAAAAAAATTACACAAACACAAGAATGGCTTTACACAGTAAACAGTATTTTAAAACAGTTCCACAAGATCTTAACTTAACCACCCTCAGAGCAAACTTTCCCCTTTTCTGTTCAGCAACTATCCATATAGATTTTAAAATCTATAGAATTCCAGTAATATTTACCACGCAGGGCCTTTTTTCCTTCGGGTGTTCTCTGAGGCTGACAGCAATTGGATCTTCAGGTCTGGCCCAGTTCACATTGTCTTCTTGGAGTTCTGCCCAGCTATCCTGCTGTCTTCTGGGAGATCTTGCCAGCTACATTCACCTAGGCACCCGTATTCCCTTTAATGCATTCCTTGGAAATATATCACTGTTCCATCACTGTTGCTGGGTCAAAATCCTGGAACTCCCTCCCTAACAGCACTGTGGGTGTACCTACATGGACTGCAGCGGTTCAAGAAGGCAGCTCACCACCATCTTCTCAAGAACAACTAGGGATGGGCAATAAATGGGGTATATATGCAGGTTGTAATAGGTGTAAGTACAGTAAAAATAGAGCAAGTTTGTTTTTACAAGTCTAAGAGCCAGGGTAACAAAACAAATTTAATCAACTCTGGGAAGAAAGTTTTTCTGAAGAGACTTGTTGAGACAATATAGAGATCAAAGGGACATTTTTTTAAATTCATTCACAGGATGTGGGCTTCACTGGCTAGGCCAGCATTTAGTGCCCATCCCTAATTGCCCCTTGAGAAGCTGATGGTGAACTGCCACTGTCCCTGCAGTCCATGTGGTGTAGGCACATCCACAGTGCTGTTAGGGAGAGAGTCCCAGGATTTTGATCCAGCTACAGTGAAGGAATGGCAATTTATTTCCAAGTCAGGATAGCAAGTGGCTTGGAGGGGAACTTCCACATGGTGGTGTTCCCACATGCCTGCCACCCTTGTCCTTCTAGATGGTAACGGTCGTGGGTTTGGAAGGTGTTGTTTTAGGAGGCTTGGTGAATTTCTGCAGTGCATCTTGTAGATGGTACACAGTGCTGTCACTCTGTGTCAGTGGTGGAGGGAGTGGATAGGTTGCCAATCAAGTGGGCTGCTTTGATCTGGATGTTGTCAAGTTTCTCGAGTGTTGTCGAGTGCTGCACTCACCCACGCAAGTGGAGATAATTCCATCACATTCCTGACTTGTGCCTTGTTGACGGTGGTTAGCCTTAAGGGAGTCAGGAGGTGAGTTACTTGCTGCAGGATTCCTAGCCTCAGACCTGCTCTTGCAGCCACAGTATTTATATGGCTAGCCCAGTTTAGTTTCTGGTCAATGGTAACCCCCAGGATGTTGACAGTGGATGATTCAGCGACGGTAATGCCATTGAATGTCAAGGGGCGATGGTCAGATTCTCTCTTGTTGGAAATGGTCATTGCCAGGCAATTGTGTGGCACAAATGTTACTTTCCACTTGTCAGCCCAAGGTTGGATACTGTCCAGGTCTTGCTGCATTTGAACATGGACTACTTCAGTACCTGAGGTGTCACGAATGGTGTACGTTGCGCAAACAGTGAACATCCCAACTTCTGACGGAAGCAAGGTCATTGATGAAGCGCTGAAGATGGTTGGGCCTAGGACACTACCCTGAGGAACTCCTGCAGTGATGTCCTAGAACTGAGGTGACTGACCTCCAACAACCACGACCATCTTCCTTTGTGTTAGGGACGATTCCAACCAGCTGAGAATTTTTCTCCAATTCCCAATGACCCCAGTTTTACACCTTGAATCTACATTCGGTCAAATGCTGCCTTGATATCAAGGTCATTCACTCTCACTTCATTTCTGGACTTCAGCTCTTTTGCCCATGTTTGAACCAAGGCTGTAATGAAATCAGGAGCTGAGTGACCCTGGCGGAACCCAAACTGAGTGTCAGTGGATAGGTTATTGCTAAGCAAGTGCCATTTGACAGCACTGTTGATGACCCCTTCAATCACTTTGCTGATGGAGAGTAGACTGATGTGGCAACAATTGCTTGGATTAGATTTGTCCTGCTTTGCGTACACAGAACATACCTGGGCAATTTTCCACATTGCCAGGTAGCTGCCAGTGTTGTAGCTGTACTGGAACAGCTTGGCTATGGGTGCAGTAAGTTGTGGAGCATCAGTCTTTTTTAAAAAACTCGTTAACGGGATGTGGGCTTTGCTGGCTGGGCCAGCATTTATTCTCCATTCCTAATTGCCCTTGAGAAGGTGGCGGAGAGTCTTCAGTACTATTGCTGGAGTGTTGCCAGGGCCCATAGCCTTTGCAGTATCCAGAGCATTCAGCCGTTTCTTGATATCATGTGGAGTGAATCGAATTGGCTGAAGACTGGCATCTGTGATGCTGGGGGCATCCGGAGGAGGCAGAGGTGGATCACCACTCTGAACTTCTAGCTGAAGTTTGTTGCGAATGCTTCAACCTTATCTTTTGCACTGATGTGCTGGCTCCTCAATCATTGAGAATGAGGGCATCTGTAGAGCCTCCTCCTCCAGTGAGTTGTTTAATTGTCCACCACCATTCACATTTGGATGTGGCAGAACTGCAGAGCTTAGATCTAATCCTTTGGTTGTGGGATCGCTTAACTCTATCACTTGCTGCCTTTGTTGTTTGGCATGCAAGTAGTCCTGTGTTGTAGTTTCACTAGGTTGACACCTCATTTTCAGGTATGCCTGGTGTTGCTCCTGGCACACTCTTCTGCACTATTCATTGAACCAGGGTTGATCGTTGACTTGGTGGTCATGGTAGAGTGGGGGATATGCTGGTCTAGAGGTTACAGATTATGGTTGAGTACAATTCTGCTGCTGCTGATAGCCCACAGCACCTCATGGATATCCAGTCATGAGTTGCTAGATCCATTCCAAATCTATCCCATTTGGCACAGAGGTCGTGCTACACAACACAATTGAGTGTATCCTCAATGTGAAGACAGGATGTCGTCTCCACAAGGATTGTGCGGTGGTCACTCCCACCGATACTGTCATGGACAAATGCACCTGCAGCAGGCAGGTTGTTGTGGATGAGGTCAAGTATGTTTTTCCCTCTTTTTGGTTCCTTCATCACCTGCCACAGACCCAGTCTAGAAGCTACATCCTTTAGGATTTGGCCAGCTCGGTCATTAGTGGCGCGACCTAGCAACTTGGTGATGGGCACTGAAGTCCCCCACCCAGAGTACATTCAACACCCTTGCCACCTTCAGCGCTTCCTCCAAATGGTATTCAACATGGAGGAGTACTGATTCATCAGCTGAGTGGGAGGGGTGGGGGTATGTGGAAATTAGCAAGAGGTTTCCTTGCCCTCTTTGATCTAATGCCATGAGATTTCATGGCTGATGTTAAGGAAACCCAGGGCAACTTCCTCTCGACTGTATACCACTGTGCCGCCACCTCTGCTGGATCTGCGCTGCTGGTGGGACAGATGGTGATGGAGATTTGCTAGAGTGGTTGGGGAGGGTTTAAACTAAAATGGCAGGGGGATGGGAACCTATGCAAGGAGTCAAAGGAGAGGGGAATCAAGGACAAGAACAAAAGACAAAGGGAAATAAGAAGTGATAGGCAGAGAAATCAAGGGCAAGAATCAAACAGTTTCAGTGAAAAATAGTGGGAACAGGACAAGGAATGTTAAAAAGACAAGCCATAAGGCATTGTGCCTTAACGCGAGGAGCATTCGTAATAAAGTGGATGAATTAACCTTACAAATAGATGTAAACAAGTATGATATAGTTGGGATTACGGAGACATGGCTGCAGGGTGACCATGGATGGGAACTGAACATCCAGGGGTGCTGAGTATTTAGGAAGGACAGACAAAAAGGAAAAGGCGATGGAGTTGCATTGCTGGTTAAAGAGGAAATTAATGCAATAGTGAGGAAAGGTATTAGTTCTGACAATGTGGAATCTGTACGGGTAGAGCTCAGAAATACTAAGGGGCAGAAAACATTAGTTGGGGTTGTACGTAGACCCCCAAACTGTCGTGGCGATGTTGGGAATGGCATTAAACAGGAAATTAGAAACCAATGCAATAAAGGAACATTTATCATTATGGGTTACTTTAATCTGCATTTAGACTGGGCAAATCAAATTAGTAACAATACCGTAGAGGAGTTGTTCCTGGAGTGTACACGGGATGGTTTTCTGGACCAATACGTTGAGGAACCAATGAGAGAACAGGCCATCCTAGACTGGGTATTGTGTAATGAGAAAGAAATAATTGGCAATCGAGTTGTGCGAGGCCCCTTGGGGATCAGCAACCATAATATGATAGAATTCTTCATCAAGATGGAGAGTGACGTAGTTGATTCTGAGACTAGGGTCCTGAATCTTAATAAAGGAATCTACGATGGTGTGAGGTGGCTATGATGGATTGGGGAACGTTACTTAAAGGGATGACAGTGGATGGGCAATGGCAAACATTCAAAGAGAGCATGGGTGAACTGCAACAATTGTTTATTCCTGTCTGGTGCAAAAGTAAAATAGGAAAGGTGGCCAAACCATGGCTGACAAGGGATATTAAATAGTATTAGATCCAAGGAAGAGGCATACAAATTGGCTAAAATAAAAACAGACCTGAGGATTGGAAGCAGTTTAGAATTCAGCAAAGGAGGACAAAGGGATTGATTAAGAAGGGGAAACTAGAGTACTAGAGTAAGCTTGCGGGGAACGTAAAAGCTGACTGTAAAGGTTTCTATAGGTATTTGAAGAGAAAAAGATTGGTGAAGACAAATGTAGGTCCCTTACAGTCAGAAACAGGGGAATTTATAATGGGGAACAAAGAAATGGCTGACCAACTACATACATACTCTGGTTCTGTCTTCACAAAAGAGGACACTAATTACATACTAGAAATGTTGGGGAACACAGGGTTTAGTGAGAGGGAGAAACTGAAAGAAATCACTATTAGTAGGGAAATGGTTTTGGGGAAATTGATGGGATTGAAGGCAGATAAATCCCCAGGGCCTGATAATCTACATCCCAGAGCACTTAAGGAAGTGGCCCTAGAAATAGTGGATGCATTGATCATCTTCCGAGATTCTATGGACTCTGGAACAGTTCCTATAGATTGGAGGGTAGCTAATGTAACCCCACTATTTAAAAAGGGAAGTAGAGAGAAAACAGGGAATTATAGACCAGTCAGCCTGACGTCAGTAGTGGGGAAAATTCTAGAGTCCATTCTATAAGATTTAATAGATGAGCATTTGGAAAACAGTGGCAGAATGAGACAGAGTCAGCATGGATTTACGAAAGGGAAATCATGCTTGACAAGTCTACTGGAATTTTTCGAGGATGTAACTAGTAGAGTTGATGAGGTGGAGCCAGTGGATGTGCTTTATTTGGACTCTCAGGAAGCTTTCAAAAAAGTCCCACATAAGAGATTGGTGTGTAAAATTACAGCGCATGGGATTGGGGGTAGTGTATTGAGATGGATAGAAAACTAGTTGGCAGACAGGAAACAGAGTAGGAATAAATGGGTGTTTTTCTGAATGGCAGGCAGTGGGGTACCGCAAGGATCGGTGCTGGGACCCCAGCTAGTCACAATATATATTAATGATTTAGATGAGGGAACTAAATGCAATATCTCCAAATTTGCAGGTGACAAAACTGGGTGGGAGGGTGAGCTGTGAGGAGGATGCAGGGATGCTACAGTGTGATTTGGACAAGCTGAGCGAGTGGGCAAACGCATGGCAGATGCAGTATAATGTGGATAAATGTGAGGTTATCCACTTTCGTAGCAAAAACAGGAAGGTAGGTTATCTGAATGTCTATAAATTGAGGGAGCGGAATGTGCAACAAGACCGGGGAGTCCTTGTACACCAGTCATTGAAGTTAAGCATGCAGGTGCAGCAGGGAGTAAAGAAGGCAAATGGTATGTTGGCATTCATAGCCAGAGAATTCGAGTGCAGGAGCAGGGATATTTTGCTGAAATTGTACAGGGCCTTGGTGAGACCACACCTGGAATAGTGTGTGCAGTTTTGGTCTCCTTACCTGAGGAAGGATGTTCTTGCTATAGAGGGAATGCAGCGAAGGTTTACCAGACTGATTCCTGGGATGGCAGGACTGACATATGAGGAAAGATTGAATCGGTTAGGATTATATTTGCAGGATTTCAGAATAATGAGGAGGGGTCTCATAGAAACCTATAAAATTCTAACAGGACTAGACAGGGTAGATGCAGGAAGGATATTCCCAATGGTGCCGGAGTGCAGAGCCAGGGGCCACAGTCTGAGGATACGGGGTAGACCATTTAGGACTGAGATGAGGAGAAATTTCTTCACCCAGAGAGTGGTGAGCCTGTGGAATTCGCTACCATAGAAAGTAGTTGAGACCAAAACATCATATGCTTTCAAGGAGTTAGATATAGCTCTTGGGGTGAAAGGGTTCAAAGGATATAAGGAGAAAGCGGGAGTAGGCTATTGAATTGGAAGATCTGCCATGATCATGATGAATTAGCCGCCTAAAGTCAAGGAAGAGCTTCATGAACAGTGTTGTTCCTTACAATCAACCCCAGCTGAAGCCCGCATTGCTTTGTGGAAAGACCGGCTCGCCAGTCTCAAACAACCCCCACCGATGGAAATTCTACCGGATGAAAGCCTTCTCCCAGGAGCTAATTGTAACTGGGCAACCTGGAAGTGCCTTAACAGACTTAGGACTGGTGTAGGTCGTTCAAAGGTGTCACTAAGCAAATAAGGATATACAACCTGCCCAACAACTTGTGAATGTGGAACTGAACCACAGACTATGCAACATCTCCTGCAATGTTTATCGCTAAAGGAACCCTGCACTTTTGCAGATCTTGCCAAATTCAACAAGGCGCAAAAACGTGTCCAGTTCTGGCTGGGCCATGTATAGACTGTCCATTGACACGATAACAAGATCATGATGAATGGTGGAGCAGGCTCAAAGGGCTAAATGGCCTACTCCTGCTCCTATTTTCTATGTTTCTATAAGAACATAAGAACTAGGAGGAGTAGGCAATTCAGCCCCTCAAGCCTGCCCCGCCATTCATTACGATCATGGCTGATCTCATTTTGGCCTCAACTCCAATTTGCCACCCTCTCTCCATAACCTTTCAACCCATTACTAATAATGGTGGTGTATGGGGCATGGTTTGTAAGGTATGTTCCCGTGAATATGACTATGTTTGACCAGTCTGTGAGACAGCTCTCCCAATTTTGCCACTAGCCCCCAAATGTTAGCAAGGAGGACTTTACAGTTTCGACAGAGCTGATTTTGCTGTTTCCAGTGTCTAGGTCAATGGCTAACAGAAAACAAGTCAGGATAAATGGGTCATTTTCAGGTTGGCAAATTGTAAATAGCAACATGCCAGAGGGATCAGTGCTGAGACCTCAACTACTGTATTTACAATCCATATAAATGGCTTGGATCAAAGGACTGAGCGTTTGTAGTCAAATTTGCTGACGATATAAAGATAGGTAGGAATGCAAGGAGGATGTGAGGAGGATACAAAGTGTCTACAAACGAATATAGATAGATTAAGCAAATAGGAAAAAAATTGGCAGATTGACTAAAATGTGGAAAAATGTAAGGTTATCCACTTTGGGAAAATAAAAAAGCAGAATATATAAAGAGAGGCAGGTTCCTCAATGCTGTGGAACAGAGGGATTTGCGTGCAATAGTATATGAATCACAAAACGTTAGCATGCAGATTCAGTAAGTAATCAGGAAGGCAAATGACATGTTGGCCTTTTTTGCAAAGGGGATGAAGTATTAAAGCAGGGAAGTCTTACAAACGTACAAGGCATTGGTGAGACTGTACCTAGAGTACTGCTTACAGTTTTGGTCTCCTTATTGAAAGGAGGAATATACTTGTATTGGAGGCAGTTCAGAGAAGGTTCTCTAGTTTGATTTCTGGGACAATGGGATGTCTTATGAGGAAAGGTTGGGCCTATAATCACTGGAGTTTCAGAGGAGGAGAGGTTATCTTATTGAAACATAAGAGATACTGAGGGGGTTTGACAGGGTAGATACTGAGAAGATGTTTCCCCTCATTGGGAATCTAGAACTAGGCAGCATCATTTCAAAATAAGGGGTCTCTACTTAAGATGGAGACCAGGAGGAATTTCTTCTCAGAGGAGCGTTAATCTTGAGAACTCTATCCCAAACAGGAGGCTGGGTAATTGAATATATTAAAAGGCTGAGTTAGACAGATTTTTGATCTATGTCAGAGTCAAAGGCAGGAAAGGGGAGTTAAGGGTACAGTCAGATTAACCATGATCTTATAGAATACCAGAGTATGCTTGAGAAGCCTACAAATGACCTACTCCTATCTCCCACGTTACGTTCAATATAAATAAGTAATCAAAAAAGCAAATAAAATGTTGGGGCACATAACCAGAATAGTGACACAGAAGTTGACAAAGCTTGGAGCAAAGGAAATAATATTTGCATTTATTTAGCTCTCTTTAGGAGCTCAGGATGTCCCAAAATGCTTTACAGCAAATTAAGTACTTCAAGTGCAGTTGCTTTTGTAATTAGCTAATTAGGTGGCTAATTAGCACACCTCAAAGTCCCATAAACAATGAGCAAATAAACAGAAAATACGTTTTAGTGAGGTTGATCGAGGGATAAATATTGGCCAAGACATGAGGGATAACTCCCTTGCTCTTCTTTAAAATGCAACTTAAATTTTGCTAGCTGTGCTTTTTAGATGCTGGTCTCAGGCAGTTGCATAAACATTACAAAGGACTGATATTGCTAACTGCATCGGTGCAACTCAGTTCACCATCTTATTTTGTACTTTTGAAATATTGGCTGGAAGCAGGTGCTTTCGGCAGCATTGTCCTTTGTATTCCATACAGTCGTCCATGCTGTGATGTGGTTTCTATAATAACAAATGGTAGATGATGGTAATCTAGTGTTAATATCACTGGACTAGAAATCCAGAGGCCCAGGTTATTGGTCTGGGGACACAGGTTCAAATCCCATCACGGCAGCTTGGAACTTAAATTCAACTACTAAAATCTGGTTCACTGTATGTCCTTTAGAGAAATTTTCCATCCTTACCTAGTCTGGCCACATGACTCCAGATCCAGTGCTGTGGTTGACTCTTAACTGACTTCTGAAATGACTGAGCAAGCAACACAATTCAAGAAAAATTAGGGATGGGCACAAATGCTAGCCTTACCAGTAACACCCATGTCCCATGAAAGAACAAATTTTAAAAAGTTACCAGTTATGTTTCCATGTGATAATCTGATGCCCATTTGCCACGAGAAAAAAGACACAGCTAACTCCTATTTAATTACTTTTATTGAAGTAAACTGTTTTTGCTATAACTAACAGTTGTAAATAAGAATTTATTTACAAACCCCTCCTTTCCAACCTGGGCGAGTGACAAGTTGTAGATAAAATTTCACGGTCTCTCTCATACAATTAATCATCCGCAGGTACTAGACCAAATGGCTCAGAATCCGAGAAATATATCAAATCATCAGAATGCACAAACTTGCTTCATCCCAAATCCATGCACAATTATTCCACCGTTGCTTCTTCCCCAAAACAGGTTGGAATCAAAACTGTACAGTACAGAATCACAGAATTTTAATGGCACAGAAGGAGGCCATTCGGCCCATCATGTCTGCATTGGCTCTCCAAAAGAGCATTATGACCTAGTGCCATTGCCCTGCCTATTCCCTGTACCCCTGCACATTGTTTCTAAACATTTAATACCCTCTTGAATGCCTCAATTGAACTTGCCTCCACCACACTTCCAGGCACTGCATTCCAGGCCCAAACTGCTCGTTGTGTGAAAAAGTTTTTTCTCACGTTACATTTGCTCCTTATGCAAATCACTTTAAATCTGTGCCCCCTCGCTTTTGATCCTTTACGAGCAGGAACAGCTTCTCCCTGCCTACTCTGTCCAGCCCACTTATCATTTTGAACATCTCTATCAAATCTCCTCTTAGCGTTCTTCTCTCCAAGGAGAACAGAACCAACTTCTTCAATCTATCTTCGTAACTGAAGTTTCTCATCCCTGGAACCATTCTCGTAAACCTCTTCTGCACACTCTCCAATGTGTTCACATCCTTCATGGAATGTGGCACCCAGAACTGTGCAAAATACTCCAGCTGAGGTCTAATGAGTGTCTTATATAGCACAACCTCCTTGGCGTGTACTCTATGCCCCTATAATAAAGCCCAGGATACTATATGCTTTCTAACTGCTCTCTCCACCTGTCCTGCCACCTTCAATGATCTACGCACATATACACCAAGGTCTTTCTGCTCCTGCACCCCCTTCAAAATTTCACCCCTTATTTTATGTTGTCCCTCCACAATTATCAAAATGTGTCAGGAAGGGGCAGAAAATATAACAGAAGGGTGCAGCATAAATCAGAACCAGAATGAGAAAATGGTAAAAAGTCAATGCTTAAGGCTCTTTATCTGAATGCACATAGCACTTGTAACAAGATAGATTGAGTTGACAGCGCAAATAGAAATAAATGAATATGACATAGCTACTACAGTGATGTGGTTGCAGGGTGACCAAGGCTGGGAACTCAATGTTCGAGGGTATTCGGTGTTCTGGAAAAATAGGCAAAAAGGAAAAAGGAGGTGGGGTAGCTTTGTTAATAAAGGAGGGTATCAGTGCAGTGGTGAGTAGTGATATAGGCACAATAGATCATGTTGTGGAATCAGTTGAAATAAGGATTAGCATGGGGAAGTCATCACAGGTGTGAGTCGTCTGTAGGCCCTCGAAGAGTTGCCTCACTGCAGGACAAAGTATAAACCAGGAAATAATGGAGGCGTGTAAGAAGAGCACAACAATTGTCATGGGTGATTTTAATCTGCATATTGACTGGGCAAATCAGATTGGCAGGGGTATCATAAAGTCAAATTTGTGCAGTACATCAGGGATTGTTTCTTAGAGCAATACGTTGCAGACTCTACGCAAGAACAGGCTATCTTAGATCTAGTAATGTGTAATGAGGTGAGATTAATAAGAGATATTGTACTTAAGGATCCTCTGGGGGTTGCGATTTCATGGTAGAATTTCAGCAACTCGGGTCTCAAACCAGTGTCCTCAACCTAAATAAAGGCAATTATAGAGGTATTAAGAAAGAGTTGTCCAAAGTGGGCTGGGAAAATAGACTAAGGAGAAGGTCAGTGGATGAGCAGTGGCAGACATTTAAGCAGATAGTTTATAACACTCAGCAAAAATTTATCCCAGTTAAAAAGGAGGATTTGATGAGAAGGATGAACCACTAGTGGTTAACAAATGTGGTCAAGGTGGGTATCCAATCAAAAACTAAGGTACACAAAACTAGTTGTAGGCTAGAGGATTGGGAATGTTTTAGGAACCAGCAGCGGATGACTTAAAAGCTAATAAAGAGGGAGAAAATTGATTATGAAAGTAAACTGGCACAAAATATAAAATAAACAGCAAGAGCTTTTACGAGTATACGAAAAGAAAGAGAGTGGATAAATTGAGCTCTTGGAAGGTGTGACTGGAGAATTGATAACAGGGAACAAGGAAATGGCAGATAATTTAAATCAATATTTCGCATCGGTCTTCACGGTGGAGGATACTATAAACATCCCAAAGATATTGGATAAGCAAGGAGCTAAAAGGAGGAAAGGTCTTGCAACAGTTTCTATCGGTGAGGGACAAAGTATTTGACAAACTAATGGGACTAAAGGCAGATAAGTCGCCAGAACCTGATGGCCTGCATCCAATGGTTTTAAGAGGAAGTGGCTGCAGAGATAGTGGAGGCATTGGTTGAAATATTCCAGAACTCACTGGATTTTGGGAGGGTCCCAGCAGATTGGAAACCCCTAATGTGACACTCCTGTTCAAGAAGGGAGGGAGACAAAAAGGAGGAAACTATAGGCCAATCAGCCTAACATCTGTCTTTGGGAAAATGCTAAGGTCATTAAGGAAGAAATTTAGAAAAGCTTAACACACATCAAACAGAGTCAACATGGTTTTGTGAAAGGGAAATCATGTTTGACAAATTTGCTAGGAGTTATTTGAGGATATAACAAGTGGGGTTGATAAAGGGAAAGTGGTAGATGTAGTCTATTTGGGTTTCCAGAAGGTATTTGATAGGGTGCCACATAAAAGATTATTGCACAAGATAAGAGATCACGGTATTGAGGGTTAATGTATAGGCATGGTTGAGAATTGGTTAGCACAGAGAAGACAGTCAGGATTAATGGAACTTCTTCAGGTTGGAAGGGCATAACTAGTGTAGTAACTACAAGAATCAGTCCTAGGGCCTCAATTATTTACTATCTATATTAATGACTTGGAGGAGGGGGCTGAGTGTAATGTATCCAAATTTGCTGGCAATACAAAAATAGGTAGAGGGGCATGTTGTGATGAGAACATAAGGAATCTGCAAAGGGATATAGATGGGTTGAGTGAGTGGGCAAAAACTTGCAGATGGAGTTTAATGTAGGAAAATGTGAGATCATGCACTTTGGTAGGAAGAATCAAAAGGCAGACTATTAGTTAAATAGAGAGACTCCAAAAGAGTGCAGCACAGAGGGATCTGGGTGTTCTTGTGCATGAAACAAAGTCAGCATGCAGGTGCAGCAAGTAACTAAAGAGACAAATGGAATTTTGGCCTGCATTGCTTGGGGATTGGAGTTTAAAAATAGGGAAGTCTTGTTACAACTGTACAGGGTGTTGGTGAGGCCGCACCTGGGAGAGTACTGTGTACAGTTTTGGTCCCCATATTTAATAAAGGATATTGTGGTATTGGAGGCAGTTCAAAAAAGATTCACTAGGCTGATTTCTGGGATGAAGGGGTTGACTTATCAAGAACAGCTAAACAGGTTTGGCCTTTATTCATTATAGTTTAGAAGAATGAGTGGTGGTCTTATTGAAACGTACAAGATTCCAAGGAGGCTTGACAGGGTAGATTTTGAGATGATGTTTCCACTAGTGGTGGAATCTCGAACAAGGGGATATAGTTACAAGGGGACACATTTAAAACAGAGAATTGAAGGGGTTTCTTCTCTCAGGGAGTAGTGAATGTCTGGAATGCTCTAACTAGGGAGTTGTGGAGACTAGATCACTGAAAATATTTAAAGATGAAATAGATAGCTTTTTGAAATATTGGGGAGCTAAGGGCTATGATGAGCTGGCATGAAAGAGCTGAGGCCTGGGGTAGAACAGCAATGATCTTATTGAAAGGCGGGGCAGGGTTGAGGGGCCGAATGGCCTACTCCTGCACTTGTTTATGTTATGTTCTTCCTATCAAAATGCATTACCTCACATTTCTCCACATCGATCTTCACCTGCCCACTCCACCAACTTGTCTATGTCCTTTTGAAGTTCTACACTGTCCTCCTCGCATTTTACAACACTTCCATGCATCGTATCATAAGCAAGCTTGAAAACTGCCCCTTGCACACCAAGATCTAGATAATTAATATATATGAGGAAAAGCAAGGATCCCCATTATCCTGGTCCCCTCAGGAATTCACTGCAAACCTTCCTTGAGCCCAAAAAATATCCATTGACCATTACTCTCTGCTTCCTATTTTTCAGCCAATTGTGTATCCACTTTGCTCCTGTCCCTTTTATTCCATGAGCAATAACTTCTCACAAGTCTGTGGCATGGCACTGTATTAAATGCCTTTTGAAAGTCCATGTACACCACATCAACAGCATTACCCTCATTGACCTTTTCTGTTGCTTATTCAAAAAAACTCTTAAACGTGATTTCCCCTTTAGAAACCAATGCTGGCTCTTCCTTATCAACGCCCATTTTTCCATGTGACTACTAATTCTATCCCGAACAATTGTTTCCAGAATCTTGCCCAGCACTGAAGTTAAACTGACTGGCCTGTAATTGCTCCTTACAGCCTTTTTTGAACAAGGGCGTAATGTTTGCAATTCTCCTGTCCTCTGGCACCTCCCCTGAGTCTAGGGAAGACTGAAAATCATAGCCAGTGCCCCCTGCAATTTCTACTCTCACTTCATTCAATCAATTGGATGCAACTCATCTGGTCCCGGTGCCTTGTCAAATTTAAGTAATGACAGTCTATTCAACACTTTGTCCTTATCTTAGAAAGAGGCCATTCAAACCATCCGAAATGTTTGAAGAGCTATTCAATTAGTACAATCCCATACTCTTTCCCAGAGACCTGTATTTTTTATTCCTGTTCACCCCATACTTGAAGTTACTTCTTCCTTTGCTGGGGCCTGGAGGCACAATTGCTACAGTGCAACTGGGTCTTTGCCAGCAGAAATCACATGAGAACGAAAGCTTTTGTGTACAATGTTGTTCTTGTCACCACCCCTCAATATGACAGTGAGACTTGAGTCACCTTACCAAAGGCACCTCTGGATGCTGGAGTATTTCCACAAGTGAAGTCACTGCAGGATACTCAATGTCAAGTGGGAAGACAGGCAAACACACTCCAGCATCCTCAATGAAGCCAATTCTTCTAGCATCGCAACTATGATCATACAGAATCAGCTCCACTGGTCTGGACGCTGAATCCACATGCCAAATAATCGGCTTCGGAAATAGATCCTCTCTTCACAACTTAAGGATGGCACCTGATCTCATCGGGTACAAAAGACTTAAGGATACTCTGAAGGCCTCACTGAAAAAGGGGACAAATTAACATCTCTGCATGGGAGGAATGTGCCACAAACCATAGTTTGCAGTGGTGCCTCACCTAATAAGCCACAACAGTTGGAAACTGACATGAAATTGCTGCGGAAAGTGACGAAAGCAGAAGGAGCGCGCAGGTCCCTGGATTGAGAACCCTCATTGTTCCTGAGGGCAACTCTTATCCTCTGCCCAATGACCTGTGGCACCAGGATTTGCCTGCTGAGCCACCTAAGGGGACAGAAATCACGAAGGCTGGCAGACATTATCCTCATTTAAAAGGACTGACAATGGCTATTAACATATTTCGATCTCCAGCGCCTCCTCCTGAACCCATTGTTCCAAATTCCCTTTGAAGGTTCTGACAGACCCTAAATTCAACTACTTCATTTGCAAGCCCGCTCCACACAGCCATTATTTATTTGAGGTTGAGAAAACTCTTATCTCTAACTTTGTTTGAAGCGTCTAAACTCTGCACTTGCTCCTGTTACCTCACTCTTCCATTCCTACTCTTCATTTAAGCTATGCTGAGGAAATCACCAAAAGTGTGTGTTACTCCAGTGCTTTGAGTACATAGCATCAGGATATAGCCTTGTGACCTTGTCTTACTTTTTGTTGACATTTAGAGGATTATACGATAGCATCTTCTATAAACCACAAAAAGTCTGGTAATCACATCTACTTAAAGCAAATAACCTTTTTCGCACATTCCATGGTGCGATGATATGACACTCAGTGCTCCTCTCACAAGCAGCCCTTATTTTCTTGAAGTGCTCAGGTTACAGTGCAACCCACTGATTAGTCATGCTTCAGAATATTTGCAACAAAGAGAAGCGGCACAGGCTCACGTACACCAGGGCAGATTAGTTACAAAAAATATAAAAACAAATGAAAGGCAACGTGTGAGATGATCTATCTCGTCTTTCCACCCAGGATGGCTACATGATAAGGGACTGTGTTCATTTAATCTCCATGCTAACATCTAAGCACAGCATGTATCGATTTCAAGGTTGGAAGATTTGTACTGCTTTCTATTTCTTGCCTCCCATCTCAATCAAGCTTTTGGGCATTTGAGAAATAACCCTCCAGGCTGAGTAAAGAGTCAGTCAACTTTTATGAGGCATAAAAGCTCAACTATGTATTTACTGAGAATGAACACTGCCACAATCTACATCAAATCAGCTAGTATATATCAGAGATTTTATATCTACTGCAAGTCCATGAATGAGCATAGACTATGTGGTGGGGATTGGGAAGAGAGGAAGAGACCACAAGATTTTGTTGCATGATTTAAACCTCATTACCCAACCTAGCATGGATCATTGTTCATACTTTCAGTGATTTAGCTCCCAAGCTCTGTAACTACCTCTTTAACTCTCTACTCTCCATTAAGCTGCTTCTTAAAACCATTTTGACCAAACTTTGTTTACCTGTCTTAATATCTCATGCAGCTCAGTATCAAATTTTGTTTAATAATGGTCCTGTGAAGCATCATGGGGTGTCTTACTATGTTAGTTGCTGCTTCTTACCCATTTCTTCTGGTTCAGGAATCAATGACAAGTGATCAATTTTAAATTGCCATGGTGAAAGTAAGGGGTGTTTGTCACAGGGAATGGCTGAAACAAAGGGTGGGATTTATCAACTCCTCCCGCTGGCAGGATCTTCTGGTCTCACCAAAATGAATGGAAGCTAAAATGGCTCACCGCATCCACCACGGGTTTGGGGGGGGGGGGGCGGTGTGCAGGCGGGTTCAGTGGTGCAAGGATGATATAGACTGCAATTACTGGTGGAGTGCAATGCAGCAGGGTTAGCTCTGGACTGCTCCAGCAAAGGGTTGGCAAACACAATGTGTTGAATAACTAGCCTCTGTGCAGTATATTTCTGTGGTTCTATGAGCTATACCCCTCATGTTGAAAGAAATAGGAATATATTCAATTTTTCCTTCGAAGTAGCTCAGTGCAGCTTGCATTAACATTCTTTGTAGCTGATTGATCAGAGTGGATGATTTTGTAACAAATTCATCAAGTAAAAGACTTGGAAAATGAAACTCAGCAGTATTGAATTGAAGACGGCTGGTCTGAAGGCTTTGATGTAAGAAAAGCTAGGTTTGAAATGTTAAATAGGTAAACATGGGTGAAGTTTGAGAATGTGAGGTGTAAAGGGGACATTTGTATTTTTAAATAATCCAGAGTAGTTTGAATTCAAAAGGGGTGAAATGTTACACCTAGCCAGAAGTTAAGAAACAGTGCGTTTATCGTTCCCAAAGATTACTGATAAAAATCTATCATCGTACTAATTTTATTATTAGATTAAATTCCAGAGACATGGTGAAACAATGGGAATTTGCATTTAAAGGGCAAAACATGTATAAAGGACAGAAGGCTATGTGTAAGGACAGGCATTTTAAGACCTAACACAAGTGTGAAAAGCCTCCAGCATCTAAGCCTCAAGCTGCTGTCTACAAGGATCCGAAGCTAAGAAAAACTCGCTTTGGATTCGCCTGTCCAGGGTGTGTGCTTTGCCTGGGTCTGTTTGGATCTGCGTGTTTTACTGTTAACGCAGGTGTAACTGGGAGTTTTGGTTCCTTGTAGACAGCAGCTTGAGGCTTAGGTGCTGGAGGCTTTTCACACTTGTGTTAGATCATAAAATGCCTGTCCCTACACATAGCCTTCTCTCCTTTATACATATTTTGCCCTTTAAAAGCCTTCTCTCCTTTATACATATTTTGCCCTTTAAATGCAAATTCCCATTGTTTCACCATGTTTCACTGAGATTAATCAGGGGAGCTGGGAGTTATCATAGTAGTAATTTGTAGACCTATGTATGTAATTAAAATCATTTCTTCTATTAATGAATATTTAATTTAGTTTTGTAAAAAAAAATAAGACTCGATGTTTTATTACTACTGAATTCAAGGCACGCATCTCAAAATAAATATACAAATTGCAAAACAGTTGTGGCATTGTTTCAAGCTTCCCTTTGGGATTTCAGCAGCTTAGCATTTACCATCTGCTGTGCCATAACAAAATGGGATGTGTGAAAGGGAAAAAAATAAAAGAAAGAAGCTCAAATATAAAAGTCATCTGAAAATAATGACCAAACATGTGCTACTACTAAGGCAACGCTTGTGATCATAGACCATAAAAATCAGATGTACAGATTGGGCCTCAGACATATTGTACAGAATGACATTGCATGTTATTCAAGGGCTGAAAAAATAGGTGTATATCTGAGCAATCTCAGCCCACATACTCCAACAAGTGGAAACTCAGTTACACAAGTGAAAGCCAGACAAGACAAAGAGGTAGCTGGCAACTTATGTCCTTAACTAAAATGACTGCCACCACCTCCTAAAAATCTCAACTAATGGAAAATTTCAAACATTGCCATAATTCTCACAACAGCAGATCTATGATATAACTTATTGGCTGTCGCTTTATGCAGACATTTGGAGACTGCAGAACATGGGTGGGGTGCAATTGGCATTTCTAAGATTCTAGACCATGCAAAAATTCCAGGTGCAATTCTTATACCAGAACTCTTTTTGCAGACATTACAATCCTCCTAACATTTTACGACCAGTTTATTCAACTTGCAACAGTAAAGGTTGATTTTTGTTGGCTGCGTGCTCAATAATCTTCTACTTAATTGCTGATTTTTCTCCATCTGCAAAGCACTATAATTTCACAAAAAGATCAAGTTGGGTGCGGTAATACAAAATACAATAATTTACATAAACATAACTGTGGCACATGTAAACCAATTAGATTTATAAACTATTTCTTCACTCTCTTTGCAAGTTGACTCACGGCAAATTTTAAGATAATTATTATTGTTCCCAGTATATATGATTAGTTAATGGTAGAGTCTAAAACAAGATTTAGAAACATGACCTCAAGCACTTGTAAGGGAAATTATGAAGGGAAAATGGATGAACATATTAAACAATTGAAGCCACATCAAAAATTAACTTCCTTTTCTTCACCTCATCTTTAATTTAGCAGTTGCACAGAACAATCCACTCACGCATGAAGCATAGTAAAGCACCACTTCACTTATTTGACAGCCTACGCTCAGCTCATCTCCAAAAAAATTGCTTCACATTTGATCAGAGCACGAATAATGTAAAAGTTTCATCATCAACATGAATTTATTGTTGAAACAAAGCTGAAATGGTTTCCCACAGATACTAAAAACAGTAGTGTTAAAGGAGCAACAAATACATGCATTTAAATGGCATAATAAAACGTCCCAAGGTGCTTCACAGGAGCAATGGCAAACAAAATTGAACATTGAGTCACAAAGGGACTATTTTAAGATATATGATCAAAAGATTGGTCAAAGAGGTGGGTTTTAAGGAGCATCTTAAAAAGCAGAAAGGGGTAGAGGGGTTTAGGGAGGGAATTCCAGAGCTTTAGGTCTGCAGTGACAAGGGCAGCATTTGTTGTCCACCTCAATTGCTGTTAAGGTGGTAATGGTGATCCACCTTCTTGAACCACTGCAATTCACATGGTGTAGGTGCACTGACAGGGTGAAGTGAGTGGCAGGTTTTTGACCCAGTGAAGGAATGTCCGTGCAGTTCCAGCTGTTGCTCAATGGTAGAAAGGAAGGCGAATTTTTTAAGAAGTCTAATATTCAAAACCAGTGGACTTCAAACAGAATCACTTACCCCAAAAGCAAAATAATTAACTGCCCTGCATAGCCAAGTACCCCCAGGTTTTGCAGAAGAAGCTTTCAACAGCCAGCTTTACACTAAGTTGGTTTTATGGCACTTTTCAAAAAACTATTTGTTGTAAACAAAAGCCAGTCACAATTGGCATCAGATGGAAAGCAAAACAACACAGGAAACAAACAATCATGAAGTAATGGCTCAAACTCAAACTTGTGGAACTACAGCATTACTTACAATAGGATGACAAGAACAGTGGAAAATGGTGACAGCCAGGAAATGGACAACTGACCTATTAGCATTCAAAGGGAGAGAAGACAAGTTAATCTCTTCAAGCGTGAAGCCTTTGTCATAGGTCTGAGGAAGGGTATTTACCTGATCAATCTAGACATGGTGGTGGATCTGCCACGTGTTTTCAGCACTTCTTGATTTGAGGAAAAAGTTATTATGGAAGTGACTGAGGTCAGCTACATGGGGCAGCTGAACGAAGCAAGATTTGTGTGATCAAAACAGATAGAAATCTATCACATAGATAGATATCAAAAATGGAAACCAAACAAGCAGCAAAAGCCACATCTTTAAACTATCCAATCAAATTCTGCATCCTGTGTTCCATTTCATTTCTCCAAAGAAAGTCCAGATGTGTTTAGCCAGGTTCAGAAATTGCTTGCTTTCCCACTAGACTCATGCTTCCAGTGGAGGGGCCGCCGGCAGGCAGGGGCAGCGAGGGGTGGGCCATGTTCTGGCTTTATTTGTCAAACTCCATTTTGCATTGGTTCCACGAGATTCTAAGAATCTCAATGTGACACCTTTATATACTTCACATCCATTACCGTACAGGGCTTATGTAGTCATTAGAATTCCTATTATTAGAGCTTTTAGACATATGCAACCTGGGAATAATAGAAAAAGGTGCTGAAAGCTGGTAATGGAGTTATGAAAGGTGGGGGGAGAGACTTGGCTCCAAGCATCAATATAATATATTAAGTTGGTGTCTGTCAGCAAAACACATGAAGCATCTAGTAGGTTTTATTACTCAGTCAACATTACACCAATTGACACCAAACAAAAAATCCAAGATAAAAGCAGAAAAAACTGTTTATATCTACAAAAATTACATTGTCCACTTCAAGGGGTTTAGGAACAAAATTTCTTATACTGCTCTCACTTGCCCTTCAAACTACATGCTTATCTCCCTTACTTTTAAAGGAATATGTTTAAATTGTGGAATATGAATAGGTCCTGTCAATGGTAGTCCTTGGTTGTCTGGCTCAGAAATAGTGTTTGATAGATTTTTAGAATGTGCACCACCCCTCCCCCCTCACAACAAAGCCATCTCCCACCACTGCCACAGCAGTGAAAGTTGCAAACATAGCGAGATATTAACAAGATGGTGACTGTCTCTGAATAGGCAGCAGTACAAAAATCTATTGTTAACAATGCACAGCTGTCTGTTGATAATTGGAGTTTGCTTGTGCCATGCAAGTTCGATTTATTAAAAACTTAGGAACATCAAGAAAAGGATGCCATAAATCTATGCCGCCCAAATTTCTTTCCTTTTTTGGTTTTTTGGGGGGGGGGGGGGGGGGGGGGGGTGGGGGGAGAGAGAGAGAGAGAAATGATCCAAAGAGCAGTTTAGCCTTAAGCAGGACAGTAACATCACTGCATTCTTATACAAATTACTGTAGCTATAAGCCAGGTCCACTTATAGCACAAAAATCCAAAAACTGTGGCACTACCAAGCTAACATCCCCTTTTACAAGTTAAACTATTGCAGTTAGTTCCCCAGCATCAAAAAGACAAGAATTCAATCTCTGACCACACTTAAGCTGTACATGCCCTCTTCTTTTTGCCCTCACTTATATCAGAGCAGCACAGCTAAGATACCACTTCAAGTTCAGAAGTTGCAGTAAGGGATTTATTTTTGCAACTTTATAGTCTGTTGAAACAAAAGGGGAATCACATTCATCTGAATGGGCACAAGATGAAAGATCACTTAACAGAGATACCTGTACACTGACATCTCCAGTTCTCCTTGTTGTTTGCTAGCTGTAGCTTGGGAATGTGCACTTTTTGGCATTCCCTTATAATGACATCATAAGTTTCTACGGAGACATTGGACAGTGAAAAAAAGGGTGTTCATTGAGTGGCTTATGCCACTCATGAATGCTTCGAAGACTTTACCTACAGAGCAATACTTTATAGTGCAGTGACTGTCACGCAGGCCAGGCATGTCCAACTTTGGACAGCTGAGTATACCAGTAAAGGGGCCACGAAGGGTTACACAGTAATGCAGACCTCACACATAAGAGGTGAGAGAAAGAGGATGCAGTTCACCAGCCTAGGTTGGATTTAAAACCACCTCATGAAATCAAAGGATGGCCAAAAATATCAATTGTGTTTTTCTTTCCCTTCCTCCTTGCCCCCCCCCTCCCACCTTCTTACACTTCCCCTCTATTCATGAGTAAATAGCATGGATGCCTGCTGCTAATGTGGGTCTAACTAGCTATTGGAAGTCTTGCTAGTGTGGTCTGGAGGTGGTTGGTCCTCTGATCTTACTGTTGCATGGAAAAGAGCTTAGCCTACACCTTGCTTTTTGAAAATCAGGCCAGGATCCGGAGAGCTCAGTGGTGGAAGTCTCACTGGTGCAAACCTGCATCCAATCTTGATTTGATAAAGTTGATACTTTCTCCTCTCACTTAGGCTCAAATTGGAAAGAATAAGGCATTGCAGGGTTAGGCCAGCATTTGAAGTTGGCACCGATGATGGGATGGAATTAAAAACCTTAAAAATATATAAAAATAGGTTTGTTTCAAATTACTGTGTTAAACTTTAAAAGGTGAAAATTTACACTAGTTTCATGCTTTAAACAACACAGTAAATTTATAAGCTCTTTGGGCTTGCATTGTATTTTGCTTTAAGATATTTTCCGCAATGCAGAATGATGGAAGTACTGTTCAAATTAGTTTAAAGCAGTTTTGCCAATTTTATCCAAACCCCTTTGTTTCTAACAAGGCAACTAGAGTAGCAGCAACCATAGCAAGTAACAAAATGGCTGGTAGAGCAACAATCAATGTTCTGTCAGCAAGTGTTTTAAAATCCTATAGTTTATGGAATTATGTTTTTTGTTTTCATATTTAAACTGGCAGCAGTGTTAATGCAGAAAACCAAAGCAGGTTTGCATTTTTCTGCCTTATTTTACACATTCTTGAAGATCCAATTTCTGCAATTCAAAGAAAAAGGAGATTCTGGTATTTTTGCATATAAAGTTGATTTAAGTAACAGAGGGAGATCTGTTGACTTCCCATCATATTGCAACCTGCACCCTTTCCACAGTTACAATAAGTAATGTTCATAATTGAAATATAACTGGGAAAACTGAAGTGTCAACCCTTTCCTTTTCAGTGATGTGCAAGCCCAAGCTGAGCATTTGGCCAAATGTGCTCAATGCAACCTTCTACTTCTACCTTTATAATGTCACACACCTATGCCCTTCCTCAGCTCATCTGATGAAAACCTTGTCTGTGCTTTTGTCACTTGACTGGTAGAAAGCTGGCCTGACTTGTCTCTAATCCCTCAAAGTTCAACTCATCCAAAGCTATGCTGCCTATATCATATCCTGAAGCGCCCTGTTCACCCAGCATCCCTGTCCTCATTGATCTACATTATTACCTGGTGTCACAATGTCTTAATTTAAAATCCTTATAACTTGGTTAATTTTTTCAGCCTTAAACTTACTCATTTCTATAACCACCTCCAGGCAAAAAACCCAGCACGAATCCTGTAACTCTAGCCTCACTGTTCCTCAAGGTGGTTGGAGGAGCCATCTTTCAGTTGAAACGCTAAGCCAAGAATTCTCCACCCTCAAACGTAAAATACTTCATGACACTATTCTAAAAGCAGGAGTGTTTTTCTGGTCAACAGTAATCCCTCAACCAACATCACCAAAAACAGACTATCTGAACATTGCTGTCAACTGGACTTTTCAGTGTGCAGATTCACTGCTGCATTTTCCCATAATCACATTTCAAAAGTAATTCACAGGTTGTAAAAGTGCTTTGGGATGTCCTGAGCATATAAATACAAACTCCTTCCTACTCCACAGATCACTTGAAGAGGTTATTTGCAGCTAATTAAAAAAACCTACACAGTTGGAAAAAAAATCTGCCCCACACTTCTGTGGCACAAAACCTGCCATTGAGACCAGAGAATGAATGAGCATAGATTGCACTCTGTTTTCAGCTGATGGATGAAGGAATAGGATGAGGGTTAGGCTCAAACAGTCAAGTGAAATGCTCAAATATAGACAGTTACAGAGCCACCAGCATTGATGTTCTTTCCAACCTATAGCCCTATAAGATTTACAACAAAACTATCCAGTACACCATTTAAACTCCATATTAACAACTTTTTACCCGTGTAAACAGGCCCACATCACCAATAATCAGAAAATTCCATTATAGCTATTCCCTGTAAGCAATTCTAAGGGAGATCAACGAAAAAAGCTACCCAAAATATGTACAAGATTGAAACATTGGGTAAAACCTAAATCAAGTTTTTCCATGAGCCAGGCTGTAAAGCACTATTCTTGGCAGAGGTCAAACAATTTAAGGCCAGTTCTTTATTGGCTCAGATGAATATGGTTTTAAAAACCAAAATTTACATTTTGCAAGTGGCCATTCTCACTCAATTGGCTTGAAATCTGAATCTAGTGCAAACTGTGGGGAATGAAGAGCACTAAGTTCAGAGTGCAGGCTGATACGCTCCCTTCAAATCTTAACTCTTTATAAAGCTCATGGCTGTCCAAGGTTTCCAACATCTCGCTCGACTTAATATGATGCTTGGGTGGGAGGAAAAGAATACTCTCATCTGAACCGTCACAAACATAAACTTTATGAAATTATTGGACACCTAGCAATGTAGTTTTATTCTGGCATTTTATAATGAAATATCCTGCACCGGTAGGTCCCATAGCAGAAGTGAGATGAATGACCAGATGATTATTTTTTGATGATATTGTTTGAGACAGTAATGTTTTGACAAGGGCATTTATGGTTCCCTGTTCTACTTCAAATAATACCAGATTTTTAAAAAAATGTTAACAGGCTGGGCCTCAGCTTAATTTGCCATCCAAAGATGAAGCCTCACCTGAGGGTAGTGCTGGAGCACTTGATTGGCTTACAAGCTTTGTCAAGAGGATGTACTTTTGCGCTTTCAAATTTGCTGTAATGAAACAGCCATGGAGAAAACATTATGCATATAATCCCAACAGCAATGCCCCAGAAATATACCTCAGATGCAGCCTTGGTTGAACACACTGCTGAATTAGTGCGACATTTTACCATTTGCCAGCACTAGACAACTTGTGATATTGGAGTGCAATTGTCAAATTTAGTTCTGCAGGCTCATGTAGAACTGGACTGAGGCTGCCCAAACTCATTTCATACCAGATACAAACTGATGAGTTTCAATTTGTTAGCTTAAAGGAAGCATCTGTGGGATCAAGAACATTTTGGTAACAGGAGGATGGTTTGAGTGCATTTTAACCCTTGCTGGATTTTGTGCGTATCTCAGATATAACTAAAATTAAACAGGTGTCCCTTTGGTTTTCTTAAATTACACAAATGCCCAGAATATAAACAAAGATGAATCGAAGTACAAACTCAGTGAAAAGGTAGGAGACCAAAATCAGCTTTTACAGCATCTTGTTCGTGTATATTACCTTTAACGTAACTAAACATCCCAAGGTAGTTCACTGGAGCATTATAAAACCAAGTATGAAACCAAATCACAAGGGAAGGCCATGGAGGGATTTGAAAACAAGGATAAGAATTTTAAAATCATGACTTTGCTTGACTGGGAGCCAAAGTAGGTCAGCAGGCATAAGTGTGATAGGAGAACTTGCTGCAAGTTAAGACATAGGCAGCAGTATGTTGGGTTACCTCAAATTTATGGAGGGTAGAATGTGGGAGAACAGCCAGAAGTGCTTTGGAACAGTTAAGTCTTGGGGTAATAAAGGCATGAATGAGGGTTTCAGTAGAAGATAAGCTGAGACATGGACAAAGCTGGGTGATGGCATGGAGTTGGATGTAGGTGATCTGAGTGATGGCACAAATAAGGTCAAAAACTCACCTTGGGATTAGATGTGGCACCAAGATTGCAAACAGACTGGTTTATTCTCAGCCTGTTGCCAGGGAAAGTGATGGAGTCAGTAGCTAGGAAATGAAGTTTGGAGTAGGCACCAAAAACAATGACTTCAGCCTTCCCAATATTTAATGGAGAAAATTTCTGCTCACTGGATAGCAGTCTGATAATTTAGCATCCGTGGAGGGGGAGAGAGATGGTGGTGAGGTAGAGCTGGGTGCCGTCAGCTTACACGTGAAAACTGACACTGTGCCTTTGGATGATGTTGCCAAGGGACAGCATGTAGATGAGAAATAGGAGGGAGCCAAGGATAGATTACTGGGGACAGCAGAGGTAATGGTGTAGAAAGAGAAGCCATTGCAAGCGATTTTTGGCTACGGTTAGACAGGTAAGAAGGAAAATAAGTGACAGCAGTCTTACCCAGCTGGACAACAGGGGGGTGGAAACCTGATTGGAGGGATTCAAGTGTAGAGTTTTAATTCATCTACAGAATGATCAGGCCCCTTTCTTCCAACAATCCCTACATCCAAATCATTGATGTAAATTGCGATTAGCTGAGGCCTAAGCACTCATCCTTACGGTGCCCTAGTCACAGCCTGCCAACCTGAAAATTTCTATGCCTTGTTTTCAGTCCGTTAATCAGTTCTCAATCCATGCCAGTATATTCCGCCCAATCCCCTGTGCTCTAATTTTGTTTACTAATCTCATGTGGGAGACCTTATCAAAAAGTCTCTGAAAATCTAAATATTCCACATTCACCGGTTTCTCTTTATCTGTTCTACTAGTTACATCCTCAAAAAACCCAACAGGTTTGTTAAACATGATTTCCCTTTCATAAATCCATGTTGACTCTGCCTAACCCTACAATTATATTCTAAGTGTCCTGTTATCACATACTTTATTATGGATTGCAGTATTTTCTCTCCAACTGATGTTAGGCGAATGGGGTCTGTAGTTTCCAGTTTTCTCTCTTTCACCCGCCCCCCTCCACCTTTCTTAAATAGTGGGGTTACAATTGCAACCTTCCAATCAGGAGAAACCATTCCAGAGTCTATAGAATTTTGAAAGATGACCATCAATGCATCTACTATCTCTACAGCCACCTCTTTCAACACTGGGAGGTAGGTGATCAGGTCCAGGGGATTTTTCTATTTTAAGTTCCATTAATTTCTCTAGGACCGTTTTTGTACTAATTTAAATATCTTGCAGTTTCTCGTTTACACTGGTCCCTTGATTCTCCATTATTTCTGGGACTTTTCAATATTTTCCTCCGTGAAGACAGATACACAGTATTTGTTTAGCTTCTCTGCCATTTACTTATTCCCCATTATAAATTGCCCTGATTCCACTTATAATGGACCCACATTTCTTTTTGCTAATCTTTTCCTTTTTACATACCTATAGAAGCTTTACAGTCTGTTTTATGTTTCCCATTAGTTTACTCTCATTCTATTTTCACTTGCTCATCTTTTTCTTGGCTCTCCTTTGCAGAATTCTAAAATGCTTCACTCTTCAGGCTTACTTTTTTTTGGCAACTTTACATGCCTCTTTCTTTGATCTAATACAATCCTTGATTTCTTTCGTTAGCCATGGTTGGAACACATTCCTTCACTGGCTTTTTGTGCATTAAAGGAATGTATTTCTGTTGTAAACTACGTATTTGTTCTTTAAATGTTAGCCATTGCCTGTCTACCAGTGCATAGTGACCAGAATTGAACACTGTTTCAAGTATCTCTCTTATGATGTTTTAAGTTTTTCCCCTCAAAACCACTTAAAACCACTTGAAATCACGCAAACCTTTTTGGAACTATACGCTTAAACTTCAACGCTGATGAGGTTTGGGAAGCCAAATGGGAATTCATAAGTCGTCACTACCAAACATTGAGCAAGTCTGCATCAGATCTATCTCCAACTTCGATTGTCCATGAAGCTCATAGACAACCCTAAACCATATCTGCATAAACCAAGGCAGGTGCTGATACTTGGAGAAATAGAAAATTAAAAATTCTCCAGGGGGCAACTGCCATCACCCAAAACAAACCATGGAACACAAAATGACTATGCCCGATTCACAAGTACAAAGGGCTCATTACAGCAATAACACTGTTAGTTCTGACACAGTTACCTGGCTTAAGCAGCTGACGATAAAATCACGTGTTGCTCGACAAGAACATTAGCCATAAGAGGGACGAAGTAGGGCCTGTGTAGATTTGCACTCTTAGTCTGGCTAAACATCAGAACACGATTAGTTCTTTCAATTGCTGTGCCACAACATGCAGACATTGAAAGCACCAAATCTACTGTTACTCCCATGTCCCTTTCGAAGGACACATGTTATACAATGAATGGAATAGAATTACTTATGACAAGGCCACCGATTTATGACTTTCATAGAAAAGTGGACTGAATCATGGTGTTCAGTTCCAGACTGCTAACGCTGAATTTGACAATCAGCTGTAAATCAATAGCCCTGTTTTTAACGCATGTTTTATTAACCGTTGTACATTACTTCACATTTCTCAGGATTGAGTTCCAGCTGCATTTCACTGTTCAGTTTTAGAGCGTCTTTAGCTACATCCTGTGTTTCTCCCAATTTCACACATTATCAGCAAATTTAACAAGTTCTATACGGCATTATAAACAACACTTATGCTGTATAGCAAATTAAAGAGAAATATTCTAAGATCTTACAGCTAGAACAAGTTGGTATTTAAAGTGCAAAATGAAAAAAATTAATATTTAAGATGGTAGGCATAATATGCTGCGACTGCACAAACACATTTCTCGGCTCAACTTAAAAAAAGGGCCTTTATATGGGAAAGCCTGCATGCATAGATAGATGCACACTATTTACATATACCTATCCAAAGCAGCGAAATATAATTTATAAAGTTCCAGTTATTCTTATAATGTAAGAAAATGGAGCCTCACAGCAAGAACTCCTATGTTCCTTTTCGAATAGTGCCATGAGCTCTTTCACATCAATACAAGAGGGAAGATGATATCAGTTTAATAGCTCATTTGACAGATGGCACCTCCACCAGCTCCTTCAGTGCTGCATTAGAACGTCAGCCTAAATTTTGTGCTCAAGTTTCTAAGTGTGGGGCTTGAACTTTCTAACTTCCAGGTGGGAGTGCTACCTACTGAGAAACAGTGAAGGAGCTTGGGACAGGATATGGTTCTGAGTTAGATTACCTATTGAGTTCCTGCAATGAGACTTGAACCCATAATCTTTTGGCTTAGACCAGAGAATGGTCCCACTGAACCAAGCTGACGAAGCTCATCTTTCACTGTTCAGATCAGGTATGTGGGAACGAGGCCCAGTAGCAATATTTTTCGAAACGAGTCAAAGTTTAGAGATTAAAAAAAAATCCTACAAAAATCTAACTGAGACACACATTTATTTAAAGTGGCATCAACAGCCAAGTTTTGCCCATTTGGTGGGCAATAAGTTTAAACCAGCAAGTAATGGCTGCAAGTTTGAGTGAGCACCAGCTTTTTCCAAGTCTTCTATGATTTGCATCACATTACTTCTGCAACACTTGCTGCAACGGCCACCCATTGATTTATTTCGTATTCTCTAAAGTCATTTATTTGTTGATGGGCTGAAGCAGGTTCAGCTACCCCCACATGCAGCAACAGCATGAAGAAGCTTGAATTAAAGCTGTCTGCATTCTAGCCAAAGGAAAACCTTTTGAAAAGGGAGCTTTGCCTTCTGAGGGGTATTACTGTTTATTAATACAGTGGCTTATGGACCAATATGAACGAATTCCTGCTTTTTCAAGAAATACATACCCACAGTGATCTGCCATAAAAGCTAGACAGCATGATATCGCACTCAAAGTTATTAGCATTCTACAATTTATTCCAAACCTCAACATGTTCCCAGGTGCAGCTTTTGATTTACATTCCCTATGTTAAAAAATATTGTGCCACCAACCAGAAGACATTGCTTGAATGAGCTCACATTGGATAACTTTCTCAGAAAATCACCACATGTAAAGTAGCCCAAATAGCCTCTTACAATGCGATAAAATACTGTTTCCATACATTGAGCTTGCATCTCGGTTTAGCAATTTTTGTTGTTTAAAATTAAAGATCTCGATTTGTTTCTACCTCCTGTTCTGTATTGCTGACAACCGAGTTACTATTGCTTGTACCTGTGTGAAACCTAGTATTTTCACCACTATGGAACATCTCAAAACTCCTGCAAATGCACTTGCCCTAATCAATGCCAGATTTGCACTGGTATCTTAGCAGTATTAGCTTTTAGAATGTGACTGTAAGGGGCAGATAACCAATGAAGCAATTTTAATGGGAAACATTATATCATCACTGCAATATGCTCATTCATAAAAAATACTTCGGCATTGCATTTCCCAGCCAGATTTAATCTGCTTTCTATCAACACAACGGATAATCAGGATATGTACTCCCCTATTGTTACTGACTATCTGATAAGTCTGTCTGCCATTGATCAGATGTCCATATTATCTTGCCCCTTCCATTTCTACTATTAAACATAGTCAATGTGACATTAATTAGGTAGCTGCAGTTTTTCCACAGCCAACTTCTGAAGTTCAAATATCTTAGTCTGAATATCAGCACAATAATCATGAAGAGACGTGCTAATAAATGTTGGGTACGTGGCAGTATTGTCCTTTCAACCTATTGAACATTTGGCTAAAAGTGGTCAACACTTACTTTTATTGGTAAATATACTGACCATCACTTGATGCTCTGTACTTTCAGGTGAAATATCACCATCTGGTCTAAAACTCATTTTAAAAAAGACATGCTGCTCCTCCATAGTGCAAAGCAAATAGCTTACCCCATAAAATGTAACCCATAATGCCACCAGTGGTGATATCATCTAAGCAGTTCTAATTCAAATTTGCTCTCATTGTTTAGGATCACATCGGAACCCCCATGTTTGAATTACAGCTCTTCAATTCTCTGCCAATTATCTATCAGGTTGTCTGGAACCTGCATTGACATGGCTACTAGAATAGGTAGAACACTTTGCATTTGAGACAGACTTAATCAGTCATTCAGATAGGGTTGAACCCATACATTTTATAAACACTACAAGGAGCACAGTTAAGCAAGCAGAAGTGGAGGTCTTGTATTTTGTGAAACATAATGCAATATTGACATTTTTCTATGCTCCAACTTAATTCTCAATAATCACAAGCAAAATCCACTTACTCTCTTTCCTTCTCAGAAAGCTTGTCTGTGATGTTGTCCCTGATTGTGGACCTGGAACCCTTCTGGATGATAGGATACCTGAGTGGCACTTGCAGGAAATAGGAAATCATGAGCACCAAATGTGCTGTGTAGCCCAAGGCAACAGCAATGCTCCCTTCATCCTTTGCTTTAAAAAAAAAGGAAAGAAACTAATCAATAGCTAAATAAACATTAAAAATATCACAAATTGTCAAAAATGTAGATTTACCAAATGTTTTTTAAAAAAGCAATTCCTACCCCTCACTCATTATTAGGTCAAATTGCTAACCACCATTCAAATGTTAACTGTATATTAATTTGTGTTTAATTGTATGCAGGTGGTGAACATTAACTGGGGGATTCAGTTGAGGTCCTATAAAAATGCAGACACTAAAACTGTGGTTGTTGGGTTAGCTGGGGTATACTTGTAATGTGCAATTCTGTAAATAAATGTGTGCGCGTAAAGATTGGCTCCAGTTCTGTCCTTCAACTGACTTTCTAGAATAGAATATCAAAAGAAAAAAAAACTTAAGATTACTCGCATTGAAATCTTTAGTACAAGTTGCCTGTAAACTTTGTTTCCACAAATGATACTTTATGCCATCAGGTATAAGCACTGATGCAACGCAATAGAAAGGCTGGGATTTGGTGGGAACAGGGAAAGAGGGGTTGGTGGTGGGCTACAACAGAAAAAGAGAGAGTTCATAAGCCCCAGGGGATAACAGTGTGTTGGCACACACACCCTTATACTAATTTTCATACAAGGCAGCTGTGAAACATCTCACCTCCAATGGCCATTCTGAAATCAGGAGCTACACAATGTCTGGAAAGTTCCAGTTTATCCAGGTTTCAAAAGGCGAATTACAAGTTCAATACATTCAATCCATTATTTTTTTTTTAACACCATTCTTACTGATAAACTTGAACTGTGGATGGCTTATTATAGCATTGTATCCTATTAATAGCAACAAAATAATCTGTGTTTTTATATTGTTGAATGAAGAGGAACGCTGGACAGGACACCAATAGAAGACCTGAACCTTCAAATCGTGTTATGGGAATTTTAATATCTGTCTCAATTTCTGGAATTGGCAAAGAACCCCAGTTTAATGAATTAAAAAAAAATGGCACCTCTGACAATGCTGCATTCCCTCATACTTCACTGGAGGGTCAATTTAGAGAGACTGCGCACTCAAATATTGGACAATGACGTGAGCCTGTATGCCTTGAACCTAATAACTCCTAACCCATAGGCAAGTGCTGACCTTCAAGACAAGTTTTTTTGAGCATTAACTGGAAAAGTACAGTCCATTTGGAAGTAATTTAACGCACAAAAGGGCAAGACGCTTTGCCATTTTATTTAGCGTGTGCATAGTCAGATCCAACCAATAGCCTCGTCAATGGTTAGATGAAATTCTTTGAGGCCGCCTTCAAGCTTAGTCCACAGACACTCCTCAACAAAGAGTCTTTGTTTGGACTGCATAACTTACGCAGCCTGGATGGTCTAGGTGAACCCACTGATGTTGGCTGGCTGCACAGAACCCTTGGTCAGTCTGGAAACATTTTAAAAGGACCCACTGTTGATGTGGGAGATGAGCAGTGGGGTCTGCCATGAGTGTGTGGTTTCTGGTGGATGTTTCCTCCTGCGGTCCTCAGCTGTTACTCCTTGGCATAAGGAAAGGTGCACTGTTGGGGGGGTTGAGGAGGTCAATGAATAATGGCAGGCTTGGAGGTTTTTTGGCTATGAAAAGGTGTTGCTAGGTACCAAGTTATAACTGCATTAGAATAATTAACCACAACTTGGTTCCACAGTACAAAAGCAGAAATAAACTATTTTCTTGTTTAAAAAAAAGAAAGCAGCCTAAAGGTCTTCTACAAAACATATATAAGGCCCACTTGATAATATAAAAGTAAAATACTGCAGGTGTTCGAGATCTGAAATGAAACAGAAAATGCTGGAAACACTCAGGTTTGGTAGCATCTGTCAAGAGAGAGAGTTAATGTTTCAGGTCAATAGCCCTTCAAATGTTTCACTGGCGTGAACTATTAACTCTGTTTCTCTCTCTGCCAATGCTGCCAGGCCTGCTAAGTATTTTCAGAATTTTCTGTTTTTATTCCATTATATATGATTTCAAACAGTGAGATCAATTTAACGGAACAATTCTACTCCATTTTTTGCTTCGACATTTCCATTAAGGAATTAGATTTGATTTGTACTCTTGAAAAGAGGCATACAATACCATCCAGTTTTAAATAAGACTTTATAATTTTTTTATAATTCGTTTATGGAATCAGTTGAGTAACAAGGGTATACAGTCCATTCTCCATCCGGATAGATTTGTGGCTAACTGTAATCTGTTGGTGGATACCTCACAAGGTTGGTATAAAACAGCAATGTAGGAGTAATGGCCTCCCAGGGTATGCAACTCTCATTACCTCTGTCTATTTGCAAAGGACCAATTGTTTTTCTTTGTAAAGGAATAGGGACCAATAAGTAGCCCTTGGAAAAGTTACTGGAAATCATTCTGTGGATAACAATGTTGATTGACAGAAACAATTCGGTGGATATAATCAGGTGCTGCCTAAATTGACTATCTCGAGCTTGCTCAAAACCTGCACTATTTTCGTTTTTTGGCAGTGATCAAATTTATTTGGGACTTTCAGAAAGCATTTTAAAATTGACATATTTCAGGTTTGTACAATGTAACTAACAACTGAATAGAAAGCAAAAAATAATTAAGAACAGAAAAATCTCTGGATGAGGGCAGACTAGAAGAATTCAGAGATCTTCCTTAGGTCTCCTGCTGTTCACCTGATTCACAAACAGAAATATACAAGTTACATTTGGCCTGTCACATAAGCAAGCAGTCCTAATTGCATTTACACATCCTGTTCCCAAATTCCTTTATCCCGCTATCTAATCTAATCTCTACCATATGGAACACTGTACTTCTGGTAACATAAAACTGTTTTTTCAAAGCTACGTTGCTAAGTGTTGTATAAGAAAGATTGATGACTCTAAATGGGAACTGGACCAAATTGGGCAGTGAACTAAGGAATGGGAGATGAGTTTTAAAAAAAAAAGTGTAAGGACATGCAAATTATAACAGAACATAAAACTCACTTATTAGCAAAGATGGAAAAGGAAATCAACAGGAGTGGCTGTGTATAAATTAAAATCAAGTTGATTCATACAAAAATTAGAAAACTTTTGGAATACCATGAGCAGTTTTGGATATCCATTTTTAAGGAGATGTGAGAAAAGATTCAGAGAAGATCAACAAAAATGATTCTAGTAGGTCATTAACCTAAAATATTAACACTGTTTGTCTCTACACAGAGGCTGCCAGACGTGAATGTTCTCAGCATTTTCTATTTCAGGTTTTAAGATTGATTCTGGGACTTGGAGGTTTGAGTTATGCAGGAAGTTTTAGAATTGAATTGACCTCTATTATAGAAAAGATGGGAGAAACATAGACAAACTATTTAAAAATACTGGGAGCAATGAACATTGATGGAAGTAGGTTATTTAACTGATAAGAGCAAGAAACTAAAAGATGAGTAGGAAATTCGGCTTCAAAGATTTGAAATTAGAGTCACAGAATCAGAGTGCAGAAGAGGCCCTTCGGCCCATTGAGTCTGCACTGACACGTGAGAAACACCTGACCTACCAACCTAATCCCATTTACCAGCACTTGGCCTATAGCCTTGAATGTTATGACCTGCCAAGTGCTCATCTAGGTACTTTTTAAAGAATGTGAGGCAACCCGCCTCCACCCCCCTCCCAAGCAGTGCATTCCAGACCATCACCACCCTCTGGGTAAAAAAGTTTTTCCTCACATCACCCTTAAACCTCCTACCCCTCATCTTGAACTTATGTCCCCTCGTGACTGACCCTTCAACTAAGAGGAACAGCTGCTCCCTATCCACCCTGTCCATGCCCCTCATAATCTTGCACACCTCGATCAGGTCACCCCTCGGTCTTCTCTGCTCCAACGAAAACAACCCAAGTCTGTCCAACCTCTCTCCATAAGTTAAATGTTTCATCCCAGGCAACATCCTGGCGAATCTCCTCTGCAGCCCCTCCAGTGCAATCACAATCTTCCTGTAATGTGGCGACCAGAACTGCACACAGTACTCCATCTGTGGCCTCACCAAGGTTCTATACAACTCCAACATGACCTCCCTACTTTTGTAATCTATGCCTCAATTGATAAAGGCAAGTGTCCCATATGCCTTTTTCACCACCCCACTAACATGCCCGTCTGCCTTCAGAGATCTATGGACACACACGCCAAGTCCCTTTGTTCCTCAGAACTTCCTAGTGCCATGCCGTTCATTGAATACTTCCTTGTCAAATTACTCCTTCCAAAGTGTATCACCTCACACTTTTCAGGGTTAAATTCCATCTGCCACTTATCTGCCCATTTGACCATCCCGTCTATATCTTCCTGTAGCCGAAGACACAACCTCACTCTTAACCACCTTTGTGTCACCCGCAAACTTACTAATCCTACCCCCACATAGTCATCTATGTCGTTTATATAAATGACGAATAATAGGGGACCCAGCACAGATCCCTGTGGTATGCCACTGGACACTGGCTTCCTGTCACTAAAGCAGCCTTCTGTCGCCACCCTCTGTCTCCTACAACTAAGCCATTTTTGAATCCACCTTATCAAATTACCCTGTATCCCAGGTGCATTTGCCTCCTTTATAACTTAATAAAAACATCTGAGGTAATTTTCAGGAGCATTATCAAACAAAATTTGACACTAAGCCACATTAGGAGAAATTAGGGCAGGTAAACAAAGCTCGATCAAATAGGTAGGTTTTATGGAGCATCTTGTGTAGGGGAGGAAGATAGAGGGGTGGAGAGTTTTAGGGAAGAATACTAAAGCTTTAGGCTGAGGCAGCTGAAGACTGGCGAAATGATTAAAATTGGAGAGTGCAAGAGGCCAGAGCCAGAGGAGCCCAGATATCTCAGGTCACAAGACTAGGCATAGAAAGAAAATCAATGTTACATAGAGCATAATGGTTCTTTAACCACCATAATCACAGAGACCTCATAACAGAGTAAGAGGAAATGTTGACAGATTCTACAATTCAACATTATTTTCAATTTGAAAAGGGGTACAAATGGTCCCAAGGATATTAAATGGGCTGGGCAGAGTCCAGGATAGAGAGGATTGTATATGGCCTTGGAAGTCACTGGATCAATATTACAAACGACCTTTACTTGGACCATGCTTCATGTTCTTCTAAAAAAGACACAAAATGATAACAAACATAGGATCTCCATTAACTAAAGCAATGAATGGCTTATTTCAGAAAAAACATTTTCATCTTCATGTTCTTCTCTGCATCCTCTCTTTGAGTTTCTATTTCAGGGGATATGACTGATCATGTGTGGTTAAACACCGAAATGAAACAACCTAATTTGGCTCAATATCAGAGAAAGCAAACGAGGAGGGCTGTTCGACACATTTTGGCGTGCTCATTCAGAAAGACCCTACAATTAGTCATTGTAGCATCCCAAGTTATTGCAGCATTTCCTCTCACTACATCACCTATTCCAAGCATGTGTACAGATTCTCCTGACATCAGTTTTAAATTTACCATTTACTAATTAGAAAATGTCTCTTGACCCACTGTCGCATTTATATAGCACCTGTCACATACACACATCCCAAAGTAACAAATCACCTTTGACATGCCATTACTGATGCCTTGTAGATGAAGTGTTGTTTAAGAACTACCTTTCTGTATTGTATGCTTATCTCCAAGACCACTTCTCCATTGCCTTCTTTTTAAGCATTACCCCAGCATCTCTAGTTTTTGCTCATGCTCAGACTTAAGTGATCTGCCTCAAAATGTGAATTCAAAATTTTAAGTAGCATATTCTGTGACTGTGTGCTCTGCTTCCCCTTCCTCATTCTATCTTACACCCCATTTCAAATATGGTTATGATTAAATCAGTATCAATTATTGTGGTGTTGCATTCCTCTTGGTGAATAATAACCAAATTATTTGCCAATTTTCAAGTACTTCCTTTTCCATACAAACATTTTATAAGGGCATAGATTATTTCAAGTCCATTGAGGAAATACAAGTGTACTGTAAAACAATTTTACTTCTAAAACACATCTCTTTCATCTGTGACATTTCCAAGTATTTCTCTTAATTTTTCCAGTTGCCCTACAGTTTAGATCCTGATTTGAAACTAATTGTGAGCAGAATGTGTTCCTTAAGAGAGAAAAAAATTTCCCTTCTGAGTCATGAGTTTTTTTTTTACACAATGCATGGTTAGGATTTGGAATGAACTACCTGATTGAATGGTGCATACACATTTAAACAGTTGCCTTCAAATATCCTTGTATTTTCTTCTCCTTTAATTATATGGGGAAAGAGCAGAAGAGTGGCATGAACCACATTTTTCTTTGAAACAGCTGATGCAGACTCAAAGGGTCAAGTGGTCACCCTTTGTGTTGTACTATTCTATGATTCTAACTTAAGCAAACAACACCTTTTGCAGTCCTGTACAGATTTCTCAATAAGTCATTGATGAAATCAGTCATTAATCCTTGTGTGTGAATATTATCTATTAAGTGTAGAGTTTAGCAATATACATACTAGAATCCAAAAATCTGATCCAAATGACCACACTCCCACAATTCATACTTTAAAACATACTATAAACAACACTAGATACTGGGTGTATTCTCAGGTTTCAAATAACAAACCGTTCAAACTCTTCATGTAACCCAAAGCTCCTAGGTTAAGATTACAGCCATATAATCTTTTCCAGGTACTCGTTATTCTCCTTTTTATTACCGTTGTATTTCTTGTAATAACTGTTCTGTGTCTCTTAGCCAGTACTTTCCCGAGAGAAATTATTTAATCTAGCACTGACACGTCTGCACAGTAACTTCTTTCCTCCTTACCACGATCTGTGTTCTGCACAAGGTGAATGCTTTCAACTCTGGGACTGGACTCTGCATCCGGAACTAAATGATGAGAAAACCTGCCTATACTGCATCCTTTAAAAAGCAGCTGCTGTAAATGGAAACAGTCTTTCTAAACTGAAGCAATGAAAAACTGAAGGTTAAGAAACATCACTTTCTAAAAGAAAACTTCTAACTCAAGTAGAAATCAAAGCACTGGCTACACCCAAAACTGCACAATAGGATAAGTGAGCTGCTTGGAGTCCAGCTTCCAAAATGATAGCTCTAACTAAAACAATAAAAATGGTTTCCAAAATGATCGCTGTTAAGCGCTTTTGTTAAAAAGGGAAAATTTAAATAATAGATTAAGTGAGCACAATCTAGACTTTTCTATTCACGCACCTGGTTTTTCTCATAGCATCTGAGCTCTGGGTTCTTGAACTATGGAAAACACGCCAAGGATTGTCAATGGCCAAAGTCCTGAATAAGGTTATGCTAAAATTGTACACTGGTTACAGAAGTAATTATAATCTTCAAAAGTTAGACTTAAATTGTGCAGAACCATAATTATCAATTGAGTTCAGCCTTTTTTGGGATCAAATCCATGGAGGAATGCCTCTACATGGTCTGTGGAAGGTGAAGGTTTGATGTCCCTTTTTACCTATGACGGGGTGATGAATGCCATTGCCTGGTTAGCTAATGTGACTAGCAATTGTACTTAAATTTCTCTTTTTAAAGGTCAGTGCAGTCTTTTGATTTCAGTTCTGGAACCTGGGTGGGAATAGAAACATTTTTTTTTTCAAAAGGCATAGTGAAAAATCCCATTGTGAAGTTTCCCCGAGGGAAACTTTGGAAATCATTCAAAAGCAAATCAAATTATGAGAGCGTAAAAGGACATGCAAACAATCATTGCAAAAGCAATGTGAAGTTAAGCCCAATTCAGTCAGTTACAAATTCCAAATGAGAACTGGCATGTAAATTAAGGTGCAAAAAGAGTCCAATTTTCTCCATTTTCCCAAAGGGGCATAACACTACATTCAGCCCAATGCAGAGAGCAGAGCTTATACTGTACATCACATTTTTGTCTCTCCCCTAATTATCCAACCAGTTTCAAAGATTTTCTTTGCTCTAGTTGTAACAATTTTAAAAAACTTTTCATAAGGAAAGTGATGAGAGAAAGTTGCAATATTCAATTAAAATCTCATGGAGCTACTATTCAGAACAGCACTAACTCTACAATTTTAGCAGCACATGAGGATGTAAACTACTAACCTGGCTTTATTCAGTAATATTGCAGAAAACTCAGGGAAAACATCAATATCAATTCCAAATTAAGAAAAAGTAATTTCCTTCAATCACAATGATTAATTGCAACTGAGAATTAATTTAATGTGGTACAGAATTAAGGGTTTTTGGCTATTTCTTCACCTGTATCTGTATGTGTAACTAAAGACCACATAATTCTTACAAAACAGTACAAAACTTGGTACAATCAGTAGTGGGGTTGGAGATTGCTATCAATATTTAGAAGTCTGAACTTAGTCATTTAATTTGCTTTCTCTTGTATTCTACATCTCCTCCTAAGCAGGACAATAGTTCTGTGGGCTGGCAGCCTTTACCTCTCAAGTCACCATTTGTGAGAGACACTTGACGTAAGCTCTTGAAAGCTCATTCTGACCCTACTATTAACCAATGAAAATCTTTCCTGTAGTAGCTGTTGATTATCAGGAAGAAGCAATCTGGCTGATTTCTCCTCCTTTTTCTTCTCTAGGATCAACTATTGCACCTGAAAAGTTGCCGGATCCAAGATCAGACCTAGAATTGAATCTGGGATCTTCTAGTCTGCGCATATGACACTGTACGGCACATTAACCCACTAAACTTTAAGAGCAGCCATTCAGTAGTTCTATTTATTTTTAATGCAGCATCTTAAAACCATGCAGTATAAGCCTCATTCTTACTTTGTAAACAATCCAAAGAGAACACCAGTAGTACAGTAAAACACAATGCATCATATGCATCAAGTATTTTTCATATAATGACAAACATCTAAAAGATGATAACAGCAACGCTAATATAAAATAGACTTTGCTGCTCCCAAATGACTTTTTTTTTTATTCGTTGGGATGTGGGCATCGCTGTCTAGGTCAGCATTTATTGCCCATTCCTAACTGTCCTTGTTCAGAAGGCATTTTTACGAGTCAGCCACATTGCTGTGGGTCTGGAGTCACGTGAGGATGGCAGATTTCCTTCCCTAAAGGACATTAGTGAACCAGATAGGTTTTTATGACAATCAGCAATGGCTTCATAGTCATCAGACTTATAATTTCAGACTGAATTTAAATTTCACCATCTGCTGTGGGATTTGAACCCAGGTCCCCAGAAAATTACCCTGGGTCTCTAAATTACTAGCCCATTGACAATGCCACCATGCCACCATTGGGAGTAATCAAAGGAAGTGGTTAGTGCTGACATGCCAGTGAAGCCTCAACATCCTTACTTCATGCTCCATCTCAAATACATGCTTTCAATTAAATCCCTCACAAAAATCCACTAACTTTTGGTGTCTGTAATTTTTTTTTTGTTGAGTTAATTACAACCTCTAAACATGACTGCTCTGATCTAGAATTATCTGGGCACTTGGTTGAATAGGTTATATTGCAAGGCCTCACATCATCAGTGCAGGCAATGGATAGCCACTTAGATGGGTTAGATTTAAATTCCAATCTCAATTGACATTTAATGGCTGAGTTTCACCAATTGTCAGGGGGCCCTACTCTCGGAGATAGAGCACTTCCTCAGTGAAGACGAAAGCTGACTCACACCTGCAAAGCTTTGTTGGGGTGACCAGGGCAGGCTCGAACTGCTACTCCAAGTGCACTGGTGCACAGGGATCCCCAACACATGCAGCAAGGGAGTAGGATGGGGAAGGGAATAAAGACAAATGACAAACTTACAGGAAGCATTTACTTTTGTCGTATTCCCAGAATATTAAAAATTAACATTGCACAATTTGGGATTTAATTGTTAGAAATGCAAATAAAAACACAGGCAGTGTAACACTAAGGGTTGATGCCCGGTCATATTGCATTAGCTGGTAATTAGTATGGCAAAAGAAAATCACACATGGGTTCTGAGCTCCAGTAATAGCTCTTCTGTTGAGTTTTGCAGCTGCATATACACATGCCTGCCAAAACATGGCATCTGACTCTCACTTTCCAAGCATAAGCATAGGAACAAGCAGTAGACCATTCAAACTTCAAGCTAGTCCTGCCACTCAATTAGGTCATGGCTGATTTGTATCTGAACATCATCTATAGGCTTGGCTCTGTAACCCTTGCCACCCTTTGAAAAAAAACTTCACTTGACCACAGCATCCAGTGCTTTTTGAGAGTGACAAATTTCCTGTATCCTTATAAAAAATGGTGTCCCCTCATTTTGGACAAGCCCCACCAGAGTAAATAGTTTCTCTACCTACTCCAAGTGCACTGGTGCACAGGGATCCCCAACACATTTTCACTCGAGTCAGCAGCGACTCTATTGGCCGAGTTATGTGAGCCGAATGGATGACTGCCGCATCCTCAAAAGCATGCCCTATGGCAAGCTTGCTATGGAGACCGCCTGGATGCCCACACCTGCTACAAAGATGTCTGCAAGCAAGGCTTCTAGTGTACTGGGGTCAGCATTAATGCATGGGAAGTCCTTGCTGCTGACCAGAATGCCTGGACACAAGCAGTCAGAAAGGGCATTGAAAAAACAGAGGACAAAAGAAATTACCAGGTGGCGGGAAAGAGAGCCCACTGGAAGGAAAAAAAAGACATCAGTCAACCTCAGACCAACACTAGTCACCTGTGCCAGCTGCGGAAGGGACTGGCACTCGCGAATCAGCCTCTACAGCCACAACAGATGATGTCCAATACAGAAGTGACATACACTCTGGGCACAGTCCATCATCTCCCGAGATGGACAGATGCTTGACTAACTCCACCAAATCCTTTAATCATCTTAAAGCACCTTAGCATTTGGGAATGATAACACAGGGCGAGATGAAAATATGGAACTGTTCCCCCAGTAGTACTTTCAAGAAACAAGAAAGCTGGAAAGAAAAATAAATATGGAAATTTTGTTTATTGACATTGTTTACACAATCAAATTAGATCCATAATTTGAAAACAGTGAAGGATATTCAGCGGGCAAAGAGTTAACCATCAGTTTAGTGAAAAGAAACAAATTTTCATGTTAGCACCCCAACAACTCGGTCAAAAACTTATCATCCCCTCCCCTCCATGCTTTTGGCAGCAACTGCAGTTTGTAAAAGCTTCACGGTTCTAATATAGAGCTGCGGTTTACAGTCAAAAGTTACGGTCAAACAAATTGACAGATTGACTTCAAGACTTGTTTTTTACTAAAAAGAGCAGAGAAGATGGTTTCATAATCAACTCACCCACAAAGATATTATGTGGTTACTGAAGAATCATGAAACAGCTTGGACGGAATGCAGCCATTCGAACTATCAAGTCTGCATTGCATCTTTCGGTAGAGCAATCCAGTTAGTACCACTAACCTGGTCTTTCCCTGATCTCAGCAAGCTTTGCTCCTTCAAGTATTTATTCAATTGTCTTTTGAAAGCTATTGAAACTGTAGTTTCTACCACCCCACCAGGCATTTCAAATTCTAACCACTCGTCGCACGAAAAGATTTTCTTCTTGTTGTTTCTAGTTCTTTTCTTAATCAACTTAAATCAGTGCCCTCGAGTTACTAGCCCTTGAATTACTGGAACTGCATTTATTTATCTAGTGTCTAATCACTGCATGATCACTGCAAATTTCCTCTTAGTAACCAACACCCTTCTTCCATTCATAGATTTTAAAAGTGCCCAACAAATTAATACTAATCTTAATGCTAGTCTTACAACTTTTAAGACAACTGACAGGCTATAATGACCATAACTTTACTTTTGTATGCATTTTGGATTTATGGTGAAGACTGAATACTCCATAGCCAGAGCCATGCATTGCAGGTCAGAAATAACAAGAGGTAAATCTTTCTCTGCAGTCTCAGGTCCTACAGTTAAAAGGACAACAATAAAAAAGAATATTGCAAATGGTGGAAAGCTAAAACGAAAACAGAAAATGCTGGAAATACTCAGTAGATCAAGCTGCATCCATAGAAAGAGAAAATCTATTAGCCGCTCAGGTTAATGACTTTAACCTTCTGGACATCGGCTTGAAATGCTAACTCTGTTTCTCTCCCTACAGATAATGCCCTGACCTGCTGAATATTTCCAGCATTTTCTGTTTTTATTTCAAAGGGGAGTGCTGCTATCAATTCAAACTTGTTGGTGAGGAAGGGAAGGTGAGAGGAGGAAGGAAAGAGCCCTTGATTACTTGAGCAAAATTATGAACTTTTTCAACCCAGCTCTCTATTCTTCTTGCTCACCAAGCATTCTTCCTGCCAAGAGCACAATAAAAGGAGTCATGTTGAGAATCACATACAATATGCTTTAGGATGAAGTGCTTAGCTCTTGTTGTGACTTCTTTCAGAGAGAATTCATGGAGCACTAAGAGATGGAGAGGTGGTGACTGCGAGCCTACCTGAGCGAATGGATAACTTAAACAATGCGATGTTTGGGCACAGAGCAAACTACAGAACACCAAATTATTGAAGTGGCTCCAAGGCGCCTAAGGGTATGGGGAGAGAGCGGGAGTATGGCATTGAGATAGGGGATCATCCATGACCGTACTGAATGGCAGAGCAGGCTCAAAGGGCTGAATGACCTACTCCTGCTTCTATTTTCTATGTTTCTATTTTACAAAATGGGAATCATTATGTTATCTGGAATTCCAATGCCCTGCTTGTCAAATCCAGGAACATATTTCAGGAAACATTCCTGGTTGCAAAGTTTAATAAAAGGAAGGCTACCCAAAAATATTATTGTACAATTTGTTAGTATTAAAGGGAGTGTACGCCTGAGAACCAGTTGCACTGAACTTCATTCTCAAACAAGTAGCTGTAAAAATGGACTCAAGAGCTAGTTATAAACCTCTTTGAACCTCATCAGCAGTGAAATTTAGATCAGGCAGGCACTCAAAGATGATTAATGCGACAAAGCTTTTTTTAAAAAGCAAATATCTGGTTGGGAATGAGGCAAGTATAGACTGAGATGGGATGGTTTACATTTCGATAACCTTGGCCAGGGCAAACACATAAAACCATCTATTCTGGTAAACTGAACATCTAAAAATTTAATTAAAATACACAAAATGAAAAGCTGATAGCCTGGAAAGATTGTGAAGACATATGTAATCAAAGTGTTCAAGATCATGTCAAGAATATGAAAGCAAAGTTTAAAAACAAAACTTGTCTTTTTACAATGCTTTTCAGGACCTTAACACTGGACACTGTTGTAGGAAATGCAGGAAATGTTTTTCGTGATGTTGGTTCAGGAGTAAATATTCCAAGTACAGCCATGGGATATTTTACATCCCCAAGAGGATGGACATCGTCTGAAAGGTGGCACTTCTCGATACGCAGTACCTCCTTCAGTACTATACTGTGGTCTCAGTCTAGGTTTTGTGCTCAAGGCTCCAGAGCAGAAATTGAATCCATAGTCTTCAACTCAGAGGAGGGAATGCTACCTACTGAGCCAAGGATGGCATCATCATTGAGCCAAGGCTGAGTGAATCATTAAAATTTAGTGATTACTGGCATTGACTTAAAAAACATTGAGTTCGTTGAACCAGTGTTGCATTTGTTTCCAGAGATATCATGGAAACTAGAAGCTAGTTAATTTTTAATAGCAACCATACAGAAGTATTTAATGCCTATTAAACCTTATGGAGAAAGAAGCAAACACCCTTTCTGCAAAGCTAAATGGGTTAAAATTCTAAAATGTGCAACACAAAGGCAAATGAATGTTCTATACGATCACTTTTAGTTGCTTGGTAGTACAGAATTTGAGTATTGCTAAAAAAGAAACATGCTGTCAAAGCTTTTCATCTTACAATCATCAGGACAGATGAAATAATACCAAATTTCTAAGGGAACAACAATTTATACTGCATGAGAAGAAGGGATGCTAATTAGTTGGCAAGCCTGCTCTGAGTGGTCAAGACAGTGCCATGCTGAATGCATCAGGGAGCTCTGGCCTCCCCATGTTTTTGTTGATTCAACCAAGGTGCAATGTCTAGGCATATTCTTTTTGCCTGTAGAGGACAGGTCCCTGGAAATGAATATATGCAGCTTCTGGCAAGTGTATGCGTGTTATATTGCGAGCCCAACTGAGAATCTTAAATTGATTGTTAGTGTAATTCTTAGCACAAATCGGGATTATTCAGCAAATGCTGTCCAATCGCAGAATCACATCTAACATTAGGCATATGTTGACTTTTGTAAGCATGGGTTGATTGAGTACAGTCAGTGCTCTGCCTATTGCAAATGGCCAATGGGATGTACTTTTTGAAAGCATCTGCCAATCATTGGCATGTACAGCCTACATACCTGGCATCACACCATTTCATACATCACCTATGTACAGGCTGCCCAAGGCACACAAAAGTCATGTCCCACTCCTCCCTACCTTATCGATGACCTGTTCTGCACAACGTGAACTGGTCAAATGGTTGAGCGAGTTGCTACAACCATGCTGACTTGGAAATGTATCACTGTTCCTGGGTCAAAACCCTGCAACTCTCTACCTAACAGCACTGTCAACTGCAGCAGTTCAAAATGGCTGCTCACCACCACCTCCTTCAAGGCAATTAGGGATGGGCAATAAAATTTAACCTTGCCAAAGATACCCAAATACCATGCAAGCAGGAATTCTGCAGAAGGGATGGATTGCTGTTGATTTTGACTATGATGGCTGCAACATTTTACATCTGTAATTTTACCCCCAGCCCCCCAACAACCCCACACCACCCCATATTATTGTGGTGCTCAAAGCAGAGGTAGACAGGTTATACCAAGTCAGGTTTCAGGATTGTTTTGACTATTTTAATCACAGGAAGCATTTAGGAAAAACATTAATGGTGTGGTTTAAAAGCATAGTGTATAATTACAAATAGGCCTGGGTATTTGTGAGAATCTTGATGTGGTTTCCTCAGTCAGTTAATGAGCAATTTGGTGGTTTGCCTTTGTAACACCTCACACATTTAGTTGGAAGGCATCTGATCACAGCCTGCTAACTTAACAATCTTGTCCTCTCAGCTGATACCCAATGTACTGAGTCAAACCACTGCACTACAATTCCAAGAGACCCACACTCCATCTTGAGACCCATCCCTCATCCCAAAATACACAAGAGCAACACACTTGTGCTGAGGTGACAACCAACCATGCCACAACAACTCAAAACTACTGAGAGTCCTATGTTGCCCCATAGCTGTAAAGCAGAAATAGAGGTTAATCTAGGTGTAGCTGAATGATGGGCATCAAAGCGTGGTTGCAGACAAGCCACAGTGGACGTGTGGGGATGGCACAAGATAGGCAAGCGTGACATAACAGAATAACAGATCTCCTGAAGAGTAGATACAAACAGTTAAGCTTCACACTTGGGCACAGTCCCCTAATATAAACCTTGATCTAGTTACGTTCTTCCATCAACTCTAGATTACCCCACTAATCCTGCCTCCTGTTCCAGATTCTACCACTCATTCTCACCTTTTCCAAGAATAATATTGGGGAGTCTACTATTGCATTAATAAAAACTTGAATTGAACTATAATTTATGCTGTTATAGAAAAACTGCAGCTGTGTAGCTTATTAAAAGAGAAAATTATGGCAAATATTTTAAAGAAATAGAACCATGAAATGAAATACAGAAAGGAAGTGAATTACAAGCAGACATTTCAAAATGTTAAAAATAAATACAGCACATTAAAATCTGCACATATTAGGGGGTATAAAATTAATAGCCTAATTTGTAATTGTATCCTTTTTTGTGAATGAACAATGCCACCTAAGATAGTTTAATATTTAAAGTAAGTATTTAGTATGTTGTGGGTGGTGGTTGGGGGGGGGGGGGGGGGGGGGGGGGTGCAGAAAGAGAGGTTGACTTAAATGCCAAGTATAAAATGTTAACCACTGGCATGGATGGCTACCACTTTGAAATGTGAACAAAAATACCAGTAATTAATTTTAAATTAATGTGGCTCAGTTTATAAAATAAATTAGTTGTACAATGATACCTTTAAATACAACGAAAGTGCTTTAAAACCTGTCAAATTTATTGTCTTCGGCATCCGACATGGAGAGGTCATCAAATTCATGATGAGTCATTTGGCTATGGCATCATTTTAAGGATGCCACTCTGGATCAAATGTGACCTTTTCGGTTTCAGAATCATCCCTCCACAACAAATCCTCTTCCTTTCTATCCACTAAATAGGATATTCAGCATTACTTCAATGACCTGATGAGTTTGTGCATTAATAGCATCCCACGATTTGATGATGAAACCACACAAAAAATCGAGTGGGGCAGCACACATTTCCACTCTTTGTAAAGGTTTCTTCTCCATCAACCATCCACCTAGACCATTTGGTGCGAACAGTGTCCTCGAATGACTTGCTGAGGCACACATCAAAAAGGTTGAACAACGGATGTTAGACCCCCTGGCATAACTGCAATGTGGGTGCGAGTTCTTCACAGGCACCTCTTGATCTCATCGGTTACATGGAATCTGAACATGTTCCATGCTAATAAGCTGCAATCATTACGTAGGCCACCAGGATATCTATTGCACAGATATTGATCCTTAACTTCACTCCATTCTCATCCACTTAACCATTGTCATGAACAAGCATAAAAACTCCTGCAGGGAACTTGATGTTCGACATGGTTTTAGGTTTGAAAACGACCACAGGCTTTAATTTTGTTCCATCGGCCATGCAGGCTATTACCCCCATGAATCTCGTCTTCTCATGTTCTGTGGTTTGCACTAGAACGGTTTTCAAATCTCTCTACTTCACAACTTGGTAGCTGGACAAATTGAAATTCATGGGCATTTCATTGATGTTGCACATTTTGGCTCAACATCTTTTGGTAGTCTGAGCAACCTTGATCTTTTGCTAGGCATTTTCATTCCATCAAACAGCTAAACCAACCAGCTGTTGTGCCAAAATCTTTGCTGGGCTCAGGGTTTGATTTGGTCCACTCAAGTACATATATGCACCATTGCATTTCTGGTGATTAAGCCATTCTGACGATTTTTGAAGACCCATTTAGATACATGCTTCTCAAAATCAGGCCAGTGGTTGGTCCCTATCCGCATGGTGCATCTTGGGCATCTCCTTCAAGTTGGATTCCTTCTTCCATTCTCGCACTAGTTTTTCACTAACACCCAAATTCCCTCGCTACAGCAGTTATTTGATGAGTTAGCAAATGTTACGACTTATAGCTTGAAATCATCTTCATACTTTGTTCATTTTGTTGGAAGACTCATTTCTCTTCATCATTTGCCATGCAGGTTCTGCTCTGTGTGGGCATGTGCTAAGTCCCATGCATCGTGCAACCTGCTGATCCCTTGCGCCCAGTTATAAGGCAAGTAAAACATGCCTTTGTGGGGTGAAAATTTCAAGCTGGGAGTATAGCATCTTGGGGTGGAATGGGATTTGGGGGTGGGGGGGGGGCAACTTATTTGCCTTAGCAAAAACACAAATTTTGGGGCTGGAAAAATGGGGTTGACATGTGCAGCAATCTATAGCCAGTTAAATATCAATGTAAATTTAGGGTATATACGATAGAATAAGGAACCTACTACTTGTTAGGATTCTAAAAATCTTCCATTACTAATTGAGGTTGGAAGAGACTTCAGTCAAGAGGCCTAAGAAATTTGATGGCATTAAAAACCTCATCACTTTCGGCATTACGGCTGCACTTGTATTGCACATCCCCATATACAGAGGGGGAAAACACAAACAGGATACATGTTGCTTAACCCTCAAATTCCTGCCACCATGAGCATCCCCAACTAACAGGCCTGTAACCACGCAATTTTACAGCCCAAAGTACTTGCTTCTCCTAGACATAAAGAGAGTACAAAATCTATCACCATGCTGACGAGTGTTTTTGTTTAATACCGTGTCTTCTGCCAACGCAATATGGCCACACAAGATGGCTGCCAATGTCTGTCTGTGTAGGTGCATATGCAGAAATCCAATGATACCATTGCTGGAGCCTGCAGCCTGGAACTCAGTGGCAGAAGGGGAAGGGAAGGATTTGCAGAGGGAAAACTAAAATCTTTTCCTTGTGGGGATATGTTATTGCACTCATGTTGGTCAGTGTTTCTAAACTCTGTCTTACTATCTCAGTAATCTGAGTGGATTGTAGGTTGCTGCAAGTGTTACATGAGGCTGTCTAGTGTTCACAGCGACTTACAATCCACTTCCATTACTGGGATAGTGAGACAGATTTTATAAACACTGACGAAAATGGCTGCAGTAAAATATCCTACAAGGGAAAGATTTTTAGTTTCCTGTCTGCAAATCCTTCCCTTCCATGCCTCTGTGAAAGGAATTTCCAAAATCCATCAGTGTCAGTCCAGGATAGAAATTCACCACATTTTCTGCTCCTGCTGCCAAGGACAGTGAGGGCAGCATATGCACCCTGCTACACATTGCCCCCTATAAATATGGCGGCCGTTAACCCAGGCCTGTCACTAGCAAATGCCCCTGCCTTTTAATTCAACTTGAAACAATAAGAAGCTTGCACTTCATAGATATTCTAATGGCACTGTTTGATTTTAAAGAAATAAAAATGGCAGAAATATTGACTAAGCGAACATATCTGCACCCTGCAAATCAATTCCAAACTGATATTTAAAGTAATATTATTGTAGGCTGGTTGAAGTGTGTTTATAACTTGGTTACAAGAATTTAGATGGAGAAATTCTCCTCCCAACAGAAGAGCATGTAAGTGATGGCAGAAAGACCGCAAGAGCTCAGGGATTAATAAAACACATTTAAATTTGCTTCCACTCTATATCAAACAATGATGGTGGCATTATTCTTTAAGGATATTGTAACTTTACAAAAACTGATCTCTAACAAAAGGCTTTAAGAAGTCAAAGAAAAATTTTCAACCCAAAAATGCAACCTCTCTTTTTAAGTGAAGGTACCAAACACCCACTTGCAATTAAAATTAACAAAAAAAAAGCCTTTAAAAATTCTTCCAGGTAATTAGCCTGCCATTTGCTCTCCAAATGTCTATCCCCACCACTCTCAACCCCATACACAACTTTCCAATTTGATTGTTGAAATGTCATGTTGACTCAAAGGCCGATTTCAAATTTTATACATCAAATATAAAATTCCATTCTGGACATGTCCAGCTTGTGCATATTAGGAGCAACTATGGCCTTGGATGTTTGTAGGAAGGATGTAGGAAATGAATCACAGGTGTGCTACAGTAAAGACAGGACTAACTTTATTGGATTAGAAATAATACAAAAGAACAATTGAGTATGTTGATTTTTGGAGCTAATTCCATAAAATGATTTTGTGTGAAGCACAGCAAGCACTGTGTCAACTGGGCACAGGTCAACTGCCATTACAAACCTGGATCTAATTACCATCCAATCTCTTCTGAAGTCATGCTTTCTTATTCATGAAAAAGATAAATCTAATTCTCGCCAAACATGAATCTGACATGAAGGAAATCCGATGAGCAACACGTTGTAAATGCAAACCCATATTTCTTTGAGAATTTTTTCTTATCTGCATTACAGCAGATGTTTGAAAGCTTTTTTTAAAAAAACAAAGAACAGTTAAAATAATGAAATGTTTAAGGAATGGTTGCCATTTAGAGGAAAATTAAACCATCCATTATGTCGATTTCCAACATAATATTATAGCTTTAATTGTTGAGAAACCAAGTTGAAGGGTCAAGGGGTTCAGTGCCAGACAGTGTCAAGAGTGGCAAGAGTAGGTCAAAGTGGGTCCAGCACAAAAATAAGCAAGTGTGAACTTAAAACAGGTATGCACCCTGTGTGGGGACTTTCAGCTGGCTGCGCTGTTGCAGCAAACATTACTTGGCATTTGGGCAATATTGCCAAAGCAGTATTTACTGCATTTCCATGGCTGACACAAGAGTATTAAGAGTCAGTCATGCAGTAAGGAACTGGAGTTATGTGTAGGCTAGACCACAGAGTGGTGGCAATTTCTTTTTCCTGAAAAGGATTGGCAATTTAGCTAGGTGGTTAGTTGGTAGCCCATAAGCTACGAGACAATGGAGATTTTTTTAAAAAATCATTTACAGGATGTGGGTGTCGCTGGCTAGGCCAGCTTTCACTGCCCATCCCTAACTGCCCTTGAGATGATGGTGGTCAGCTGCCTTCTTGAACTGCTGCAGTCCCTGTGGTGTAGGTGCACCCACAGTGCTGTTAGGGAGGGAGTTCCAGGTTTTTGAGGTTTGTTAAGATCTTTGAGTTTGGCATGGACTTGAAATCCATTCCGGAATTTTGCTTTGATGTTCTTTCTCTGGGAAGAGGATACATTATTCTCTTGTGATCAATGAGAAATTAAGTGTTCAGAATTTCTACCATCTTATGTTCATCATCTGTTTCAAATAATTTACATCTCTTACATAGCCCAACCACACCCCAACCTCAGCTCATCCATACATTTATTAACTCTATACTTGACTATTGCAACACTCTCCTGGCCAGCTTCTTTTCTTAGATTCTACTTAAAACTGGAACTCAGCTAAATCTCATATCCATATTCCAACTCTCAAGCTTCATTCTCCCATCACCCCTGCACTTAGTGGCTGCAGTCTCAATTTTAAAATCTCATTCTCCTTTTCAAATCCATACATTGCCTCTGCCTGTCGTCTCTCTACCTCCAACAACTCTTCCAAGTTGTCTGCACTCCTCCAATTCTGGCCTCATGATTCCTCAATTGTTATCATTCCACCACTGGTTGCCATGCCTTCCCACTGCATACACCTTAAGCTCCAGAATTTTATCCCTAAATTTCCCCACCTCGCTCTCCTCAAGGTACTCCTTAAAAGCTACCTCTTTTACCAAGCTTTTGATCATCTGTTCTAAAACCTACATGCTTTGGTGTCAATTTTGTTTTACTATGCTCCTACGAAGCGCCTAGGACATTTTACTACATTAAAATTGCTGTATAAATGCAAGTTACCATCTTAATGTTCCTTCCTTTCTTCTGAGGGTACTCTTGTTATTTGTTACTGTTGCCATTTGTCACTCTACCTATGTACTTCTAGGTCTTAGATGCTCCTCTGATCACCATTTTAACTTGTTTCTGTACTATCCTATATTATTTTCAGTGTGCCGCTCTCATTTCTCCCTGAAGCGTTTGTAGGAGTATTTTCCCACTATTTTATTTTAAAAGTTGTTTTTGAATCCATTCAAGCTCATGTTTGTTTAATTTGAGTTAGTTATTTATCCTGCATGCTCACCATTATTCTTTTAAAGGTGTTCTATTTGCCTTCCGCTGAAATGTTGAGACACCATTCTCAAACCAATGTATTAGTTGTTTTAATTCTTTCCTCATCACTTTGAACTTGAAAATGAATACCACATTAACCAAGTTCCAACCTACTGGTACCCCTTAGTGGGGTCAATGCCTCCCAAATCGCCTCACTAGTCTCCCTCAACGCTTTGGGAAAAATACCATCCAACCCTGGGGAGTAATTTGTTTTAAGCTCTTTCAACTTGGCTAGGGCTTGCATTTCATTCCTGAAATTAGCCCTTTTATAAATCTGGCTCTGGGCCGCAGATCACATTAAACTTGACAATTCTGTGGTCGCTGTCCCCCAGTGTGATACGGCTTCCATTTCCTGTAAGTTGTCTGGTTCATTTACGAATATTAAGTCAAGATGAGCACCGTCTCTCTCGTGACTTCCATTATGCACTGAGTCAGAAGGCAGTCATGGATAACATTTACCAGCTCTGGTTCTAACCCACTTGGGTTTTCCAAATTTATGTTGAGTTTAAGGTCTCTCACTATAACAACTTTGTTTCGCACACCCTTCTAGTTTCTTCATTGAGAAACTAGTCCTTTTCTTGCATTGACCCAATGACCCGTAACATAACCCTACTTTTAGCTTGGATTTCTTCCATATTAAAGGTTTCTAGCCAGAGGAGCTTTTCCTGTGGCTCACACGTCTTCCCATAGGTTAATTCACAGAACATGTTCTGCTGTGTTGTTTGTGAACTGAGGAGTGGAGGGCTGGGAACAGTTGGAGGGGCCTGGGGAGCACCTAGGGGCACACGAAGGCTGAACTTGCGTTAGAATGTTGCCGTTAGGTGTGGAGAGGAAAGTTACCTCCTTAATGCCTACCAACACTAAAAGTTGCTGTTACATGTTTGGAACTTCCTCTATGTTTGGTCGGGTGAATTCAGCAGCTAAGATGAAGAATATTATTTTAAAAAAAAAATTTTACACACAATTAACTTATCTTCATGTGATGGTTCAATTTCAGTTTAGAGTCAAAGGCAGCTTTCAAACTGGAGTATACTCCATGTTAATGATTCAAAGCAGCAGCCACTCTAACTTTAAACAATTAATGACTGTGATGCAACCCTGGAACGTTTATATCAAATATATATTTAAGATTGAATATGGGCATGTGTATATTTTTACAAATTATTCATATTACATGAAACATAATTTTATTCAACCAAAGATTTGCTGAAGTTATTTTTTAAAGATTGCTACACATGGTTATTTTTATGTCACATATTTTACAGCACATCAGAGAAAGAAAGATGCAATCAGGGAAATGTTTCCCTGTCACACCCACAGGCACATTTCAGTAGCCCTGAATTGCTGTTAAATGGAGATCATGCACTCAAGTGTATGTCTCAGTTGCCCCCTTGTGTTGAAATGCTGAGTAGAGGCAGCATGGAAGCAGACATTTTGCAAAAGGACTCCTTTAGCAATGTGAACAGAGAGAACACTCAAGCCTAAAGTTCCCCATTCACAGTGTCATTGAAGTGGACCATCAAGGTACATTCAGCGAATGTCCTACACATTATCTCTTTTGTATGAGAACAAACGTTCCTTTACTTTTGGGACTGGATTTGAATCTAGGCTGATCAAGAAGCAGCTTCTCTCTGTTCATTGCAATAAGGGATCTCGAACAAGTCTGGAAATATTAACTTGGAGGCATGTGAGAGGTACAGGCTCTTTACACTGAATACAACATGCAATAACTTTATACCTTAAGCATTTTCTCCCAAACTACAAGCATGAGCAAAGTGAAATGGCGGCAGAGCCACTAGGTGTGGAGGACATAAGGACTGCTGCTTAGCATGGGGAGCCACTATCTATACACATCTAGTTTTTATTAAAAGGCATGATCAACATTTGTTGACCCCAAATTTCCCTCACTCAGTGACTTGCTCAGCTATTTCAGAGTTAAAAGTCAACCATATTGCTGTGGTAAAGGCAAAATACTGCAGATACTGGAAATCTGAAACAAAAAAATGATGGAAAAACTCAGCAGGTCTGACAGCATCTGTGGAGAGAAAGACAGAATTAACGTTTCGAGTCCGTATGACTCTTCTTCAGAGCTCTGAAGAGTCATAAGGACTCGAAACATTAACTCCATATTGATGTGGGTCTGGATTCACATATAGGCCAGACCAGGTAGGAATGGCAGATTTCACTCCCTAAAAGGCATTAATGAACCAGACGATAATGCAGACAATAGATGATAGTTTCATGGACAATTGCAGATTTTATTAATTGAATTTAAATTCCACCAGCACACATGTGGCCAGAGAATTAGTCTGGGACTCAGGATTACTAGTCCAGTGACATTATCACTAGGCTACCATCCCCCTTGATGGGGTGGGGTGACCCACACACCTAAGATCTACACATCCTCAAGCTATAGAAATCTTCTCTGCCAGATTTTCCATGCCTCACTGCTCCTCTGCTATTCATACCTCCTCTGGATCTATCTGTTGTTTTTATACTTGTATCATTACTACCTCATGTTAACTTGTATCATCATCCATTTTATTATCCAAGAATCCCTGCCCCACACTCCATCACAGGCCTCATTAGTACTCTCTACACCTCTTTTGCTCTTTTCCCAGCTCTGTTTAAAAGCTGTTCATCTCTAACACCATCTAGTTCTAATGGAAGGTCAGTGACCTGAAATCCCCATTCTGCTTTCCCTTTCCAAAGGTGCTGCCTGTCCTGCGGAGTGCATTCCAGCATGTTCTATTTTTAATCATTCTGCATTATTCAGCTTTGTTGCCTCACCATGAGAATTCTGATGCTGACATAGTAACCAAATGAAAAAGTGCTCTGATCTTCAACATCAACATCGAGGAACACAAAATACATCAGTGAAAAGAATCTCCTTTACCAGGTTGCTGACAAATCATGCTCCATAAACAAAGTAATTTGTCGTTTATATTTGAAGGATATTTAAGTTGCCAATCTTTTTCTGTCTGCGTGATTCAAATCTTTCCTATATCTTAATTAACTGAAGTCAGAGTAATTCCAAATATGCACTCTTGACCAATAAATAAATCGGAACAAAACAACTAAACGGGTTCCAAAGAATCACCACATTGGGCTGAAAACTTTAACTCTGCTTCTCTCTCCACAGATGCTGCCATACCTCCTGAGTTTTTCCAACACTGTTTGTATTTTGGGTTTCCAGCATCTGCACTACTTTATTTTTATCTAACTAAGCAATTTAAGATTAGCTCGTACAATAAAACCAATACAGTAAGTTATGGACACCTTAGGGCCCAGCATCAGCTGTCATTTTCAAAATGGTTGTTGTATATGTAATACAAAATCTCAGTAGAGTGGAAAAATTCTCAGGAGTGGGAATCCCCGGTTATCATCATCTTGGGGGGATTGACCCGAAACTGAATTGGACTAGCCATATAAATGTTGTGGCTACAAGAGCAGGTCAGAGGCTAGGAATTCTGCAATGAATAACTCACCTCCTGACTCCCCAAAGCCTGTCCACCATTCACAAGGCACAAGTCTGGAGTGTAATGGAATACTCCCCACTCACCAGGATGAGTGCAGTTCCCACAACACTCAAGAAGCTTGATACCATCCAGGACAAAGCAGCCCGCTTAATTGGCACCACATCCACAAACATTCACTCCTTCTACCATCAGTGTGTGCTATCTACAAAATGCACTGCAAGAATTCACCAAGGCTCCTTGGACAGCACCTTCCAAACCCACAACCTCTACCATCTAGAAGGTCAAGGGCAACAGACACATGGGAACACTACCACCTGGAAGTTCCCCAAGTCACTCACCATCCTGACTTGGAAATATATCGTTGTTCCTTCACTGTCGCTGAGTCAAAATTCTGGAACTCCCTTCCTAACAGCACTGTGGGTGTACCTACACCACATGGACTGCAGTAGTTCAAGGCGGCAGCTCACCACCATCTTCAGGGGCAACTAGGATGGGCAATAAATGCTGGCCCAGTCAACGAAGCCCACATCCTGTGAATGAATTTTTAAAAATTATTTACCAAGCATTTACAGCAATAGAGAAACTGCTCTGCCCCTGGGATCAAATCGTTCAAGCATTCAATCTCAGATGAAGTAGTTCCTCTTCCACTGTGCATACTGGGTAAAGAAAGCCAAAATTCACAAAAGCAGTTTCTTACACAAAACCCATGGCTGTCATGCACTAACTTACAAACTGTGACCTCAAGAAACTTGGCACAGAGAGGAAGTGAGCTGCAGGCGGAAGCATCAGGGATCCCAATTCAGTGGCAGTTCCAGATACAGCAGCTTTACAACAGGCTGTGTCCCATATATATAATTTGTGAAAAAGGCTTGGATGCACTGAAGGTTGTCTGTAGTTTATAACTTCCAAACGTCTGTGGTTTCAGAGTGCCTCTTGTACATTCTACCATGCAAGTTATTGAGGGGTGGGTTTCTAATTTTACACTACCAAGGAGCGCTGGAATTGATGCACAAATTTTACTACACAAGTTATTTGGCTCTCAATAAATATCCTTTTACCTAAATTTCTCTGTCCTTAAAGAGATACAGTAATATTTGATACGGCAAATGACATTGAGATTAGTTTTATTATTAACTACTAGACCATCCCAGTCTACGACAATAAAGACAAATAAGTGAAGCAGTTTGTACTCTTGGCACAAATTTAATCTCAATCCCAAAGTTTGCATTTGTTTTTCTACAGAAATAATGGTCTAAGTACTGCTGATAGCCAAAAATATCACATACCACCTGGCAGCTTGTCCTCAATCCTGCAATGGAGAGCTCTATGGTTAAGTATTGATTGCTTGGCGGGTTATGTGATTGGCAAAATCAGTACAATTCAGTAAGAGGGGAACAAAAGCATACAAAATTCCTACAGGGCTTGACAGAGTAGATGCAGGAAGGATGTTTTCCTTGGCCAAGAGGGCTGTGAGTGGGAGCAGGGGGTGTGGTTATAGAACTAGGGAAAGCGGTGGGCCATTTAGGACAAGGTGAGGAGGAATTTCTTCACTCAGCTGGTGGTGAATCTTTGGAATTCTCTACCCCAAGGGCTGTGGAGGCCCAGTCACTGAGTACATTGAAGACAGCATTCCATAGATTTCTAGATTATTATTGAAAAAGAGAGACATGCTGCCAATGCCTTACGTCTTGCACTCATCAGGACAGGCGCAAGAACAACAATTTATACTGCATGTGAAGAGATGAGGTATATAAGGCATGAGGTATATTGCAAGATTCCAAACTACTTGGCCAATTTTCACATGCAGCACAAATATTTGGCAGTATTACGAGGTCTCAAGGCCAACTCAGACATACATATCTGTAAACCCAACAGTAGGGCTGGAATAGTCATCCTTAACAAGCTTAACTATATCAACAAAATGCACACTATTCTTAACAACTCCAAATTCATATCCATTGGACCTGCCACTAAACATGACAGCTCTGCTTAAAAGCAAGCTAAAAAAATACTTGTTGGACTTGTCAAAGAGTACGGGCTGCCGAGCGGTATATATGATAAGATTTGTCCTCAGGGCTCACTATATCCATGTATGGGCTGCCCAAGACACAAAAAAGTCATGTCCCTTTACGTCCTATCTTATCTATGCCTGGTTCTGCACAACATGAATTGGCCAAATGGTTGGGCGAGTTGCGACAACCAGTTCTGAGCAAATTTTCCACATGCAGTGAAGAACTCCTTCACCTTTGCAAAAACCATACAGGACTGTTTAATCGATAGGAATGATGTGTCCATGCGCTCTTCTATTCACCAATGTACCACTCAAGGAAGCCATAGACATTTGCACAGCGTCATTATATCTTGGTGATCTAGGCATACTATCATTGTCTGAATCTGTATTCATTGAACTTATGAACTCAACTCATGCAACTGATGTTGCCAAGGGATCCCCTCTAGATCCAGCTCTCGCCGACATCTTTGATGATTTCCATGAGTAAAGCATCTTCGATGGAATGACACCTAAATTCCTACCCCTTGCATATTTCATAGGGAGATGATAGGTTTGCTATATTTGAATCTGCAGCCTCATGAAAGAGCCTCCTAATACACCATAATGGGCTGCAATCCTGCACTCACATTCACCTTTGAGATGGAGCAGTCAAATGAGCTCCCTTTCCTTGATTTGCAAGTTGAGAAATCTGCCAATAGGTTCTCTACTGCTGTCAGTCCTGAAAAGAGCCCAGTCTACCTCAGATTGCCCTGGAAGGGTAAACTATCTCAAAAATTTGAGCAACAGGTGAAGCTAGCTATTTCATGGTGCTGTGCAGTAGCATTATGAATGGTGTTCTCCACTAACAGGGTGCTGCCATTAAGCCAAAATGTCATTCCACCTACCAAACAAACAAGTAACGTGGTGTATCAATTTCAGTGCCAGTATGATGCCAGGTATATAGACTGTAGGTCGCAACGACTGGCAGATGGAATCAAACAACACATCCCTTCAGCTGTTCACAACAGGCAAAGTACTGACCGTACCCAACCACCCATGCTTACAAAACTCAAAACACGATGTCCAACATTAGATGTGATTCCATAACTGGACAACACTTGCTAAACAATCCTGATTGTGATAAGAATTACACTTAAGGTCAATTTAAGATGATCAAATCGGGCTGGCAGTGTGGTTCAATTACACGTGCTCGAAGCTACATAAATTCACACACAGGGCCCTATCCTTTGGAGACGGAAGGAGAATGCCCAAGCATTGCACTTTTCTCACAAGAACATAAGAAATAGGAACAGGAGCAGACCATTCGGCCCCTAAAGTCTGCTCTGCCATTCAATAAGATCATGGCTGATCATCCTGTATTTCGATTTCCACATTCCCCTCTAACACTCATCTTTGATTCACTTGCCTAACAAGAATTTATCTACCACTGCCTTAAAAATATTCAATGACCCACCTCCACCACTTTGAGGCAGAGAATTCCAAAGTCACAAAACCCTCAGAAGAAAATTCTCCTCGTCTATGTCCTGAAAGGATGACCCCTAATTTTAAACAGTGCCCCCTACTCCTGGACTCATCCACAAGAGGAAACATCCTTTCGAGTTCCACCTTTGTCAAGACCTTTCAGGATCTTGTATACTTCAATCAAATCACCCTTTACTCTTCTAAACTCCAGTGGAAACAAGCCCAGTCTGTCCAACCTTTCCTCATAAGACAACCCACTCATTCCAGGTATCAATCTGGTAAACCTCCTTTGAACCACCTCCAAAGCATTTACATCCTTCCTTAAATAAGGAGACCAAAACTGCACACAGTATTTGAGGCGCAATCTCACCAATGCCCTGTATAACTGATGCCTAAAATCCTTACTTTTATGTTCAATCCCTCTCATAATAAAGGATAGCATTCCATTAGCCTCCTTAATTACTTGCTGTACCTGCAGACTAACTTTTTTTGACTCATGTACAAGAACACCCAGATCCCTCTGCACCTCAGAATTATGTAGCCATTCTCCATTTAAGTAATACTCTGATTTCTTGCTCTTCCTGCCAAAGTGAACAACTTCACATTTGCCCACTTTAAACTCAAGTTGCCAGATCTTTGCCCACTCACTCAACCTATGTATAATCCATCTGCAATCTCATGTCCTCTTCATAACATACTTCCCTATCTATCTGTATCATCTGCAAATTTAGCTGCCATGTCTTCACTCCCCTCATCTAAGTCATTGATGTAAATCATAAAAAGTTGAGACACGAGTACAAACTCCTGTGTCACACTTGTCACATCCTGCCAATCAGAAAAAGGCCCAACCTTCTATCCATGCAAAATATTACCCATCACAACATGCGCTTTTATCTTAAATAATAATCTTTGACGTGGCACTTCATCAATTGCCTTCTGGAAATTCAAGTACAATACGTCTACAGGCTCCACTGCACATGTTACTCCTTCAAAAAACTCCAATAAATTGGTTAAGCATGATTTTCCTTACACAAAACCATGCTGACTCTTCCCAATTGCCTTGAGTTCTTCTGAGTGCCCAGCTATAATCTCCTTAATGATCAATTCTAATAACTTCCCCACAGCAGACGTCAAGCTAACTGGCCAATAATTTGCTTATTTTCTGCCTCCCTCCCTTCTTGAATAGAGGGGTTACATTTGCTACTTTGCAATCTGATGGAACTTTTCCAGTATCTGCGAATTTTGGAAAATCAACACCAGCGCATTGACTACCTCATTAGACACCTCTTTTAAGACCCTAGGATGTAGTCCTTAGGGACTGGGGACTTGCCAGCCTGCAGCTCCACCAATTTGCTCAGTACCAGATCCTTTGTGATTTCAATTTCACCAAGTTCCTTTCTCCTGTTCACCTCCTGATTTGCAACTATTACTGGAATGTATTTTTGTATCCTCTATAGTGAACACAGAAGCATAATATTTGTTCATTTCTTCCGCCATTTCCTTATTATCTATTAACTCCCCATTGTCACTCTCTAGAGGACCAACATTCACTTGACTTACTCTTTTCCTTTTTAAGTGCCTGTAGAAACTCCATCTGTTTTTTATATTTCTAGTTAGTTTCCTCTCATATTCTAATTTCTTTCTCCTGATTAACCTTTTAGTCATTCTCTAGCGTTTTTTATATTCTGTCCAATCATCTGTCTTGCCACTCATCTTTGCGGAGTTGCATGCTTTTTCCTCAAGTTTGATGCTTTCCTTAACATCTCTAGTTAACCATGGATATTGTGTCCTCCCCTTAGAATTTTTCTTTATAGTAGGGATGTACTTATTCTGAATACTCTGAAATATTCCCTTAAATGTCTGCCACTGCTTCTCTATTGATCTATCCTATTGCCTAGTTTCCCAGTTCACTTCAGCTAGCTCAGCTTTCATCCCCACAAACTTAAATAAGGGCCATTTAAGACATTAGTCTTAGATCCACTCTTCTCCCTTTCAAACTGGATGTAAAATTCAATTGTATTGTGGTCGCTGCTACCTAGGAGTGTCTTTACTGAGGTCACTAATTAATCCTGTCACATTACACAATACCAAGTTTAATATAACCTGCTCTCTGGTTGGTTCCAGAACATGCTGCGCCAAGAAACTCTCTCGAAAGCATTCCAAGAACTCCTCATCCAGTCTACAACTGCTAATCTGATATTTCCAGTTTGTGTAGATTAAAATCACCCATAATTATTGCTGTCCCTTTATCACAAGTACACAATATTTTCTCAAATACTTTGTCCTACACTGTGGCTACTGTTAGGGGGCCTGTAGACCACTCCCATTAATGACTTTTTTTTCCTCCTATTCCTCATCTCTACCCAAATAGAATCTACATCCTGATCTCCTGAACCAAGGTTATCTCTAACTATTGCACCAATGCCCTCTTTGATTAACAGTGCTATCCCTTCACCTTGCTTCCTATTCTTCTTGAATGTCATGTGCCCTTCAATATTAAGGACACAAACATGGTTGTCCTGCAGCCACTTCTCCGTAATTGCTATCAGATCATACTTACTTCAATGTGAGCCATCAAATTCATTTACTTTGTTATGAACGCTGCATACATTCAGATAGAAAGCCTTGAGTTTTGTCTTTTTGTTACCTTTGTAACATCTAGTCTTGACTGTTGATGTATCCTTAGGTTTTTTCTCTCTGTCTCTTCCTGCCATTCTCTGACCTTCATTTCTCATATTACTATTTTGCTCTCCTGTCTTGACTCTACACCTTGAATTGCTACCTCTACCCAAGCTTGATCCCTCACCCCTCGTTTAGTTTAAAGCCCTACTTCCCTAGTTATGTGATTTGCGAGAACACTCATCCCAGCATGGTTCGGGTGTAAACTGTCCCAACGGTACAGCCCCCACTTTCCCCAGTGCTGATGCCAGTGCCCCAACAAACTGGAACTCACTTCTCCCATATCAGTCTTTGATCCATGCATTCGTCTCTCTAATCTTTTCTGTCCTATGCCAACTTGCATGTGGCTCAGATAATAATCCAGAAATTATTACCTTTGAGGTTCTGCTTCTTAATTTGGTACCTAGGTCCTCATAATGACTTTGCAGAACCTCTTTCCTAGTTCTACCTATGTCATTGGCATTTACATGGACCATGACAACTGGATCCTTCCCCTCTCACTGCAAGTTCCTCTAAAGCTCTGAGCAGATGCCCTGAACCCTTGCAAGCAATGTAGGCGTCTGGACTCTCGTTCCTTGCTACAGAGAACAGTGTCAATCCCCCTCACTATTCTATCCCCTACTACCACTACATTCCTTTTTGCTCCCCCCTGCTTGAATGGCTTCCTGTACCTCAGTGCCATGGCCAGCCAGCTCGTCCATCTAGCAGACTTCGCTTTCATCCACAAAGGTTGTGAACACCTCAAACCCGTTTGACAATTGCAATGCCCGAGGCTCCTCCCCTACTGTCTGCTTGGTCTCGTTACCTGCCTCACTGACAGTCACATCCTCCTACCTCCTCACCGCTAACCAAGACAGGTGACTCTCTTCGACATGGTCTGACTGTCTTCTGTGACAAAGTAACCAGGTATTTCTCCCCTTCCCTTGTGTTGCGCAGTGTCTGTATTTTGGCTTCCAGGTCAATAATCCAGATCCAGAATTCCTCAAGCTGCTTACACTTCCTGCAGACATTTGTGCCATGCATCCAAGAGCTCTAATATCTCAGCTGCAACATAACACCTGTCCCGCCATTCTAACTTGTTATTTAGTTAATTTACTTTAATTACTTTCTTCCTATGTGTGCTACAATTTACTGTGTTTATTGAATGATAGTGCCACTGACAACTAAAGGTTATATGCTTCTTAACTACCAGGTATGTGTTTTAGGTGTTTGTTTAAATTACTTTATTTTTATTGCTTTTTAAAAAATACTTCGTTTGATTTTAAGTTTAAAGTTGTCAAATTTTGGATTATTATTTTAAAGTTTTAGTTCTTTTTCATTCTCGATCTACCTTAACTCACCTGTCCTAAGCTGGTTTCTCTCTCACTGTCCCTTAGACTCAGCACTTACCAGCCAATCAACTTAGTAGCTTCCTGTGATGTCACGATTATTTTTTTCTTCTTTTTCACAGACTGCATCCTCACAGCAGCTGAAACAGTGCGCTCCTCAGCTCCTGATTGTCTCCCACAGGTCCGCTCTGCTCCAATTCCCAGCAAGGTACCCAAACTGAAGTCCCTGCCGCTCTCCTCGCTCTTTCCAAATTGAAGTTTCTCCCGCTCTCCACATCCTTTCCAACTAATGGAAGTCCCTGCCACACTCTGCGCCCTTTTCAAACTCAATTAAACAAAAGTTTGAGGTCAGCCATTCCCTGGTTCATTCCCCATGGGAACGCCTTGACCAGATTCAAGCTGCCTGTTTTAAATTTAAACGAAGTTTGGCCGTTAACTGTTCCCTGCTGCATTCTCCATGGCAACACATCTACCAGAGTCCACTTGCCAACCAATTAGCACTCTCTTCTCATGCAATATAAATTGTTGTTCCCTTTACAATTGGTATCCTTACGTCTGTCCTGATAAGTGCAAGATGAAAGCTTCAACAGTATGTCTCATTTATTCAGCAATGCTCAAGTTCTGTACTACCAAACAACTAGATTTCTAAATGTTAAAAATATCAAGGGATCTGGGGATAGTATGGGAAAACTGCATTGCAGCAGAACAGCCATGATTCAGTTGAATGGTGAAGCAGGCTCAAGTGGCCAAATGGCCCACTCCTGCTCTTATTTTTACGTTATGTTCCACTGCAACCTACAAATATTTTTTTTCATTTATGAAATGAAAAGGGCAGTTATAATGGAAATCTATGAGACTAGTAATCTCACTGTCAAACAGAATCTATAACCTGCTATGGTGCCTTGAATACTGAGATACTATTCCTACATATCAATACACCAGTACAGTGGTGCAACAGCATTGCAACTAGGACATTTGAAAAGAGAAAGGGTCCCAATGAGTGTGTAACTGAAGAGGGTGCCTTTGCAGCATCCACTCAAAACAGTTTTATGTACAAACATCATGCAGCTAAAGAGGTAAAGCTAGATCCAGAGTGTGCTATATCAAATCTTGCCTCTTTTATATATAGTTGTAAGCAAAATTCTTTTCATTGGTAATTTTTTTTTCATTTGATAATATAAATCAAACTCACATTTGTATTTAGGTTAGTCACTCAAGAAACAAGGTAACTAAGTACTTTAAAATACAAACAGATTTATATACCTTGAAAGTCTTCTGAATTTGGTAGTTTGACTCCACACATAAAATAATCCTTCTGATCATTCTGTAAAAGACAAAAATTGAGCAATTTTACAACAGTTGATATTTCTGAAAATGTTGTGTACAGGGATACGAACATAAACCTCGATTTTAAACTTCAAATTGAAGCCAGCCACAGATGTTAAATTTAAAGCTACCTTACCCTGTGCTATTTATTCTTACTGCAGAATTCAATGAAATACTTGGACAGTTTTGAAACTTAAATCGGTTTCAAGTGTGTAGAACCACATCAAAAAGGAATACCGAATTCAGATATCCATCTCCCAAAATTAAATCAGAAAGACAAACCACAATACTTCCTTATGGTGCAAGGAGGTTCATTTACACAAATCATTAAAATCTAAATCTAAAAAGGCGAATGGAATAGTGCCCTTTATCTCAAAGACACCGCAATTCAAAGGTCAGGAAGTGATGCTTCAATGTACGGAGTCTTGAACAAAACTCATCTCAAGTGCTGTGTTCAGTTTTAGGCACTGCACTTCAAAGCTTTGGTTGGAATTCATCAGAATGAGGTTCAGCAGAGCAGATTAATCAGAATACCATGACTTAAAGGGTTAAATTTGAAAGGAATGATGCATAAACTTGGCTTGGATTCTATTGAATTTAGTAGATTATGGGGTGATCTAATTAAGTTTAAAAAGATAAACTGATTTGTTAGGGTAGATTGAGAGAAGCTATTTCCTCTGGTGGGGAATCTGGAAAATGAGAGCATAATCTTAAAATTAATGTTGGGCCACCCAGGAGAGAAATTAAGCAGCACTTTTTCCAACATAAAGGATAATGGAAACTGAATCACTCTCCCCAGGTTTATTGACATTTTCAAGATTGAAATCGATAGATTGTTAGATAAGGGTGTGGATATTGCTAAAAAGAAAGCCTTTTCGCCTTGCAATCATCAGGACAAACTGAAGAATGCCAATTTTCAGACCATCACAACAATTTATACTACAGGTAACAAAGAAAAGGATGCCGAGTGGTTAACAAGTCAACCAATTTATGATCATCAGTCGAGCTCATAACGTGGCTCATTATGCTTGCTAGAAGCAACATACATTCATACACAGGAACATGGTCTCTGCAAACAAAAGAGAAGTGTGTAAGCCTCACAGCTTTTTGAATTACCTGGGAGCTGGGGAGCCTACAGTTCCCCATTGCTTCCCTCATGGTAACACCTCTGTCAGAGTCAACTTGTCAATCAACCAGCACCCTTTTACCTTGTAGAATAAATTGTTATGATCGTTTGAAATTTGGCATTCTTGAGTTTGTCCTGAATAGTGCAAGACAACATAAGTTTGGCAACATAGCTTTTTGGCAATATTCAACTTTGATATGAACATGGAACAAAGGTAGGTAAATGAAACTGAGATATAGAACATCCATAACCTAAGTGAACGGCAGAACTAAATGAATGGCCAATGTCTGTTCACATATATGTTCCTAATCCACACTGCATAAAGGACAGGGCAATTATAATCGTGGTAAGGTGAAAGATATTACAATAGTGGAGTGACTGAAATAGTTGCAGTTACTTGGAGTCAAAAATAATAGTTCCTTTCATGAAGCTATAAATTAAAAGTGGAATTTGAGTTTTTTTTCCTTCTCTAGTCCAAAACTTTGCAATGTTCCCTTCTCTATTTCAGACCTCTTGCTTGCTTTCTGTTATTAAAACATCAGCACCATCCCACACCTCCCCCACACAGTCCTTGCTCTTTTTGGAAGGGCGAAAGAAAACATAGTTGCAAGTTCTAAGCAAGTCTAACATCAGTAATTCAATTCAAAATTATTTTATACCTTAAAGAGAACATCACAGCTGCACAGTGGCACATGTATTTACAACTTCAACATACTGCACAACAAACTGGTAGGACTCACGCTAATGTTGGTGACCCACCAAAGAATTTTCATTCAGTTACGAAAATAACAAACATAGGAGGTGTAGGCCACTTGGCCCTTTGAACCTGCTCCACCATTCATTAAGATCATGTCTGATCAGGCTGTGGTCTCAGCTCCACTTTCCTGTCTGCTCCCTATAACATTCGACTCCCTTGCCTAACAATAATCTGAATTTATTTAAGGCAGAGTGAGATAAAGACTCAGCCTCCAATACTTTCTGGGGAAGAAAATCCCACACAGCAATGAGCATTTGGGAGAAAAAGCTTTTCCTCACCTCTGTCTTAAAAGGGAGGCCTCTTATTTTAAACTCTGCCCCCTAGTTTTAGTCTCACTTGCAAGAGGAAACATTCTCCCTGTATCCACCCTATCAAGTCCCCTCAAGATTCTGTTTGTTTCATTAAGAGCACCTCTCATTCTTCCAAACTGCAATGGGTATAGGCCTAACCTGTTCAACCTTTCTTCATAAGACATCCCCTTTATCCCAGTAATGAGTTCAGTGAACCATCTCTGAACTGCTTCTGAAGCAATATCTTTCTTTAAATAAGGAGACAAAAATGTGATACAGCATTCCAAATGTGATCTCACCAAGGCCCTGTACAGCTGTACAGTAAAACATCCCTTATATAGTCCATTCCCCTTGCAATAAACACCATTTGCCTTCCTGATCACTTGCACACTAACTTTGTGATTCATGTAACAGGACACCTAAATCCCTCTGCACCACCGGGTTCAGCAATCTTTCTCCATTTAAATAGTATACCGCTTTTTTATTGTTCCTGCCAAGGTGAAAAAATTCACATATACCCATGTCATAGTCCATCTGCCAAATTTTTGCCCACTCATTTTACCTGCCTATATCGCTTTGCAGACATTCGATCTCCTCTTGACAACTTACTTTCTGACCCATCTTGGTGCCATCAGCAAATTTAGCTACCATATATTCGCTCCCTTCGTCCAAGTTATTGATATAGATTATAAATAGTTGAGGACCCAGCGCTGGTACTCCACGAGTTACAGCTTGTTAATCCGAAAAAGACCCAATTATGCCTGCTCTCTGCTTCCCGTTAGTCAACCAGCCCTTTATCTATGCTAATATGTGTTCTTATTTGCAGTAGCCTTTAATGTGGTACTTTGACAAATGCCTTTTGGAAACCCAAGTGCATCACATCAACCAGCTCCCCTTTATCCACCTTGAATGTTACTTCACAAAAAGAACTCCAGCAGATCAATTAAACACAATTTCCCTTTCACAAAGCCATGATAGATAATTATGATTTGAACAGGCAGAGGAAAGTATCCTGCTATAAAATCCTTAATAATGGATTCCAGCACTTTCTCAATGACAGATATTATATACCACACAGATGCAAAAAGGAGATATCAGATTAAGGTGTTTTCTCACCTGGATTTTTAAGGTAGCCAGGTACCTAGCATAAACAGAAAAACTATACTAGATACAAAAATCATACTGGAGCGTCTCTAAACAAAAGCATTGAAAAATACACAATTCTATTTCCCTTTTGAGGAACATGCAATCCACATGTGGGATCTGGAGAAATTCTCAGAATACTACAGTACAGAAGCTGGTCATTTGGTCCACTGTACTTGTACAATTTGGAAGTGTTATCGAATTAGTGCCGCTAAGCCACTATTTTCCTTTTGAAAGTTAATATTGAAACAGCTTCCACCATATCTTCAGGCCGTGCACGTCAGATCATAACATGCTGTGTAAAAAAAATCTTCATCCCACCCCCCCCAATTCTAACTCTTTTGCTCATAAATTTTAAATCGGTGTCCTCTAGTTACTGGCTGTCCTGCCAGTGGAAAGAAAGCAGTATTGTTTAAGTCTATCAAAACCCTTTACAATTTTGAACTCCTCTATTAAACCTCCCCTTAAATCTCCCCTGTTCAAAAAGAGAATCTTATCTAATTACTCCACATAACAGAAATCCTTCATCTCTGGTACCAATCTAGTAAATCTTCATTGCTTCTGCTCCAAGGTCTTGACATCCTTCCTATAATGTGACATCCAGAACTGAACACAATATTGCAGTTGAGGATTAACCAGTGGTGTTTTTTTTTTAAAATGTTTTACATACCTTCCTTACTGTGTATTCAATGCAGTATGCAGCAGGCCAAAGGTCCTGTACATTGTTTCAAAACACGAATAGCCATTTCAATTTGTCCTACCACCTTCAGAGATTTGTGGATGTACACCCCCAGGTCTCCAGCCCTGCAAGCCTCCAGATATCTGTGTTCCTTCCATCCAGCCTCTCAAGCATCCCAAATTTAAATTGCTCCACCATTGGCAGCCATGCCTTCAGCTGGCAAAGCCGCAAGCCCTAGAATTTCCTCAAACCTCTCTGCCTCTTTTCTCTCCTTTAACACACTCTCAAAAGCCACCTCTTTGACCAAGCCTTAATATCCCCCTTGTGTGGCTGAGTGTTAAATTTTGTTTTGCAATGCTGCATTGAAGCACCCTGGAACATTTTACTATGCCAGAAGTGCTGTGCAAGTTATTGTTGTACTAGTTGGTTTACATTGCCTCTCCTCATTCTTCCTGACAAAATGTATCACTTCATACTTCTCTGCATTGTTTCATCTTCCATGAGCTTGTCCTTTTCACCAGTCTATATTCTGGTGAAGGCTATTATCATCCTTGGTGTACCAGGTCTCCAAGTTTAATTCATTCATAATTAACCTCACTTACTCACTGACACACAAACTTAGGGACCACCCGGTTTGCAAAGACCTTAGGATCTAAATACTTAGAACTGCTTAACACCCTGGCAGAGCAATAGCAAGCTTCCCACTGCTTTTGCAGTTAAGACAGTCCCATACGTTAAAGCATGGCATGCAGTATTGTAAATTGCAACTGATAGATCTATTCCTCCAACAGATTGGGTGGTCAATCATTAATAGTGCCCTAGAGTACTGAAGATCTGCCTGCTCATATTACCCAGTCTACTACAGAGTTGGCCTGGATCTGACCTTTGTTCATCAGGTCAATCATCTTGGAGCCAGCTCAATCGCAGGGAAACAATACTTAGCTCTTCTATGCCCCCTTCTTAACTAGAGGGTCACTAGTTGGTAATTCCATTTTCACATAAGGAGCATATCAGAACAGTCATTCTGAAATGCTCCAGCACTTGTTGTCTAAAATGGTAGCTTCATCATGAAAATAACAAGGAGTAAGGCATGAATTCTGAAGAAGCAAATTTCCAAAACATTGGAGAAACACAAGAGGACCAGGCAACAATGGAGAAAGAAAGCAGCTTTGTGCCTTTAGATAATGGCAGGAGCTCCTCCGCGGATTGTCTACCTTCTCATCTGGTAACAGCACATAGCATTTTCTCTGTACTGAGAACCTGAAACTCAGGCATATTGGAAAAAGATGTGAAAATAAAATGCGCAATAACCTTACCACTTCAATAGGATAAACGTATGACAGTTCCGACAACAGCTGCCGACACCGAATATTCAGTTGAGCATTAGTCTTCAGGAAGTACTCTCTGTTAAATAAAGTGAGATGTTACTTAACACAGTACTTGCAAACAACTTAACAACAGTTGAATTGAAGGAATTTTCCTTCATTTCCAACGTACACCTGAGGGGGCATGCTGTGTCCAAACTAGCCCCCTACACTGCAACAGTGACAACACTTTAAAATTACCTCTGACTGCAAAACACCTTGGAATGTCCTCTGAGGCTGTGAAAGACACCATAATAACTGAAAGATTTTTCTGTTCACAGCTGGTGAAAAATAGACACGTAGTTATCAGACAAAGAGAAATAGGAAAAATAAACAAAAAGAAAAAAAACTGCGGATGCTGGAAATCCAAAACAAAAACAGAATTACCTGGAAAAACTCAGCAGGTCTGGCAGCATCGGCGGAGAAGAAAAGAGTTGACGTTTCGAGTCCTCATGACCCTTTAACAGAACTGAGTGAATCTAAGGAGAGGGGTGAAATATAAGCTGGTTTAAGGTGGGTGGAGGGGGGCGGGGGGGGGGGGGGGGAAGAGAAGTGGAGGGGGGTGCTGTGGTTGTAGGGACAAGCAAGCAGTGATAGGAGCAGATAATCAAAAGATGTCACAGACAAAAGAACACAGGTGTTGAAAGTGGTGATATTATCTAAACGAATGTGCTAATTAAGAATGGATGGTAGGGCACTCAAGGTACAGCTCTAGTGGAGGTGGGGTGGAAAGGCTAGCAGGGCATAAAAGATTTTAAAATAATGGAAATAGGTGGGAAAAGAAATATCTATATAAATTATTGGAAAAAACAAAAGGAAAGGGGAAGAAACAGAAAGGGGGTGGGGATGGACGAGGGAGAAAGAGGCTTGGTTTCTGTTGAACATTCAATGAAGTATAAAAGCAAAATACTGCAAATGCTGGAAATCTGGAACAAAAACAAAAATTGCTGTAAAAACTCAGCAGGTCTTACAGCATCTGTGGAGAGAAAGACAGAGTTAACAGTTCAAGTCCATATGACACTTCTTCAGAACTAAAGAGAAGTAAAAATGTGGTGAAATATATACTGTTTAAAGGGGATGGGACAGGTAAAGCTGGATAGAAGGCTGGATAGAACAAAGGAGAGATTGCAAAAGATGTCATAAACAAAAGGTTGAAGGGGTGTTGATGGTGGTGATACTGGCTAAAGGAGATGCTAATGGTGACATTAAGAGCAGAAAGCAGGATGAGCAAGTGACAGATGGCCCTAGTGGAGGTGGGGTGGGGGAGGGGACGGTGTGGAGAAAAGATCAAAATATGCTAAAAAGTGGGGATAAAACAATGACTGGAAATAAATTTGAAAAATAATAATAATTGGAATAGGTGGGGGGAAAAAATCTATAAAAATTAAAAAAATAAATATTTGGAAAAAGGAGATCAAAAAGGGGTGAGGATGGAGGAGAGTGTTCATGATCTGAAATTGTTGAACTCAATGTTAAGTCCGGAAGGCTGTAAAGTGTCTAATCGCAAGATGAGGTGCTCTTTCTCCAGTTTGTGTTGAGCTTCACTGATTCATTGCAGCAGGCCAAGGACAGACATGAACATGACAGCAGGATCGTGTACTGAAATGGCAAGCGACAGGAAGGTCTGGATCATGCTTGCGGACAGACCGAAGGTGTTCCGCAAAGTGGTCACCCAGTCTGCGTTTGGTCTCTCCAATGTAGAGGAGACCGCGTTGGGAGCAGCAAATGCAGTAAATCAATTGAGGGAAGTGCAAGTGAAGTGCTGCTTCTCTTGAAAACAGTGTTTGGGCCTTGGACGGTGAGGAAGAGGGAAAGTAAAGGGGCAGGCATTGCACTTTCTGCGATTGCACGAGCAGGTGCCGTGGGAGGGGGTTGAGGTGTAGCGGGTGATGGAGCAGTGGACCAGGGTGTCCTGGAGAGAATGGGCCCTATGGAATACCGGCAAAGGTGGGGTGAAGTGAAGATGTTGTTTGGTGGTGGCATCATGCTGGAGTTGGCGGAAATAGCAGAGCATGATCCTTTGAATGTGGAGGCTGGTGGGGTGAAAAGTGAGGACAAGGGGGACTCTATCATGGTTCTGGGAGGGAGAGGAGGTGTGAGGCCAGAGGCGTGGGGGATAGGTTAGACACGGTTGAGGACCCTGTCAACCACCATGGATGGGAAAGTTGAGGAAGAAGGAAGACATGTCAGAAGCGCTGTTTTGGAAAGTGGTATCACCAGAACAGATGCATGAAGGCGAAGGAACTGAGAGAATGGGTCAGAGTCCTTTCAGGAAGCAGGGTGTGAGGAGTTGTAGTTGAGGTAGCTGTGGGAGTCGGTGGGCTTGTAATGAATATCGGTGGACAGTCTATCACCAGAAATAGAGAAAGGGAGGTCAAGGAAGGGAAGGGAAGTGTCTGTGATGGACCATATGAAAGTGATGGAAGGGTGGAAATTGGAAGCAAAATTAATTTTAAAAAATTTCCAGGTCCAGGCGAGAGCATGAAGCAGCACCAAAGCAGTCATTGATGTACCGGGGAAAGAGTTATGGGAGGGGGCCTGAGTAGGACTAGCGCAAGAAATGGTCCACATACCTCAAAGAGACAGGCATAACTGGGCCCCATATGGGTACCCATAGCCACAACTTTTATTTGGAGGAAGTGAGTCAAGTTTAAGGAGATATTGTTCAGTGAAAGAACAAGTTCAGCCAGGCGGAGGAGAGGAGCGGTGGATGGGGATTATTCGGGTCTCTGTTCAAGGAACAGCCTGGTGGGGGATGGAGGTGGAGAGGAATTGGACGTCCATGGTGAAGAGACAGCAGTTGGGACCAGGGAATTGGAAGTTGTTGATATGATGTAAAGCATCAGAGGAATCACGGATGTTGGTGGGAAAAGACTGGGCAAGGGGAGAGAGAGAACGGAGTCAAGAATCTGAAGGAGTCAAGAAGGTCTGGAATGCGTTGCCTGGGAGGGTGGTGGAGGCGGGTTGCCTCACATCCTTTAAAAAGTACCTGGATGAGCACTTGGCATGTCATGACATTCAAGGCTATGGGCCAAGTGCTGGTAAATGTGGTTAGATAGGTAGGTCAGATGTTTCTCATGTGTCAGTACAGACTTTATGGGCCGAATGCCAAATGCTTGGTCAAAGAGGCAGGTTTTAAGAAGCATCTTTGGTGAGAGAAATAGAGGCACTTTTTTTTATTATTCGCTCATGGACTGTGGGTGTCACTGGCTAGGCCATTATTTATTGCCCATCCTTAATTGCCCTCGAGAAGGTGGTATTGAGATGCCTTCCTGAGCCGCTTCACATCACCAGCCCTGCCATTTCTGTCCAACCTTATTTAATTAGCCAATTAATTATTTACACAATTAATAATTTACAGTGCAATTTATAGATAATTGCATTCACCTAGCTTGGAGACAAGGAAGGAACTTACCAACCACTGCAGTCTGGAGGAAATGTAGAAAAAGGAGCACCTCTTTCCCCCTCTGCCCCCAGTTTCCAACTCCTCACTCAATCAATACCTCAGTCAGGCAGAGTCTGGTGTACACGTGCCCCTTTCTGCGTGTGGGTTTATAAAATCTCTGCTTTCAGAGCCTCTGATGATTCAAAAGCTAGCTTAGCTTTCTGCTACACAAATTAACACCTATAGAGGGCAACTACTTTCAGCTGATTGACAGATAACCGCCACTTCATGCAGCTCCCTGTTTAACTAGGCTATTTAACTAACAATGTTTGAACCTAAGAACCTAACTAAGGAGAGATGGCTAGGTTGTTTCTTGTTGGAGATGGCACATGTGTGGAAGGAATGTTATTTGCCATTTATCAGACCAAGCCTGAATGTTGTTTAGATTTTGGTGCATATGGACACCAAGTGCTTCAGTATCTAAGGAGTCAAGAATAATGAACATTGACCAATCATAAGCAAACATCCCCACTTCTGACCTTATGATGGAGGGAAGGTCATTGATGAAGTAGCTGAAGATGGTTGGGCCTAGGACACTACCCTGAGGAACTCTTGCAGCCATGTCCTGAGCCTGAGATGATTGGCCTCTAACAACCACAACCATCTTTCTTTGTGCTAGGTATAACTCCAACCAGCAGAGAGGTTTCCCCCGATTCCCATTGACACCAGTTTTGGGGCTCCTTAATGCTACAATCGATCAAATGCTACCTTGATGTCAAGGGCAGTCACTCTCACCTCACCCTTGGAGTTTAGCTCTCTTGTCCATGTTTGTATCAAGCTGCAATGAGGTCCAGAGCTAAATGACCCTGGTGGAACTCAAACTGAACATCAGTGAGCAGGTTGTTGCTCAGAGCAAGATAGTCAACGACATCTTCCATCATTTTGCCAATGAACAAGAGTAGATTAATGGGGTGGTAATGGGCTTGATTGAATTTGTCCTGCTTTTTGGGAACAGGACATACCTGGACAATTTTTCACATTGCTGGATAAATACCACTGTTGTAGCTGTGCCAGAACATATGTAATTAAGGAGCTGGGCTCCACAGAAGACAACTAATTTTAGCAGAAAAACAGAAGGGCAGCTGTTCGAGTTGGTTACACCCCTGAAGCCCAAAGCCTACCACAATGCAGAAATGCCTACAAAATCCACTCTGCACACTACTTTGACTACTGCTCATGTACAGTCCTAAACTACACAATGTGCGGACCAGCCTCCATACAAGTTGTTAAACCATTGCGCAGCTAAGAAATGCACTTTCCAAGAAATCTCATCACTGAGCTACGTACAAGAGAATACCAATTCTATCCGGTGATGGCTTGTGCCGTCACAAGCTCCACAAACATGTCATATGCTGTCCCAGTGAGTAATACCATCTCTCTAGACACCTCAACAGACAAAGAAACAAGCCCTCGCAAGTTAATGCAGCTGAACTACTGCACACTGATCTAATCTGCACTGATATTGCTAAAATACATTGCACTAAGTAAAGACCCATAACAATCAATATTTTAATGGCTGGAACAAACCTTCAGTCTCCAGATATTAATACAGGATGAAACACTGAAACTTTGTCATGCTCATCAACATATCGTGTGTAAAATAATTTTCATAATATTTTTCTGGTTTATTGTAAGGTAGGTTTATGGGGCGTTGTGTTGTCCTGTGAGAGAGATTTAATTACATTTTGTAGCCAAGCAGACTGCAAGTTGAAGTTATCAAAAGTAGTAACTCTTTCGAGTACAAACACGTTTCCATCTGTTCCTATTCAGATGAAGTTACATTGTTTCATAGTTTGCCATTGTGAGATTTGAACTCTTGATCTTGGGGTTACAAGCCCAGTACCATAACCACTTGGCTATTTAGGCCAAGCATATCAAAAGTAGTAAGGTGTAGAAGTGTCTTTAATATGCTAACGAGTAAACATGTTTGGGGTCTTGGCACCTAAGGTATGAAGCAAATTTGCATTTTTAGATAGATGAAGGGAGGTCTGAATGTCAAAGAGGTTAATGAGAATATATATAGTGGCAACATGAAAAGATTTATATTATAAGGAAGATAAAGTTTCAAAGACTTATGAAACAATAGAATTTACACATTAAGAAAGAGAAACATATATAAAGGAGAATGAGGCTGTGTGCCAGGGGAAGGCATTGTAAGATGTAACAGGTGTGTGTGAAATAGTCTCTAAGAAGCCTCCAGTATTTGTGCATTAAGCCTGTTGTCTACAGAAACTGAAGCTGGAAAGCGCCATTTTGAATTCCACTGTCCTTGGCAGTGTGTTAATTTGCTGGATCTGTTTAAAATTTATTTTGGACCGTTGCCTTAAAGAGGGTGGAACTGGGAGCCAGGTTACTTAGGGATTTTGTAGTAGTAATTTGTAGTTCTATGTATGTGCTTGAAATTTTCTTGTTTAGTTTAATTTTAGTTTAAAAAAAAACTCTACAAGTCTTAGATGACTTATTGCTTACGAATTTAGTGCATGCATCTCAAGATAAATATAAGTTACAAAACCGTTGTGCTGGCACAATCAAGTCGCCCTTGTGGATTTGATCCACCTGGCACACATCATCTGCCGTATCATAACAATAAACACTCAGGTACATTTCAAATTGTAAAAATTAGGACCCCAAATCAGCTGCTTTCAACATTAGACAAATGATGAATGACAGGTAGACACAAGCACAGAATCCAAACCAGCTTCTAAATTTATACTGCTCAAGAAATATATTAACAGAACTGTTCAGAGAAAGCTGTGTTAGAACAATATCTGGGAACTAAAGTTTGATTCCAATTTATTAAAATTAAGCCTTTGTGCCACTGTGAAAACCAAAAGGTGGCCAACTGAGCCTGCCCTGATATTTTGCCATATAATCCCTATTCTCTTCCCTCATTCCACAACCTACCACCCTTATTTCACAATTTCAGATCCATCTTCCTTTTAAACAAGAAAAGTATCACACTGATGGATAATACTCCATGAAAACAATTCAGTGTTTGGGGTCACGACCAGTCCTGGCAAGCTGCATTTTCAAATTCTTGCTGGCTCCAGCACACAGCAGGTGGACATGTCAAATATATAGGACAGAGCACAGAAGCAGCTCTTGCATCCCAGCTAATTCATGCCAGTGCTAATACTCCAGATAAGCCTCCCCCCACTTCATCTAATCTCATCTGCATTTTCTTTAATACATAAGGGAGAAACGTATGTATCTACATACCCTGCAACGGTATCCATGCTCTATGCTTCAAATATTCCCTGCCGTAGTTCCATTTTCTCACCACACTCTACTTATAGCATTTTCTCAAACTCCTTATTGGATTTATTAGCGACTGTCTTGGCTTTTAACCTCCATTACCTTTAAAGGATCTTCAGTGTACACAAAAACAACACTACCAGTGAGAAGTTTTTTTTTTTAAGTGGTACAAAACATTCATGCAGATAGACAACATCTCAATCATATAAAAGCATTTAGATGCTGGGGTTGTGAAGATGGGGGGTGCAGGAGAAAGAAGAGGACACAGCTTCAAGATCACAGGCTTGGAGATGACTGGTTAAGAGGGACAAACAAGATATATAATGGAATCATTCTCCACTTTGGCTGGACTTGTGTGTGGCCTTCTGTTAATAAGGGGGGCTAACGTTGGGATTGCTTGGCATATTTAGGCATTGCTGCTCATTGAACAAATGGTCATCAAGGGCATTAACAGGACCATGACAAACCATTGACACCAAAAGAGTTAAACACCAACCCCCAAATTGGCCAAGTGAATTGGAGACTGTGTTTTTGAAATTAAGGATACACAAGTTTTTTTTTTAAACTCTGCAGTTCAGTATCAGTCTTTGTTAGATTTGAGCTCTTTTAAGAGTTTTATGCAAAATCAATAAGTGCTTCTCCCATAAAGATGATACTGTAAGTTAAGACTGTATCTCCACCTGCCAAATACAGGTATTGGGTAAGCATATCGTTTAGGTACAGGTTTCCCAGAGTTCAATGAAGCGAAATCTAAGCCAGATGATGAATTTCTCCAGGAGCATGTTATTCTCCTGACATCCAGTTGGTGTAGGAAGAAACTACAGTCAGTTTTTACTTGGAATAGATTTTCTCAGAGCGAAACATTACAGGTAAAATTCTCTCCTGACTCCACTCTTCAGCTGCTTCATCAATGACCTTCATTCCATAAGGTCAGAAATGGGCATGTTTGCTGATTATTGCACAACGTTCAGAACCATTCGAGATTCCTCAGATATTGAAGCAGCTCATGTCCAAATGCAGCTACACCTGGACAATATCCAGGCTTGGGCTGACAAGTGGCAAGTAACATTCATGCCACATTAAGTGCCAGGCAATGACCATCTCCAACAAGAGAACACCCAATCATCACCCCCTGATGTTCAATGGCATTACAATCAGTGGATCCCCCACTATCAACATCCTGGAGGCTACCGCTGACAAGAAACTGCACTGGACCAGCCATATAAAGACTATGGCTACAAGAACAGGTAAGAGGCTAGGAATCCTGCGACGAGTAACACACCTGCTGACTACCCAAAGCCTGTCCACCATCTACAAGGTACAAATCAGGAGTGTGATGGAATACTCCTCACTTGCCTGGATGAGTGCAACTCCCACAACACTCAAGAAGCTTCACACTGTCCAGGACAAAACAGCCTGCTTGATTGGCACATCCAAAAACATTCACTCCCTCCACCATTGATGCACAGGAGTAGCAGTGTGTACCATCTACAAGATGCACTGCAGGAATTCACCAAGGCTCCTTAGACAGCACCTTCCAAACCCTTGACCACTACCATCTAGAAGGACAAGGGCAGCAGATAGATGGGAATACCACCAATTGGAAATTCTCCTCCAAGTCACTCATCATCCTCACTTGGAAATATATCGCTATCCTTTCACTGTCACTGGGTCAAAATCCTGGAACTCCCTTCCTAACTGTGGGTGTACCTACACCACATGGACTGCAGCAATTCAAGAAGGCAGCTTGCCAACGCCTTCTCAAAGGCAACTAAGAAAGAGCAATAAATGCTGGCCCAGCCAGTGAAGCCTGCATCCCAAGAATGAATAAAAAAGCTCTACTCCTATGTTAGTAAGTCACTCTTCATGTGTTCAAGTAACCATCCAATCAATTCCCTCCATCTATATATACTTAATTTCAATTGATACAATTAACAGAACATCTGCAGTCTCAGACAAACAACTTCTATCCAGCCAGAAGGTAAGACAACTAGTTCTCATCACCACCTACAAGAATAAGGAATCGTATAAATTATGAAACGTTACTAATTATAAGCACATAGGCATTAATCTGGTCTATCTAATGCCGATTCTAAAATTAATCTTACTAATGTATATCAATCTTACCTTTTCTGTAAATTGTTAATCAGCAAGCAGTTACAACTGAAATGTGACATTACTGAGCTACCTTTATAACTTGCTAATTAACCTGACTAATTATTTACATACTCAATATTTAGGTTTGAGTGCTGCCAAGTTCGATTCATGATTTTGTTTTCTGACTTCGATAATAGGCGATAAAAGCAAATTCCTTCCCTCAGTAGTTTATGTGGATCCTGGTGGGAGGTTGGTAGTATAAGTGCTAATGTAATCCGAACTGGTTGATGTAACACAGTTAAACGAGCCAAATTCACTCCAAGGCATAGACTGGGTGATAAACCCAGACAGCTCTCTGATTACAAGTTAAGGTGAAGGGTTAAGGGTTTGTCTGGTGCCATTGATAAACAATTCTTGTCAATGTATATATGCCATTCTTACAGATGGATAGGAAGAAAGCGAGGGAGGAAGGAGCAATTTAGTGGGGAACAAGAGCAAGAGGGTACAGAACAAAGCAATTAATTAGAATGTAGAGGTCGAGATGGAGGATACTTGAAGTGATTGTCTGTCTCGAAGGTCACACCTGTAGCTCCCAGAAGTTAGATGGAAACAGAATGTGACCGGGAAAAAGGAGAAGTAGAAATGTGGTCTGCTCCAGAGTAAAGAAATCTGGTAAATTCCCAATTTCAGCTTGCATGATTTCCATGGGTGGATCAAATGCTGAAAACAGGAATATTGGCATGAATTTGCAATTCTCATTGACAAAAATCAGCATGGGATCTTGGGAACATTACAAGCAGCTGATTGGAACAATGAATAACATGCTTCCAACCAGGTCAGTGGAATTAAGCATGATTTCATCAGAATTCACATACCAAACAACTGCTTTCACTTGCACCAAGAATTAATCTTAAACACTTATTTTGTAAACAGGTTAGTCTAGCCTAGCATTGGGACAGGATTCTAAGTTAAAAGTTTGATTTGTGATGGTTGCAAATTTGTTACAGAACACACACTTCATAAATATTGACATTAAAACGGTCCATTTGATCAGCTATCACAAACAAATCGGTGATATATGAAATGTCATGAGGGAACAAAAAGACCAGTAATGGAGTCATGTGGTGAAAATTTCATGTCCCATCTTTTTCCTCCTGCTCATCCAATTCACTTACCATTTCCAGCCCCCCAGGAAAATCACCCCCCACCACCCCCAGTAGTAATCTTAAGAATTTTCTTTCCATGAGAACTCATCGTGTTTCTTAACAAAGGTTGCATATTTTGAAAGGTTTTGGCATTTGGAGCTCAAGAACGCTAATAAAAATACGTCAGCCTTGCTTCATATTCTTATGCACAACATTAAGATTGGATTAATTACAGTTTTAATCGCAGAATTACTGCACATTCATTTAAAATCTGGCGACAGGTAGTATAATGAAAAATCAATTGCCTGGTTTACATCTCACTGCAAGTTACTAATACAACATCCATCACACATGGAAAATCAAAACCTGCATGAAATGGCAATAAATCAGCATGAACCTTTTAGGAAGTGTTTACCTTTTAGCTATGCACTCTTTCCTTTTTTCATCCATAGACGAGTCTTCCACTTGTAAACAATGCCGTTTACTCAAGAATACTTTTTCTAGAGGGAGGGGGCAACAAAGAGTCAACTTTTCAGGTTTCATTTGTAATGAACACACAAAGAAGGTCTAAATGAAGTTGGCTTCTTTATAAATTGATTTATATTTAGGACAATGATGATTAGTAAAAAGAAAATAAAATATGTATTTATTCAAACAAAATGCATACATATATAGGAAAATTAGTAACAGTTCATGCTACAGGATTTTTCAGCATCTATTCCAGCTTCATGCTAAATACAGCCACTGTTTATGTACATGTAATTTCCTCAGTATTTCATGCATTGAATTGCAATTTGTCATTTGTGACAGGATGGAATTATCTTCCAAGTTAAAATTTAAAAAAATTAAAGACATTCACGTAATTGGTTTCAAGTAATAGTACAGCAACTGAACAAATTAAGGCAGCCAATTACTATTGCTGACAAAACTAAAGGCTAACACGACATTTTTATTGTGCAGGGTCATACTTCTAATTAAAGAAGTAACTCAATTCTCCATCCCAAAGAGAGCTTTGGGGATTAATTGACTGTATACTAATTCTACTGAGTGGCAAGTGCGTGGAGATGTTACCACAAGCATTTTATATTAAAAGTTTTATGGAGGAAATTACTTTCGATTTACTTTCTAGATAAACTTCCCAGCAGAGTATAATTACAGTGTTCACTTGCTATTATCATAAATAGCTACTCAAGGACTTTAGGATTGACAGGGAAATGTGTCCAAAACCAAAAGTAGACAATGTTTATTGCTTGGGCTAAAAACAGGTCACTTCAGGAAAAGGATCAAAGCAAGGAAGTCCAATTCATTATATTATTCATCAGAACCAGCCTGGGGGCAAAGAAAAAAAACAAACCATGTTTCCTCCCCCAATCATTATTTCCAGAAAAAAGCACTGAGGAGGCACATCAAGGGAGGGCAGGATCACATTCTATGATGTATGTCACTGCCAAAATGCCAGACAAAACTTTCGATCTCGCCTCGTACATCAAGAATAGCTACTTGGGTATGGCACCTAGACCTGGACCTAACTAATGACTTCAAGAGAGGAGAGGACAAACTGGGGTGGGGGGGGGCGGGGAGAGAGAGAGAGAGAGAGGGAGAGAGAGAGATAGAGAGAGAGAGAGAGAGAAGAAGCTAACTACAGATAATCGCTTCCTGCTCTTCAGCCATATTGACGAGGTCAATGACTCCTTATTTGTACGAGTTGACATAAGCTGCAACACTTCTAGGAAGGTGCCAATACTTTATATATTTCGTTGAAGGGAACAAACCAAAGAACAGGACATTTGCAACTACTCAATTTCAATTGCACGCTACCCAAAAAGTATCACTACCATGCTACATCGCAAACAATATGCTGTTTTGTCAGTTTCATTTATTGCTTACTGCTGCTAGCAACTGTTGAGTTGAATATACAGGACAATTTGGACTACTGTACCACTGAAGTGCAAGGCAATCAAATGGCATCTGAAATTCTGGTCTAAGAATACGATGTTAAGAGGAGATCTACGATAAAGAAGAAAGGGACAAAGAGAGAACCTAAATGAATACAATTGCACTTCAAGTTCTCAGGGCAGCTCAAAGATCTTCACAGTCAACAAATTACTTTCAAAATTGGCCCATTATGTAAACTAATGCAGCAGCCAAGATAATGCCTCCAAAATCATTCTCCCAATCACATTGATTGTGAGAAAGTACAAAAATAGAAGTACAGTCTCTCAAGCTAAAATCATGGCGAGTTTTCGACATCAACACCACTTTCTAATGTCATATATACCTCGATTACCCTAGGTCCAGGTCTAGGTGCCATACCCAAGTAGCCATTCTTGATGTACGAGGCTAGATCGAAAATTGTCTGGCATTTTGGCAGTGACATAAATCATAGAGTGTGATCCTGCCCTCCCCTGATGTGCCTCCTCCCTGCTTTTTCTGGAAATAATGATTGGGTGAGGAAACATGGTTTGATCTTTTTTCCTTGCCCCCAAGCTGGTTCTGATGAATAATATAATGAATTGGATTTCCTTGCTTTGATCCTTTTCCTTAAGTGCCCAAAAGTCAGTCTTGAATATATTTATTGACTGAGCATCCACAGCCTTCTAATTCCAAAGATTCACAACCATCTGAATGAAGAAATTTCTATTCTTCTCAGCTCTAAATGGCCTAACCCTCACCCTGAGACTATGATCTCCGAGCTTAGATGCTCAGCATCTATCCTGTCATGCCCTTCCAGAATGTTATATGTTTCAGTGAGATCACCTCTCATCTGAACTCTGCAGATTATGGGCTCAATCTCCACTCTTGGAACAACTCCCCAACAATATCCCATTCCAAAAGTCAATTCAGTGAACTTTTTTTTTGTCTGCTCTAAGGCAAGTATATCCTTGCATAGGTAAAGAGATCAAAATTTGACACTGTACTGCAGATGGGGTCTTACCAAACCCTGGAATAATTATAGCAACAGTCATGCTCCAACCTCCTTGCAATAAAAGCCAACATTCCTACTTATTTGGGTACCTGCATGTTAACTTTGTGACATGTGCAAGGACCCCCCTCAAGTCCTTCTAAATGCCACATTTCAACCTCTCTCTAGCTCTGAAGAGGAGTCATACGGACTCAAAGCATCAACTCTGTTTATCGCTTCACAAATGCTGAGTTTTTCCAGCATTTTCTGTTTTCCCCCAACATTTTACTAGGTACTCATCTTCTGAAAACTGTTCTGCTTTTCTGTTCTTCCTGCTAAAGTGAATAATTTCATTTTTCCTCACATTATACTTCATCTGCCTTCTTCTGGCCCACTTAATTAAACTATCAATATCTCTCTGCAGCCTTTTTGCATCTTTCTACTGGTTATTTATCCACCTAGCTTTGTATCATCAGAGGATGCATTGACCTCGGCTCCCTCATTTAAGTCACTGCTGACGGCAAACAGCTGAGGCACTGATACCGATCAGTGTGTTACCAACTAGTTGCGCCCTGCCAATCAGACAATTACCCTTTTATTCTTTCTGTCTATTAACTAATGTTCAATCCATGTTAATATTACCTCCGAGCCTAAGGCCTAAATAGCCAAGTGGTTATGGTACTGGGTTTGTAACCCCAAGATCAAGAGTTCAAATCTCACAATGGCAAACTATGAAACAATGTAACTTCATCTGAATAGGAACAGATGGAAACATGTTTGTACTCGAAAGAGTTACCTCTGAGCCTATGAGACCTAACGTTGTCCAACAACCTCTTAATGGCACATTAACAAATGCCTTCTGAAAATCCGAACTTACTGAATCCTGGTACCTACCATGCTGGTTACATCCTCAAAAACCGTTAACTGATTTGTCAAACAGGAGTGCCTTTTCATAAAACGAATTTGTATGAAACACTGATCTGGATTCCTTATAATTTATTTTTACTACCCTTGGTCTTCGTTAACATTAAATTTAGGACATCTGATCACTGGTTCACCTCATTTTTCCCTACTGACCTCATCAAAACTTACATTACTTAGAATATCTGCATTTAGTTCTCAATTTTAAGAGAGAAAGGAACCCAAGTTCCAGGATGATGATGGCCGTCATCCCTGGCATCATTTTAGTGAATCTAAGGATCAGTGTTTGTTCCTCAGTTACTTAGAGAGTCTATACTGTTGATTTGGATTAACAAACTGAGGGTAATGCATCCAAGTTTGCTGATGATGCAAGTTTGGTGCAGCTTCTCTTATGATCTGACAAGCTTGCTAAAGTAGGGTATCTATAACTTTCAAGACCCATCCAGCTTCTCTCTTACATGTTCGAACATCTTTCATCAATGATGTCCACTGTCCTGAATAGTTTTTAAATCCAATTTACTGACGCTTTATAATTTTCAAATGGCTCAGAATAGGACTTTGCAAAATCACATATCAATCAGAAGATAGAATACAAGCACAGGTTGGGGTTATAGTCTAAGCTTTGCTGTTCTCACTGCTGCTACAAATTCAACGTAAACCTTAATAAACAATGTCTCATACCCAGAATATCAAAGTGTGCCAGTTCCTAAATCAAGATTTTGTAGCCCAGTTTACATTTGAAAACTTTTGGGCAACAGACCTCAAGTTCTGGACTGGAGCTAGCATTAATTTGGATGTTGGCTGTAATACAAATATCTGCAACTTAACACACATTATATTCCATATTTATTTCCTCCTTTCCCCTTACTTAGGGGTAGATTCTGGCTTTCCACTATGATGCAAACTAGCATTGTGGCCTGCCAGTCTTTTATCGAAACTGCCTGGTTTTTATTACTCTTGAAAGCAGTGGAAGTGTAAAAATCCGGTTATTTCTACAATGGGCAGCTGATCAGCATCATCAGTTCTAGCCCTGGCAATGCCAAAAATCAACTAGTGAATGGGATAGTTCAGGGAGTGCTGCCAATCCATGTCCTTCAATTCTAAGTTCAGATATTAAGGAATGGATTCTCCTTATTATGCGTTTCCAGGGGCTCATTGGAAACGCAACACAGAAATCTTTTGTTCACTGCCCTGACCCCACTTAATGAACACCGAATCCAAGAAAATTATGTATTCCTGACAGGACCCCACCATCAATCAGGAACCCACAATGATTCCTTAAGAAAATCCAGGAAGCGCTATGATGGGACTGCTGCTGCAGCTCCAGAAATGGAGGGGTGAAATGGAGGGGCACGAAGCCAAGATGAGGCCTCCCTTTGTCAGAATTTCTGAGCGGATCACACCACCGAATACTATGCCAGGCTTGATCTGGATGTTCTGGAAAATGGGGAAAGAACTTGAGATTCCACTTGCATTAGCACATGTTAGGAAAGAAGGTGTGGCAGCCATAGCAAGAGTAGAGAGGGGGAAACTGAAGGGCAGGGGGCAACATTTGGCCTCACCAACAATTTCTAGCACAATTTTGAAAAATTTGGTGCAGCATAGCAGAGGAAATCCATGCACCAATTTCAGCCTTTGACTGTGATGTACACTAAAGCAAAATTGGCAAAATATGGTCTGTGATGCCAGCACAGCTAAAGCAGAAATCAAAGTAGTAAATTTTTCTATCATTGGATAATAATAATAATCAGAAGTGGGTCCCTACTAATTACCCCATCCCTTGCCCAGGAGCACGGAGGTCAACAGTACTACCATATCAGCTGCGATGAACAAGCTCAAAGTGTCAATTGCACTTGAGAGCATCTAGCCTTGATGGCTTTGTGCATCATCTTAAAAAGATTTTCCAGCACATCATTAGCAACAAGACTACCAAGTACTCATTTATTTTTGTAGAGAAACTAAGCAACTGGCAACTTGTCAAATGGAAATCCATTTCCTCTTATTTTTTATAAAAACATCAGATATGTCCCTGAAGAAATTTTACTTGCACAGGACTGGTAAATTTATGGGCCAACACTGCTTAAATGGGATTTCTTATCCCCCAATGCAGTGAAAGAACAAAATCATCCAAGGCAAAACATATTGCAGCCATTGGCAACTTCAGGCAACATCTGGGGATTACATGAACTTCACTGCCCAACACTCGAGCACTCCTCACCTCATTCAGGATTCTTCATTCCACTGTTCACACATTAAGAATAGGCATAGATTATATGGAACGGACAAAGCCTTCTGTCCTCTCCAGCTTTAATCAAGGCAACGATCATGGCATTTATCATAGCATTGCTTTCCATTTAAGATTCAGATGAAGGTTGCTAACCTTGCTATGGTCTGAGTGCCACTGAACCCACGTTTCATTTTCAAAATATTGTTATTCTGCTTGTGGTTGAATATTTATTGAATACTTATATTGCACTTGACTTGTAAAGAATACAAAAGGCACACTGGAGTTATACAAGATCCCTGCAAAGCCTGAGTAAACCAGTGACATTGCTTTCATTGATTTTCAAAGGATCTTGGTCCAATGACTCACGAGACCTTCATGAAAAAGCTTCCGACTTAAATGAATAAATCATGGATTACTCCAGGATATACAATTCCAAGATCAACAGGGAGAAGGATGACAGGCTCAAAGAACCTATGTTTTCCACTACGATTCAACCTATTCAATCTGTTGGACATGTTGAAAAAAAATCACTCTCAGGGTATAAGCATCATTGACAAGGTGGCATTTATTTTCCATCCCCAGTTTCCCTTGAGAAAATACTGGTGGCTCTTCTCATCGAATTATTGCCAGTCCGTATTCTTTGGAGCAACTTGCTAGACCACTTGAGGGCTCAAAGAAGAGTAAACCACATTGCAATGGGATTAAAGTCACAGATGGGAGTACAAGGTGACTGATTTCCTTCTCCAAGTGACATTGGGTATTTACAAGCCAACAACTCCATGATTACTTTTACCAGTACCTTCTTTCTTAGTGCTGATTTTTTTAAATATAAACTCAATTCAAATTTTCAAACCGTCAGTGGGATTTGAACTCATGTTCTTTGGATTATTACTCCATGTCTCTGGATTAGTCGCCCAAGGCAATTATGTATTGGATGACATTATAATGGGCCAGCCTCAAAATCCATTCTAAAATTACTGAAAATATTGAACATTTTGGAGCTTTCAATGGCAGATAGAGTATACGCTATTCACTATTTTGAAGAGGCCAAATAGTGATGATGGAAGGTCCTAAGTGTTATGTCTATAGGCTTGTACAACAGAAGCAAGCTCCAAAGGTATTGGCTGAAAGATACAAAGGGCAGCCATTGCAGTTGTTAATCCACAGTAGCTGTGAGCCCTTGCGGATGCTGTCCAGCTTGGATTGCCTTGTTAGACTGCTTGTAGGAAATCCAATAGTCATAATTTCCTCCAATGAAACACTGGGGAAAACTCATGCCAGTTTTTGGCCAGTGCCAAACTCTTCACCCTTGCCACCAATTCCATCTTCCTCCCTGGCTACTATCAGGTCGAACCAGACTGCTCGTACTGTTTCCAACTCACCATCCACTAAGACACCAAAGCAACCTAGTACCAACTTCATAACATCTCCAGCCTTGCCTAAGCCCATGTGTTGCTGAAACATTTATCCAATTCCTTGTTACCTGTGGAGTTGACTATTCCAATGTTCTTCTCACTGGCCTTCCATACTCCACGCTCCATAAACTTTAGCTCAAAGGCATTGCTGCCGATATACTGTCCCACTCACCAGTCACCCATTCTCATTAATATACATTGGCTGCCAGTGTCACAACACCTCAAATTTAAAATTCTAATACACAGGTTTAAAACCTTAGTGTCATTTCTCTCTATTTTGTGTCCTTCAAGGCCGACAACCCTCAGAATTGTATTCCTTTTAACCAGTCACCACTCCTCACTGCACCACAGCACCCCCACAACAATGGCACCAACAATGCTGCTACAACCACACCCCACCCACCAGCAGACAAGTCTTCAGCCATCTCCAGAATTCCCAACTTAAAACTTTTTTCTACCTACCCCCTCCATGAACTCTTCTCTGAAGGTTCTGTGGAAGGGTCATGAGGACTCGAAACGTCAACTCCTTTCTTCTCCACCGATGCTGCCAGACCTGCTGAGTTTTTCCAGGTAATTCTGTTTTTGTTTTGGATTTCCAGCATCCACAGTTCTTTGTTTTTTTTTTCTCATATTAAAGTCTAGATGGGAAGGATGGCAGCCACCTTGGAGACCCAGGTCCAGCAGTTTCTGCCAGATTTGCAGTCAGACCTGCTCTAGCCATGGATGCATTTCAGCAATAGCTAGGTGAGAATTAGCAGGCTTCAGATGAATGCAGGGTCATGAGAGTTTATCCATAATCAAACGATGGTCCTGCTGAGCCCACCGAGGACAATGCAAAGGTAACTCGCAGCTTTGGGTGAATGTTGTAGAGTAACAGATCACCTGATGTCCAAAAGGCATATTGGGACTCAGTAGCAAGGTGAGGCCTCTGCATTATTCATCCATTGCAGCTGGCATTTCGGGAGATGGTACTGTCCTGACGTTGCTCCCTCTTCAGGCATTAACCATTGACGGATGCTTTTCCTGTTAGTGCCACCTTGCTAAGCTGCTGGCATACCGGCATGAGTGTATCCATGTTTGCAGTAGTGTTTCAGCCACTTGGAGGCTGCCAAGCCCATCTGGTTTGTGATGCCATGGATGAAAGGACTGTACAATGTGTAGTTGCTTAAGGAGGCACACTAGTGGAGTGCTAATCATATTCCACAGTGGACGTATGTTCCCGAGGTGCTGCAGCTTCCAAGGATGACCCCATCTTTAGGGATGAAGGCGAGTTACGCTGCTTCTGTAATCACAGAGATTGAAGACCTTCCCTGATATGTTGATGCTGAGAATGAAGGTTTATTGCAGGGGTAGGGAACCTACAGCCCGTGGGTCAGATCCAATCCGTTGCTCAACTTCATCCAGCACGCAGCAAGATTTCTAAAAATATAGACCTATGACAGTAGTGCCTTCAAAATAGTATCATCATTACTTATTTGCTTCAGAACCAGAGAAAAGTTAAGATTTCCATATTCCCATCTAACCCTTGTCTTTGATTCCCTTGCCTAACAAGAATCAATCAGCCTCCACCTTAAAAATATTCCATGATCCCACTTCCACTGCCTTCTGAGGCAGAGAATTCCAAAGTCGCACAACCATCAGATACAAAATTTCTCATCTCTGTCCTAAAAGGGCGACACCTAATTTTAAAACAGTACCCCCTAGTTCTGGACTCATCCACAAGAGGAAACATCCTTTCCACGTCCACCTTGTCAAGGCCGTTCAGGATCTTGTGCACCTCAATCAAATCACCCCTCACTCTTCTAAACTCCAGTGGAAACAAGCCCAGTCATTCCAACCTTTCCTCATTAGCCAATCTGTTGATCCCAAATATCAATCTAGTAAACCTCCTTTGAACCGCCTCCAACGCATTTATATCCTTCCTTCAATAAGGAGGTCAAAACTGCACACAGTTTTCAAGGTGCGGTCACACCAATGCCCTGTATAACTGAAGCATAACATCCCTACTTTTATGTTCAATCCCTCTCATAATGAAGGAAAGCATTCCATTAGCCTTCTTAATTACTTGCTGTACCTGCATACTAACTTTTTGAGACTCATGTACTAGAACACCTAGATCCCTCTGCACCTCAGAATTATGCAGCTGTTCTCCATTTAAATAATACTGGTTTTTTTTGTTCTTCCTGCCTAAGTGGACAACTTCACATTTTCCCACATAAAACTCCATCTGCCAGATCTTTGACCACTCACTCAACGTATCTACATCCAACTCATGTCCTCTCTACAACATACTTTCCTACCTTTGTGTCATCTGCAAATTTAGGTACCATGTCTTCACTCCCCTCATCTAAGTGATTGATGGAAATCAAAGAACAAAGAACAAAGAAAAGTACAGCACAGGAACAGGCCCTTCGGCCCTCCAAGCCTGCACCGATCATATTGCCCGTCAACTAAAACATTTTGCACTTCCGGGGTCCGTATCCCTCTATTCCCATCCTATTCATGTATTTGTCAAGCTGCCTCTTAAACACCACTATCGTACCTGCTTCCACCACCTCCTCTGGCAGCGAATTCCAGACACTCACTACCCTCTGCCTAAAAAAACTTGCCCCACACATCTCTATAGTTTTCTCCGCTCACATTAAATCTATGTCCCCTAGTAATTGACTCTTCCATCCTGGGAAAAAGCTTCTGACTATCTACTCTGTCCATGCCACTCAATTTTGTAAACTTCTATCAAGTCACCCCTCAATCTCCGTCACTCTAGTAAGAACAATCAGAGTTTCTCCAACCTCTCCTCATAGCTAATAACCTCCAGACCAGGCAGCATCCTGGTAAACCTCCTCTGCACCCTCTCCAAAGCCTCCACATCCTTCTGGTAATGTGGTGACCAGAATTGCACGCAATATTCCAAGTGTGGCCTAACCAAGGTTCTATACAGCTGCAGCATGACTTCCCAGCTTTTATACTCAATACCCCTGCCAATGAAGGCAAGCATGCCATATGCCTTCCTGACTACCTTATCCACCTGCGTTGTCACTTTGTGACCCGTGGACCTGTACACCCAAATCCCTCTGCCCGTCGATGCACTTAAGAGTTCTGCCATTTACTGTATGATTCCTGCCTGTATTAGACCTTCCAAAATGCATTACCTCGCATTTGTCTGGATTAAACTCCATCTGCCATTTCTCCGCCCAAGTCTCCAACCGATCTATATCCCGTTGTATCGTCTGACAATCCTCTTCACTATCTGCAACTCCTCCAACCTTAGTGTCGTCTGCAAACTTACTAATTAGCCCAGTTATATTTTCCTCCAAATCATTTATGTATACTACAAACAGCAAAGATCCCAGCACTGATCCCGGCAGAACTCCACTAGTCACAGCTCTCCATTCAGAAAAGCATCCTTCCATTGCTACCCTCTGTCTTCTGTGACCAAGCTAATTCTGTATCCATCTTGCCAGCTCACCTCTGATCCCATGCGACTTTACCTTCTGTACCAGTCTGCCATGAGGGACATTGTCAAAGGCCTTAATGAAATCCATGTATATAATATCCATTGCGCTCCATCGTCGATCATCTTTGTCACTTCCTCGAAAAACTCGATCAAGTTAGTGAGACATGACCTCCCCTTCACAAAACCATTCTGCCTCTCACTAATACGCCCATTTGCTTCCAAATGGTAGTAAATCCTGTCACGAAGAATCTTCTCCAATAATTTCCCTTTCACCGGCCTGTAATCCCTGCTACCCTTCTTAAACAATGGAACAACATTGGCCATTCTCCAGTCCTCTGGGACCTCACCCGTAGCCAGTGAGGATACAAAGATTTCTGTCAATTTCTGTCAATCTCCTCCCTTGCCTCCCTCAGTACTCTTATGTAGATCCCATCTGGCCCTGGGGACTTATCCACCTTAATATTCTTCAAGATGCCTAACACCTCTTTTTTGATCTCAACATGATCCAGGCTATCTACACACTCTTCCCTGGACAAATCGACCGCTAAGTCCTTCTCTTTGGTGAATACTGATGAGAAGTATTCATTTAGTATCTCTCCCATTTCTTCCTAGCTCCACACACAGATTCACACCTCTGTCCCTGAGTGGGCCTACCCTTTCCCTGGCTACCCTCTTGCTTTTAACATATGTATAAAAGGCCTTGGGATTTTCCTTAATCCTGGTTGCCAGTGACTTTTCATGACCCCTTTTAGCCCTCCTGACTCCTTGCTTAAGTTTCTTCATACTTTCTTTATTTTCTCCACGGGCTTCATCTGTTCCCAGCCTTCTAGCCCTTACGAATGCTTCCCTTTTCTTTTTGACTAATCTCACAATATCCTTCGTTATTCAAGGTTCCTGAAACTTATCCTTCATCCTAGCAGGAACATGCCGGTCCTGAATTCTTATCAACTGACGTTTGAAAGCCCCCCACTTCAGTTGTTGATTTGCCCTCAAACATCCGCCTCCAGTCTAGATTCCTCAGTTCCTGCCTAATATTGTTATAATTAGCCTTCCCCCAATTAAGCACCTTAACCCGAGGACTCCTGTTATCTTTATCCACCAGTACCTTGAAACTTACCGAATTATAGTCACTTTTCCCAAAATGCTCTCCTACTGAAACATGGACCACCTGGCCGGGTTCATTCCCTAATACCAGGTCCAGTATTGCTCCTTCCATAGTTGGACTATCTACATATTGTCTCAGGAAGCCCTCCTGGATGCACCTTACAAATTCTGCACCATCCAAACTGCTAGCAATAAGTGATTCCCAGTCAATATAGGGAAAGTTAAAATCACCCACCACAACAACCCTATTGCTTTTACATCTTTCCAAAATCTGCCTACATAACTGTTCCTCAATCTCCCGCCAGCAATTGGGAGGCCTATTGTAAACCCCCAACATTGTGACTGCACCCTTCCTATTCCAGAGCTCTAGCCATATTGCCTCGCTGCATGAGCCCAACGAGGTGTCCTCCTGTCGTACAGCTGTAATATTCCCCTTAACCAGCAGTGCAACTCCCCCACCTCTTCTACATCCCTCTCTATCCTGCCTGAAACATCTAAATCCTGGAATGTTTATCTGCCAATCCTGTCCATCCTTCAACCAAGTCTCTGTAATAGCAATATCATAGTCCCAAGTACTAATCTAAGCTCTAAGCTCATCTGCCTTACGCCTGTTATACTTCTTGCATTGAAACAAATGCATTTCAGACCCCCAGTCCCATTGTGTTCAGTAATTTCTCCCTGCCTGCCCTTCCTTAGTCCTATTGGCCATATTCACTGGTTCCCAGTCATTTATTTCACCTGCTGACCTATTGCTCTGGTTCCCACCCCACTGCCATACTAGTTTAAAGCCTCCTGAGTGACATTAGCAAACCTCGCAGCCAGGATATTGGTGCCCCTCCCGTCCTTATTGTACAGGTCCCACCTGCCCCAGAAGAAATCGAAAAAAGTTGAAGCCCCAGCACGGACACCATGGGACTCCAATTGTCACATCCTGCCAATCCGTAAAAGACCCATTTATGCATACTCTCTGCTTTCTGCCAGCCAGCCAATCTTCTACCCATGCTAATATGTTACTCCCTACACCATGCACTTTTATTTTCCATAATAATCTTTGATGTGGCCCTTATCAAATATCTTCTGGAAATCCGAGTACCGTATGTCTACAGGCTCCCTCTTTATCCGCTGTGCATGTTGCTCCTTCAAAAAACTCCACTAAATTGTTTAAGCGTGATTTTCCTTTCACAAAGCCATGCTGACTCTTTCCAATTGCCCTGCGCTCTCCAAAATAATTGATCAAATATAATAATTGATTCTAACAACTTTCCCACGATCAACGTCAAGCTAACTGGCCTAAAGTTTGCTAATTTTTTGCCTCCACCCTTCTTGAATAGAGGGGCTATATTTGCTACTTTCCAGTCTGATGGAACCTTTCCAGAATCTAGCGAATTTTGGAAAATTAACACCAGCACATCAACTACCTCATTAGCCACCTCTTTGGTTCATTAGACCCAAGGATGTAGTCCACCAGGACTCAGAGACTTGACAGCCAGCAGCTCCATCAATTTGCTCAGTACCGTTTCCCTAGTGATTTCAATTTCACCAAGTTCCTCTCTCCTTTTCACCTCTTGATTTATAGCTATTACTGGAATGTTTTTTTGTTTCCTCTATAGCGAACACAAAAGGAAAATATTTGTTAATTTTTTCTGCCATTTCCTCATTATCTATTAACTCTTCACTGTCACTCTCTAAAGGACCAACAATCACTTTACTTACACTTTTCCTTTTTAAACACCTGTAAAAACTCTTGCGATGTTTTTACACTTCCAACTACCTTCCTTTCATATGCTAATTTATTTCTCGTGATTAATCTTTTAGTCATTCTCTGCTGTTCCTTATACTCTGTCCAATCATCTGTCCTGCCACTCACCTTTGTAGAGTTGTATTTTTTTTCCTCAAGTTTGATGCTTTCCTCAACTTATTTAATAAACCACAGATGGTGGGTCCTCGCCTTAGAGTGTTTCTTTATATTAGGAAAGTACTGATCTTGAAACTGAAATATCCTCTTCTGAAGAGGGAGGGTGAACAGCCAGTGGTCGTTGTACACATTGGTACAAATAACACAGGTAAAAAAAGGGATGAGGGTCTAAACGCAGAATATAGGGCGTTAGGAGACAATGAGGAGAGCAGCGCACCCCAACTTTGCCCACAACCCGAAGTGGCCGGTGTACCCCAGCCCCAGGAATCTGGGAGCAGTGAAGCGCTCAACGCACCCCAGCTCTGGGAAGCCGGGAGCAGCAAAGCCCCAGAGGGGGAGAGGATCGGAGAGTCTTCTCCAACAGAGAACAATGCAAATCTCGTTCCTTGCACGAACCCCCAGATGCCATCTGAGCGGAACATCTCTAAAGGGGTGGTTCAAGACAGTTTCCTCAGCCCATCCAAAGTGAGGCAATTTGTGAACACTATGGGTATGCAGAGCAGTCCAAAGGTCTGGAACTCTCAGAGACAACAGGTTTGGTAAGAGACTGAATGCTTTAAAATGGGTGTAAAGATTGTATCCATCAATGTGCGTAGCATTAAATCTACTACGCGATGTGTTGCGACCTTGGACTACCTTGCCAAGGTCAAAGCTGACCTGCTGTTTCTGCAGGAGTGTATGATACCGCACCTCAGCTCCTACAGGCAATGGTCACGATGCTGTCCCCATGGGCCATCAATCTGGTCGGGGGAAACGACTCTCGTTCCTCCGGCCTGGGTATTCTGCTGCAGGGAGGCAACTTCACTGTCTCCGAGGTTAAGGAGGTGGTGGGCGGGTGCCTCCTCGTAGCAGATGTAATGTACAAGAGTGCTCCACTCTGGTTAATTAACATGTTCGCCCTGGCACAAAAGGGCAAGCAGCTGGCAGTTTTTCAGCAGCTCCCATTGCTGCTGGCGACCTCCAGGCCGGTCATTCTGGGCGGTGACTTCAACTGCATCATCGATGCGGCTGGACGATCTGGCAGGGCCAACAGAAGATTAGATGCTACATCTAGATCCCTGATGGAAACAGTAAAGGATTCCAAGCTGCACGATGTCTTCAGCAACCCTGCAGACAGAGCACAGCATAGATACACCTGGTCGGGGCCAGACGGGTCCATCCATTCCAGGATAGACTTCTTGTTTGTGTCCCATGCGTTTGCAGTCAGATCCACCGATGTCAAGCCGGTGTTCTTCTCTGACCACTGCCTGCTTCTGGCGGAATGTCACTTAGAGGAAGACCAGAGGGTTGGCAGGGGGCATGGAAGCTAAACGCGCAACTGCTGACCCCAGAGAACATTGAGGAGCTCAAGAGGGATTACAAAGGTTGGAGAACCGTGAAACCCCTCTGAGTCCTTGATACACTAGTGGGAAGCGATCAAGGGAAACATTAAGAGGTTTTTCATCCTCAAAGGCATCCAGAAAGCTAGAAAGGAACAGAGGGGAAATGTCCCGACTCCAGAAAAACATACAGAATCTGCTCCGACTGCAGTCGATGGGGGTCGATGTCAAGGAGAAACTCCAAGAGGTGAAGAGCCAGCAAGATTCGCTCTTTGCCTCGGAGACCTCCAAGATCATCTTCCGTTCCAGAGTCTGCTCTGTGGAGCAGGATGAGACATGCTCACGTTTCTTCTTCCAAAAGGTAGAGAGAGAGAGCTCTGTGATCAGCAGCCTGAAGGAAGAAGACAAATCAGTAAAGTCATCGCAGTCTGACATTTTGAGGATCAGCAAATTCTTTTATGCCAGAATGTATGACGTGAAGCCCATAGACAGCACGGCCTCCCAGTCCTTCCTGTCCTCTATCACGGACGTCTTAGATGACAGTACACAGGAGAGCCTGGACAAACCACTAACTCCTGACGAACTGACTAAGGCCCTTGAGTCCTTCGAGAAGAGTAAAACTCTCGGAAGCGACGGTTTGCCGGCTGAGTTATATTCGGCTCTGTGGGACTGGATCGGCCCAGACCTGCTAGAAGTGTACGAGAGTATGCTCCTGGCCAGCAGTATGTCAGAATCCACGAGGAAAGGCATCATCACCCTCATCTACAACCACAAGGGGGAAAGGGAGGAAATTAGAAATTGGCGACCCATTTCACTGTTGAATGTGGACTATAAGATTCTGTCCAAGGTCATCGCCAATCGGGTCAAGTCCGCTCTGGAATTGGTGATCTACCCTGACCAGACTTGCACTGTACCCGGCAGGAAGATCTTTGACAGCCTCGCGCTACTCAGGGATACGACTGCCTATGTGCAGGACAGGGGTGTGGACACCTGCCTCATCAGCCTGGATCAGGAGAAGGCCTTTGACAGAATATCGCACACCTACATGGTGGACGTGCTCTCAGATGGGGTTTGGGGAGGGAATTCGCAATTGGATCCAACTGCTCTACACTGATGTCAATCAATGGGTGTGAATCGGATAGCTTTCCTATTAAATCTGGAGTCAGGCAGGGCTGCCCTCTCTCCCCTGTCCTGTTTGTGAACCCTTTGCTGAGTCCATCAGAAAGGATCTGGGCATAGAAGGAGTGACCATCCCAGGCAGTGGAGGCACTCAGGTCAAAGCCTCCCTGTACACGGACGATGTCGCCGTCTTCTGCTTGGATCCGCTGTCCGTGCGCAGACTGATCCACATCAGCGACCGGTTCGAACTTGTCTCGGGAGCCAAGGTAAATTGTGGGAAGAGCGAGGCCATGTTCTTTGGGAACTGGCCTGACCGATCCTTTGTCCCCTTCACCGTCAGGGCTGACGGCCTGAAGGTGCTGGGGATATGGTTCGGAGGGACCGGGGCATGTGTTAGAAACTGGAAGGAGCAAGTGTCTATGGTGCAAAGAAAACTGGGCATGTGGGAGCGATGCTCCCTCTCCATTGAGGGTAAGAACCTGGTCATCAGGTGTGAGGCACACTTGCTGTTGCTGTACATGGCGCAGATCTGGCACATTCCAGACTCCTGCGCAATGGCGATCACCTGAGCCATCTTTCGCTTTATCTGGCGGTTGAAAATGGATCGTGTCCGCAGGGACGCAATGTACAAGCCTCTAGATAAGGGGGGAGAAACGTGCCCAACATTGCCCTCATATTGATGGCCACCTTGGTGTGCGGCTGCATCAAGCTGTGCATAGACCTCGATATGCAAACACCAAGTGTCACTACGTGCTGAGGTTCTACCTGTCCCCTGTGTTGCAAAGCATGGGTCTGGCCACGCTGCCGCGGAACGCTCCAAGTAGATGGACTGTGCCGTACCACTTGTCCCTCGTGGAAAAATTTATGCAGACAAACATCTTTGACCACAAGTCCATCAGGCAGTGGTCGGCATGTAATGTCTTAGAGGTCCTGCGGGAAAAGGAGAGGGTGGATCCTGTGGGATGGTTCCCTGAGCAGACTGTCAAAGTCATTTGGCAGAATGTCTCATAGGCAGAACTTTCCAACAAGCACCAAGATGTAGCTTGGCTGGTGGTGAGAAAGGCCCTCCCCGTCAGATCCTTCCAACACGCCAGGAGTCTCTCCCCCTCTGCACGTTGCACTCGAGTTGGGGACGAGACCACTGTTCACCCCCTTGTGGATTGTGCCGTTGCAAAGGAGGTCTAGAGAGAGATGCAATGGTTTCTGTTGAGGTTCATCCCGAGCAGCTCTGTGACACAGGACTCTATGCTTTATGGGCTATTCCCAGGGACACACACCGAGACAAACATCAACTGCAGCTGGAGGATCATCTCAGTGAAAGGCGCTCTTTGGTCTGCCCGAAACTTGTTGGTCTTCCAGCACAAAGAGTTGTCCCCGACCGAGTGTTGCAGACTGGCACATTCCAAAGTCCTGGACTACGTGCTGAGGGACGCACTAAAGCTTGGGGCAGCCGCCGCAAGGGCGCAAAGGAGAAAGGTTGCTGTCTAAGACTTTTCTGCCACAGCGCACTGAGGGGCTGGGAACTGTTGAGAGCCCCTCAGGCCGTACAGCTCACAATGAATGTATGCACTGAATACTAATTGTATTATAATTGTATTGAAGCACCTCATGATGTATGTTGATAACTCCAATCCCATTGTCTGATTGCCTGTAATGACCATATTGAAATGATGATAATATTCATTGATTGTATTGATGCACCTCATGATCCATGTGTAAAAGTTGAATCTGATTGTACTTTTTGTGATGGTGATTTTGAAATGTTTTGTAATGTTCTTCCAGATATTTTATGAATAAAGTATATATATATATTTTTAAAAAAACATAGGGCATTAGAAAGTAATTTGAAAAGTAGGACCTCAAAGGTAGTGATCTCAGGATTACCACCAGTGCCACGTGAGTAGAAAAGAAATAGCAGGCTATACTGAATGAATACGTGCCTGAAGAGATGGTGTGGAGGAGAAGGATTTCAGATTCCTGGGACATTGGGAACAGTTCTGGGGAAGGTGGAACCAGTACAAACTGGACGGGTTACACCTGGGCGGACCGGGACTGATGTCCTAGGGGGAATATTTGCTAGAGTGGTTAGGGAGGGTTTAAACTAAAATGGCAGGGGGAGGGGGACCTTTGCAAGGAGTCAGAGGAGGGGGAATCAAGGACAAGAACAAAAGACAGAAAGGGGAATAAGAAAAGTGATAGGCAGAGAAATCAAGGGCAAGAATCAAACAGGGTCTCAGTGAAAAATAGTGGGAACGGGACAGGTAATGTTAAAAAGACAAGCCTGAAGGCTTTGTACCTTAACGCACGGAGCATTCGCAATAAAGTGGATGAATTAACCTCGCAAATAGATGTAAACAGATATGATATAGTCAGGATAATGGATACATGGCTGCAGGGTGACCAGGGATGGGAACTGAACATCCAGGGGTATTTAGGAAGGACAGACAAAAAGGAAAAGGCGGTGGAGTTGCATTACTGGTTAAAGAGGAAATTAACGCAATAGTGAGGAAAAGATATTAGCTCCGACAATGTGAAATCTGTATGGGTAGAGCTCAGAAACACTAAGAGGCAAAAAACGTTAGTGGAGGTTGTACATCGGCCCCCAAACTGTAGTGGTGATGTTGGGAATGGCATTAAACCGGAAATTAGAGACCCATGCAATAAAGGAACATTTATAATTATGGGTTACTTTAATCTGCACATAGACTGGGCAAATCAAATTAGTAACAATACGGTAGAGGAGGAGTTCCTGGAATGTATACGGGATGGTTTTCTGGACCAATACGTTGAGGAACCAACTAGAAAACAGGCCATCCTAGACTGGGTATTGTGTAACGAGAAAGGAATAATTGGCAATCTAATTGCGCGAGGCCTTTTGGGGATGAACGACCATAATCTTCATCAAGATGGAGAATGACGTAGTTGATTCTGAGACTAGGGTCCTGAATCTTAATAAAGGAATCTACGATGGCATGAAGTGCGAGTTGACTATGATGGACTGGGAAACGTTACTTAAAGGGATGACGGTGGATAGGCAATGGCAAACATTCAAAGTGAGCATGGGTGAACTGCAACAATTGTTTATTCCTGTCTGGCGCAAAAGTAAAATAGGAAAGGTGGCCAAACCATGGCTGACAAGGGAATTCAGAGATAGGATTAGATCCGAGGAAGAGGCATACAAATTGGTCTCAAAAAACAGCAGACCTGAGGATTGGGAGCAGTTTAGAATTCAGCAAAGGAGGGCCAAGGGATTGATTAAGAAGGGGAAAATAGAGTACAAGAACATAAAAACTGACTGTAAAAGTTCCTAAAGGTTTGCGAAGAGAAAAAAAGATTGGTGAAGACAAATGTAGGTCCCTTACTGTCAGAAACAGGGGAATTTATAATGGGGAACAAAGAAATGGCTGACCAACTAAATACGTACTTTGGTTCTGTCTTCACAAAGGAGGACATAAATAACACACAGAAATGTTGGGGAGCACAGGGTTTAGTGAGAGGGAGGAACTGAAAGAAATCAGTATTAGTAGGGAAATATTGTTGGGGAAACTGATGGGATTGAAGGCCGATAAATCCCCAGGGCCTGATAATCTACATCCCAGAGCACTTAAGGAAGTGGCCCTAGAAATAGTGGATGCATTGATCATCTTCCGAGATTCTATAGACTCTGGAACAGTTCCTATAGATTGGAGGGTAGCTAATGTAACCCCACTATTTAAAAAGGGAGGTAGAGTGAAAACAGGGATTATAGACCAGTTAACCTGATGTCAGTAGTGGGGAAAATTCTAGAGTCCATTATAAAAGATTTAATAGCTGAGCACTTGCAAAGCAGTGGCAGAGTCGGACAGAGTTAGCATGGAGTTATGAAAGGGAAATCATGCTTGACAAATCTACTGGAATTTTTTGAGGATGTAACTAGTAGAGTTGGTGAGGGGGAGCCAGTGGAAGTGGTTTATTTGGACTTTCAGAAGGCTTTTGACAAAGTCCCACATAAGAAATTAGTGTGTAAAATTAAAGCGCATGGGATTGGGGGTAGTGTATTGAGATGGATAGAAAACTGATTGGCAGACAGGAGACAGAGTAGGAACAAACGGGTCTTTTTCTGAATGGCAGGCAGTGACTAGTGGGGTACATCAGGGATAGGTGCTGGGACCACAACTATTCACAATATATATTAATGATTTGGATGAGGGAACTAAATGTAATATCTCCAGATTTGCAGATGACACAAAGCTGGGTGGGAGGGTGAGCTGTGAGGAGGATGCAGAGATGCTTCAGTGTGATTTGGATAAGCTGAGAGTGTTGGCAAATGCAGTACAATGTGGATAAATGTGAGGTTATTCATTTTGGTAGCAAAAACAGGAAGGCAGATTATTATCTGAATGGCTATAAATTGAGAGAGGGGAATTTGCAATGAGACATGGGTGCCCTCGTACACCAGTCACTGAAGGTAAGCATGCAGGTGCAGCAGGCAGTAAAGAAGACAATTGGTATGTTGGCCTTCATAGCGAGAGGATTCGAGTACAGAAACAGGGATGTCTTGCTGCAATTATACAGGGCCTTGAGGATGTAACTAGTAGAGTTGGTGATAGATTGGAGGGTAGCTAATGTAACCCCACTATTTAAAAAGGGAGGTAGAGTGAAAACAGGGATTATAGACCAGTTAACCTGATGTCGGTAGTGGGGAAAATTCTAGAGTCCATTATAAAAGATTTAATAGCTGAGCACTTGCAAAGCAGTGGCAGAGTCGGACAGAGTTAACATGGAGTTATGAAAGGGAAATCATGCTTGACAAATCTACTGGAATAGATCACACCTGGAATATTGTGTGCAGTTCTGGTCTCCTTATCTGAGGAAGAATGTTCTTGCTGTAGAAGGAGTGCAGCGAAGATTTACCACAGTGATTCCTGGGATGGCAGGACTGACATACTAGGAGAGATTGAGTCGATTAGGATTATATTCGCTGGAGTTCAGAAGAATGAGGGGGGATCTCATAGAAACCTATAAAATTCTAACAGGACTAGACAGGGTAGATGCAGGAAGGATGTTCCCGATGGTGGGGGAATCCAGAACCAGAGGCCACAGTCTCGGGATAAACGGTGGACCATATAGGACTGAGATGAGGAGAAATTTCTTCACCCAGAAAGTGGTGAGCCTGTGGAATTCGCTTCCACAGAAAGTAGTAGAGGCCAAAACATTGTAAGTCTTCAAGAAGGAATTAGATATAGCTCTTGGGACAAAAGGGATCAAAGGATATGGAGAAAGCAGGAGCAGGCTATTGAGTTGGATCATCAGCCATAATCATAATGAATGGCAGAACAGGCTCGAAGGGCCGAATGGCCTACACTCCTGCTCCTATTTTCTATGTTTCTAAATATTTGCCACTGTTTCTCTATTGATCTATCCTCTAGCCTCATTTCCCAGTTCACTTCAGCTAGCTCTGCTTTCATCCCCACATAGTTGCTCTTATTTAAGTTTAAGATACAAGTCTTTTGACCCATTCTTCTCCCTTTCAAACTGGGTGCAAAATTCAATCATATTGTGGTTGCTGCAATCTAGGGGTGCCTTTACTCGGAGGTCGTTAATTCATCCTGTCATACTATACAATACCAAGTCTAATATAACCTGCTCTCTGGTTGGATCCAGAACATGCTGCTCTAAGAAACTATCTATCTATCTAGAAAGCGTTCTAAGAACTCCTCATCCAGGCTATTACTGCCAATCTGATTTTTCCAGTTTGTGTGTAGATTAAAATCATCCACGACTATTGCCATCCCTTTATCACAAGCACACAATATTTTCTCTTGAATACTTTGTCCTACACTGTGGTTACTTTTAGGGAGCCTGTAGACCACTCCCACTAATTACTTTTTTCCCCTACTTTTCCTCATCTCGACCCAAACCAATTCTAAATCCTGATCTCCTGAACCAAGGTCATCTCTAACTATTGCACCAATGCCCCTCTAAATCATAATGCTACCCAGCCACCTTTACTTAGCTTCCTGTTCTTCTTGAATGTCACGTACCCCTCAATAATAAGGACTAATCTTTGTTGTCTTGCAGCCACTTCTCCGTAATTGCTAAGAGAGTACGTCAATTTAGGCAACTTGGTTTGAAGATTCTGAAGCATGGTGGAAAGAAATGAAAAGAATTCAAAAATTAAGTTAAGTGTAGTTGCTGTAGTAGATCACAAAACAGTATACGCAGTGGGCTGAAAGCACCAAGTGACCCCTCATGGAATGCTCGGTGGCAGAGTAAATAGTCTAGAAATAGGAAAGAAGGAACTATGAGAAGGGAAGCTAGCTTTTTAAATAAAAGCTGAAAACATGAACAACAGGGAGAGAAAGTAGTAGAAAAAGCTGGTCCTTTTGCTCTTGCATTTGTTCTGCATACACTCCCAGTCAAGAGTCTCATTGCTGTAGTTCAGTAAGGCAGTCAGACTATAGATTGGCCACTCCCCAGTACTTTGCCTGCTTATATGAAAAATCATGAAATCAATATCAATTGGAAGAAGAAAACAGTGCTTAAGTGCCAAAAAATGTAGCCAACAAAATGCTTCCACTGCTCATCCAGAACCCACACACCCTGTCTTCCGATAAGAATCTTTTGGCCCATCAACATAGAGCAGATTTACTGCAAAAAGAAATGAAATGAAAATGTCTCGAGTGTGAAGACGCACTTTTATCTGATAAGCTGCATCCTGCGCTGGCTTGATCATCTTTTGTTCAGTATCAGCTCACCACCTGTCCCTGATATATCAAGAACGCTATAAACAAGGAAAAGTACACTTGTAGCTCTTTTCAGACTGGAATGTAAAATTGTAAAGGAAGTGCAGAACATTGAATAATCAGTCATAAATGTTGTGATACAAAAATGTTTTTCTGAAAATGATAAATATTTAATTTTACATTATATTTTCTTGCTGCAGGGACCTGCATAAGGCGGACCTTATTAGATCAATGATAGTGTTAATTCTGCAAACTACCTGCCATGATAAAAACAACAATTTTATCTTCCATCTTCCCTTGCCCCAGGCAATTTTCTCCTGTCCTTTCAAGATTAGCTTCTTGCTGGGGTACAGCTCCAGTTTAAGGCTCCCTGCTTGATCTCATCCAAAAATTTCCAATCTTAATTGCTTTGCTGTGAAAAGCACAAAGTTACTTAAAGACAATTTCAACAGATAGTAAACAAACAGTACAACTGTATTTATTGTACTTACTTCTCCAAATCCATTTTTAGGATTTGGAATTTGGTACAATTTTGGGCATTCTGCCTTTGAAGAGGAATTCATCAATGTGGAAAGAGTGGAGAGAACATCAAGCATGAATCGTGACTTTGGGATACATGAGCACTGAACTTGGTTTCAATGGGAGAAACATGAAAGATTTAGATCAGTTTTTTTTTAAAATGAGGTGCACGACTGTTTAATTGAACTAGAAGACAAGCACACAAAATTAACTAGCCTTGGGTAAAACATGTGTCATGCAAAAACCTTTTCCTCTGTCAACCTAGTTTAAAACAAACAATCTGTCATTATGATTTCAGGAAGGTGGTGCTGAAACAATCTCTCAGGATCACTCCTCCATCCTCCCAACTTGCATTTCTATCCAGAAGGAGAAAACGTTCCGGAAACACCATTTAACAAGAAAAGTCCTGTTGTCTAGATGGGAAAGCTGACCTAATTTTTTTTTTTTTTAAATTTCAAAGTCAACTCAAGTCATCTTAAAAACAGTATTTTTTTAACAAAAGTTAAGTCTATCCTATAAACCACCTGTGCACCTTATGCAGCACTTAACCTCTTCCTTACATGGGCACCATTCCTCCAAGTATCTTTTGCTTCCTAGCTTTATGACAATTTTTTTTAAACTGTTCCCAATTTTTAACCTCAATATGCCACTTCAGAGTATCCAGCTGTATATAAAACTTTGCATCAAACGCTGGTCAAATTTCAAGAGATGACAACTGGGCTTTAAATGTTGCCTGTTTTTTAAAAAAAGGGTGCCAAACCATCCAAGGGAGCAGGACAGAAAAAATAGTGAAAAGCTGTCTGTGGAGGGAGGCAGGTCAGAGATAAATAATGGAAATCTGAGAATGAGTAGATATACTCTCTCAGGAACAGGTCTTCTCTGTTCTTCAGGAAACGATGGGGGAGCAGTCTTGCTGGAGCCAACTACTAGGCCGATTCAGAAATCGCTGGAATTCTGGATTGTAAGGACTGCTGTGACCCGAGGGCGAGGAACATCTGTCGATGCGTGCCTCGCTAGTGATAAGTATATCTCAGAAAACACAGGCAGAGTGGAACAATTGTCGAAGAATACTGGAAGTTTCAACCTGCCATACTGGGGTGTGGTGGAGTACTCTGCTGGAGCACTAGGAATGACGTTGCGTCTATTCCCTTGAAAGCTACATATCTGTCAGAAACATGGCATAAAGTGAAATAAATTTACCTTTTTCTTTTTAAATTGATGGACCATTCACCCAGTGGTTAAAATTTGATTTAGGTTGATTTCAGTTTGTATTATAGTGAAAGCCCTAAAATGTGCAATATTGTGTTTTGGTTATTTCCGTTGGGTCATTTGGGAAATTTGTCTTCTGTTGTGAATATCTAGTTCATATTTCATGTCAATATTTTAGAAGAAATTTTTAGTTTTTGGAAGGCTAAATTTGTAAAGGTAAGGTAACTCAAATGTTAGGTTTTAGAGATTGCCAGAATAGCTAAAGAAATGGCAGTTCAAAAGGTGGCCTGTGTTTGTTGAATAAAGTCAAAATAGAAGAGGTAGACCTACAAAACAGCAAATGGGCTTACTTAGCTAAAGAACTGGAGATGTGATGTCTACAATCCTTGAAAGAACTGGAATTGAGGAGAATTAAAAAGAGTTTCCAGATGACTGTGACATACTGATGGGGTGGTCCCCACAGAAGTAAATAACTTTTAAGATTGGTGTGCCTCAAGAGAATAGGGGAAAGAGTGAACCTGAGTATAAAATAAGTATGTTAACTAATAGTGCTCGGTTTATTTATTTTATATACAATTAAGATAAAGTTTGTCTTGTTAAAAAAAGTGAAATCTTGTGGTGTCGTCTTGATGGTTAAAATGAGGTTTGAATTTTTCTTTAAATGTTGGCTATCCCTAACTGGGTCTTTACACTTTTTAAAAGTTATTGGTCTCTACAGGGATCATAACACACCTTCAAATATTGTGAATATTTACCCAGGTTCCTTTGCTATCGCACTCCCTAAAAATACTATTTAGATTATGCAGCCTCTCCATGTTGTTTCCCCCAAGGTGCATCTCAAGACACTGAGGAGGAAATGGAAGAGAAATCAGGGGAGGAGTCAAAAATATGGTGGAAGATGGAGGTTTGGATTAAGTTTTTGAATTCCAAGGTGCAGGGGGAATGGTGGCTGATGTCTGTCGTTCATGAATTAACAAGGGTGGTGGGAAATTGATACAACTGATATAGTTGGAAGAATTGAAAGGCCATACAAGAGTGGAGAGTTCAAGATGATTGTCTAGCAAAGGAAAAAAACTCAATTTCAAGAAAAGAGGATTTTGAAGTCATTGTGCAAGAATACCATTTCATGAAATGTTATAAGCTTGCAATTCTATTTTTAAAAAGAAAAATTGAATAATCAGTTGCATGCTGTACACAAATATACAGCAAGGTGGTTTAACTTACATGATTTGCAACAGCAGAATCAGCAAAATGAGGAAAACTCACAGTCAAAAGATGTCTTGAGTCAAATGTATAAGATCATGGTCAGCCTTGCAATTTATGAACTGATTTGCTGGAATTCTATTAAATCTCAGTTCCTAACCCAGTTGGTTCTGCCTCAGTCCTGATCAACTGTGGCAAAATCAACTTAATGCATTGGTTAACAGTCTCTAACTAGATATGGTGGAACTTGTAATCACTTCATATTCAAAATACTAGTTGATAATTTTTAATATTGACAATTACAACATTAATATGAATAGCTGTTTGGTAGTACAGAGCTCGAGTATTGCTGGGAAAAAAAGACATGCTAAAAAGCTTTTCATCTTGTTGTGACATTACCTCCTGTAGAAAGATTTAGGGGGAATGTACTGGCAAATACTACTGCCCACATTCTGTCAGTGGAAATAAATCAATATTGTGGCACACCTGCAAGGTTTGAAGCATATACCCACAAAGACTCCAGTGGCTCTCAGAACGGTGCTGTATTTTATGCAATTTTTTTTTATTATTAGTTCACGGGATGTGGCTAGAAAGGTAATGTAAGCGGATTCAGTAGTACTTTCATAAGGGGACTTGGACAAATACTTGAATAGTAAAAAAATTTGCATCATTGGCTAGGCCAGCATTTATTGCCCATCCCTAATTGCCCTTGTTCAGGGGACATTTAAGAGTCAACCACATTTTCCATTTAAGAGTTTAGTTAGAATTGGAAGGTTCTTGAACTTAAAAACGTTGAGGTAATGTGATTTTTGGTTCCAACTATTACATTACTTTCAGGTTTTTATTACCTCCTATATAACCTTTTCTAAATTCTCAAAAGGTTATATTGTTTGAATCAGGACAAAATTACATTTTTCTTCAAGGAGGTCCTGGCTTTGTATACAATTTATAAAACTAAAGTTGAGTCTGCATTAGATTAAATCTACTCAAAGGGAAAGGAAAGTCTAGAGCAGGCTCAGTGACAACTTTTCTTCATGCAACAGGGGCCCAATATCTTATTACAAAAAGTTGAGCTTTTAAAAAGAATTCTTATGTGGTTAATTCTTTGCAAAGTACAAGATTTTAAAATTATTCCAAATAATTTGAGAAGCTGGTTAATCATAAAACACAATGATTCACATGCCTAAAAGATGTCCAAGGAACTATTATGTGAAATACTTTGAGCAACATTTCTCTTCTCTTTTCCTTCTAATCAACTTCTTTCTCCATCCTTTCAAAGCGGCAAACATATTGATCCACAGGAGCTAACCATGACCCAGCACTTTAGTACCCTTTATGAATAAGCCCAGACAGAATTATAATAGAATCAAACAGCACAGGTGGTCATTTGGCCCATCATGCCTGTGCCGGCTCTGAGGGCTTTCCAATTAGTCCCACTTCCCTGTTCCTTCTTGATAGCTCTGAATTTTTTTGCTTTTCAAGTATTTATCCAAGTCTCCTTTTGAAAGTACTACTGAATCCATTTATACTGCCTTTTTAGCCAGTGCATTCCAGATCACATTCTGCTGCATGTCAACATCCTTTTCACCCATTTTGTTGTTGGAAATGGCCAGTATTTTTAAAATGCATTGTACCGCCATGCATGCCCATTGCTTAGAGGGATTATCATCGTATACCAAATCCTCCTTCACCCAACATCCATCAATATGCACTTTGCAGATTGTCCATCATAAACAGGAACCCAAGTTATGTTCCCTAAATGCAAAAATGCAAAATTATTTATTGCTCTTAATGAAGGAACTCTAGAAGCTAATTACTTTTGCAGACAAATATTGAAGAAAACACACATAGCAGAAGACTTAAATCCTTTGAGGTTGATGAAAGAAATGCAATGACTGACATCACTTGCAAGATCATCCTATATGTATTCAAATAGATCAAAAACAATAAATCCTATTTCACAAGACATTGTAAATTGAAGGATGAATCGACTGTCAATGGGAATTAATTATTTTCTCAACAATAAGTCCATTGTCTGCTATCATTCGCAGGTCTCTCAACCTCTTTCCTAGCTTGTTCGATGACATTCATCGTAACAGGGCTAAGATCCCACTTTATATACACGACAGCTATCAAGGCAGTGTCGCAAAGACTGGCATCTCATTATCTCTGAAGAGGCAATAATGACCCCTGAGGACTGCTGAGACCAAATTCAAAGACAATTATACAAAGGAGATCTTTCATTACCAAAGCCTGGCCAACGAGGGCCAAGTCATCTGCTAGGACAAAGAGCCCTGCAACCTTCCTTTCAAATTCTTAATGGTTAGTACACAAACAATCTCAGGAACCGAGACAAAGGAATCTACAACATTTGTCGAAGCCAAAGAGGTGGGAGTGACATCACATGGCTCCCCACTAGCTGGGAGAACCAGTTATATTGCCTTGCTCTGAAGAAACAGAAACTAGCAGTAGGCCATTCGGCCCTTCGAGTCTTCTCTGCCGTTCATTATGATCATGGCTGATCATCCAACTCAATAGCCTGCTCCCGCTTTCTCCCCATACCCTTTGATCCCTTTCACTCTAAGAGCTATATCTAAATCCTTCTTCAAAACATACAATGTTTTGGCCTCAATTACTTTCTGTGGTAACGAATTCCACAGGCTCACCACTCTCTGGGTGAAGAAATTTCTCCTCATCTCAGTCCTAAATGGTCTACCCAGTATCCTCAGACTGTGACCCCTGGTTCTGGACTCCCCACCATCAGGAACATCCTTCCTGCATCTACCCTGTCGAGTCCCGTTAGAATTTTATTGGCTTCTATGAGATCCCGCCTCATTCTTCTGAACTCCAGCAAATATAATCCTAATCGACTCAATCTCTCCTGATATGTCAGTTCCGCCATCCCAGGAATCAGTCTGGTAAATCTTCGCTGCACTCCCTCTATAGCAAGTACATTCTTCCTCAGATAAGGAGACCAAAACTGCACACAATATTCCAGGTGTGGTCTCACCAAGGCCCTGTACAATTGCAGCAAGACATTCCCTGTTCCTGTACTCGAATCCTCTGGCTATGAAGGCCAACATACCATTTGCTTTCTTTACCACCTGCTGCACCTGCATGCTTACCTTCAGCGACTGGTGTACAAGGACGCCCCAGTCTCCTTGCAAATTCCCCTCTCTCAATTTATAGCCATTCAGATCATAATCTGCCTTCCTGTTTTTGCTACCAAAAAGGATAACTTCACATTTATCTACATTATACTGCAACTGCCATGCACTTGCCCACTCACTCAGCTTGTCCAAATCACAATGAAAGAAGAGTCATACTGACTGAACGTTAACTGTTCCTCTCTCCACAGATGCTGTCAGACCTGCTGAGTTTTCCCAGCATTTTGCTTTTATACTGCCTTGCTGTACTGCAAAGCAGTCTGCCATCTTTCATCTAACAAGCAGCTCTGAAAAGGGGCTCTGTCCAAGATTGAATGCCTGCCCCTATCTACACTGTTTCTACTGGAACTTCTATACTATTACCTACAAGACTAATTCATCTCTGCATGCCTCTCTCATTGTGGAAGTCAAGTCTACTTGAAGTGAATTATCCAGCATTAGTTCAGTTTGATGACTTCTGTGAAGAAAATCGCCCTTGGACTTTTGATTCTGGACTCATGTGAAGCAATAATTCTTTGCTCTGTAGTCTTTGCCCTGTAAATCTTTCTTTCTCTATCCCTCTTTTATTGTACGAATGCACAGGGGCCTATATGGCAACCCCCCCACCATGCATTGAGTGTGTGCGAATAAACTAATCCTCCTGAGTTCACTCTCTCTCAAGTTTGCTGTGGAGCTATTAATAGAAATTGGATCACACCAAAACTGAGGGGTTGGGAAATATGTCACCACTTAAAAAGGGAAAAATCAAAATCAAAACCTTGTTGTTTATGGATGGCTGGAGAGAAGAAGAAATCAAGGCTATTTAAATTAAATCCCTCCTCCTGTCCGTAACATTAAGTAAGCACCGCCCCCCCATTATTCATTTTAATGTATAGTAAGCACCCGCTGTTCACGGCTTCTTTCACAAATTCGTTCACCCGCGCGAATGCATTCATAAACTCGACCCCGCATCGTGGTCCAAATCGGTATTGGTCCAGAAATGCCTCCAGAAATTGGAAAGATTTCTATTAAGGTTGTCAGGAAGATATAATAATGTTATTGGAATTTATTGTAAAATAGTGGTATCTGAGTCTGAGAGAGAGACTTATATGGATTAAAGGCAGCTGGTCTGAAGGCCTTGATGTAACAAAAGATAAATCTAGGTTTGAAATGTTAAGTAGGTAAACATGGGGGAAGTTTAGAATCTAAGGTGTAAAAAGATATTTACATTTTTAAATAAACCAGACTAGATTGTTTTCAGAGGGGTGAAACGTGTCACCTAGCCAGGTGAAGTTCAGAAAGGTATGTTTTATTTTTCCCAAAAGTTACTAGTAAAATTAGTGCTATGATAAATTTTTTATGATCAGGGAGGTAAATTCCAAAGACATAGTGAAACAATGGGGATTTGCATTCAAAGGGGAAAATATGTATAAAGGAGTGAAAGCTGTGTGTAAAGGTAGGCATTTTAAGATCTAACAAGTGTGAAATGCCTTATGCATTTAAGCCTCAAGCTGCTGTCTATAAATAACTTAAGTTAAGGAAACTCACTTTGAATTGGATTGTTCAGGGTATCATGTTTCTTTGCCTGGGTTTTTCAAAATCTGTGTGTCTTACTGTTGCCTTAACGTAAGTGTAACAGAGTTAGATTAAGTAGGGGACTTAGGAGTTATCACAGTTGTAAGTTGTAGGTTTGTGCATGTATTTAAAATAATTTATTCTATTAATAAAGGTTTAATTTACTTTGGTAAGAAACCAATAAGACTTGGTGGTCTTATTACCACTGGGTTCAAGGCATGCATCTCGAAATTTATACAAATTGCAAATCAGTGGTGGCAGTTGTTTCAATTGCCCTCTGGGGTTTGAGCAGCTCAGCATTTACCATCAGCTGTGCCGTAACAAGGTTCATTTTAACTTAGCTGTTTATCATTTCAAGGGATTACAAATGAGGGAAAGAGCCTAAAACATAAGAAATAGGAGTAGGCCATTCAGCCCCTCAAGCCTGCCCTGCCATTCAATAAGATTGTAGCTGATCTGCCCCAGTTTCTTGAAGACTGCTACAACTAATATTAAGCATTTGTCACTCCATTTGTGGCATTAATATGGTTTGGCAAAAAATGGAGTGCAACTTCAGAATGATAAAGCATCTTAGGGTGCAGGAATGAAAATGACCAGTTTAGATTGTTCCCTTTCTGGGCCAGAGAGATTAAATGGCATTGCATTAACGATTTTTTAAATTCAACAATAACAAGTTCAGGATTACTGCCCATTACTAATTGCCCTTGAGGTGGTGTATGTGATCCCCTTCTTGAACTACTGTGGTCCATCTCGACTAGGTATACCCGCAGTGCTGTAAGAGCTCCAGGATTTTGACCCAATTACTGTGACCCAATTACAGTGAAGGAACGGGAATATATTTCCAAGTCAGGATGGTGTGTAACTTGTAGGGGAACTTAAAAGGTGTTGTTGTTCCCAGGTGCCTGCTGCTCTTGTTCTTCTAGGTGGATTATCGCGTCATTAAAACGGTCATTAAGTTCCAACCTTAACTTTGTGCTCGGTTTGACAGGAAATTCATATATTAATCCAGAAAGGTCTTAAAAATAACAAAGGCCAAGGGAGAGATGCATCAATGGTGGAGCAGTGTTACTCAACCAACATGTGCAACTTATGTCTTAAATACCCTGAATTTACTGACTCATTTTCTCATTAATGATATAAAAACAGAAAAATGCTGGAAAAACTCAGTAGAGTCTGGCTGCACCTGTGGAGAGAGAAACAGAGTTAATGTTTCAAGTGCATCTGCCAGATGCTGCCAAACCTGCTGAATTTTTCCAGCATTTTCTGTTTTGTTTCAGATTTCCAGCAACTGCAGAATTTTGCTTTTATTATGCGCGTTAATGATGTTGTGAATCGTTAACACGCCATTATTTTTTCCCAGCAAGGTCCTGCCAAATGAGTAAACCCACAGTTTTTGAGTTATAACAAGTCTTCATTGCAGTTTACACTCAGTCTAACTTATCATCACTTGTCAGTAAGAACTGCATTCAGACTGCATTATTAAGTCATCAGCCTTTTTGAGGCACTTGGTCAGCTCTTGCTAGTTTGCTAGGTTGGGATATGTGGAACACTTGTTATTCACCCCCCACCCACCTCCCCAATCACCCACATGATAAGTATGCAACTGAGATGGGGAACTACTTTCAAATTGATCATATCAAAGTCTCATCATACCAAGGGTTAAAGTAAAAGCAAATCATCACTAAGACTGCAAGTCTTGCAACAGAATTCTATAAGCTTGGCTGATAACTGTAGGACACAGCAGTGTCAGCCATAGCTGCACTCACACCTCAAGTTCAAGGTTTGTGGGTACAAGATCTACATCACAGCCTTGAGCACAAGACCTAGGCTAACACTCCCATGCAACCGTGAAGAAGTGCTGAATGGTGGGAGGTGCTCTCTTTCAAGATTGGATTTTAATTCGCATGAGCCTACATCCACTGATGAGGACAGATAAAGATTCCACAGCACTATTTCAAAGAGCAGGCAAGTTCTCCCCAGTGCCCTTCCTAATATTTATCCCTCAGTCAACATCAAACAGATTACCCAGTCATTATCACATTGCTATTTGTGGAATCTTGCTGTGTGCAATCCGCTGCCATATTTCCTCTTACAATAGTGACTACACTTCAAAAATACTTCAGTAGTTATAAAGCATTTTGGAATAATCTGAGGTGCCTATAGAAAGGGAAGCCTTTTTCTCGTCTAAGGAAATGCTGCTAAACAAAGAAAACTAAAGACAAGCACCTTAGACATGAATGGGGTTTAGGTCTGTCTAAGATGAAAAGGGTAAGAACAAAAAAAACATTTTGTCAAACATTCCTATTTATAGGCTTTCTCTGAAGAGTTCATCTGTTGTAGCTTTTAAATAGCAGGCCACCAGCACTTAGGTGCCACAAGCTAGATGAGGGGCTTGTAAAGAGAGGCAAGGGGGGAGGGGGGAGTAAATAACCCCATTGGTCATACGCACGTATACTGACCTTTTCCAAACAGTTACTAGACTGCATTTCAGTGGGATGTTAAAAATCAAAACCATACTGTCTGATTACATATCTTGCCATTTGCCTCCGTTGTTTCAAAATCCCCTGAACACCCCATTGTCTGATTACTCCTTTATTCAACAGCTGAAACAGACAATTCAAAGGGAATGAGTTCAGCATTTACATTCTAAATTTATCTTCCTTAATTAAATGCTTCACTGATGAATATACTAACCGTTTGTTAATTATGTAGGTTACTTTAGCAACACTTGCAGAATTAGTAATATGCTTTCACACTCTTCCTTGGTAATTGCAGTTTCTCTACTATTCCATTATGAAGCATAACATTCGGTCACGAGTGAGTTACGGGTGTGCACAACAGTGAGACATTGGATTCAAACCAACTATAGTAATCCTATCTAATTCACCCCCTCCCTAAGTCATTCATTATCCTGCTGTACACTGACAATACCAATTTCCTGGTGTCCTCAGGGCACTTTTATCATACTGTTGACAATGGAAGAACTGACATTGGAAAGAAAAAATTGATGAGAGCTGCATGTCTATATGGATGTCCTTTGTGTCTGAATAAAGAATGAAGTTCTTCAAGGAGCCAAAGTGATGAGGGATTATATACAGTTGTTGCTCTTCATTCTGTTGAAATCAATAACACCCAACACATTCATGTCAAGGCCTCAAAACTCCTTCAACACACATTCCTCATTAAAGCCAAAGCTTTTGGGGTCACAAAATCACTAACTCTATTTAACTTACTTTCTCTCCTACACGTTTGGTGGCCCTCAGTTAAAAAAATTCTTCTGAATGCAAGCTGCAGACTTATCACAGGTTGTTTAAAACCAACAAACACCAACAGCCTATATATCCTGGCGGGTATCGCTCCCCCTGATATAAGAAGAATGGTAGCCAGCAAGAAAGAGCGACTCCATCAAACATCAGAGAGGCACCCTCTACATGATCATACACCTACACCCAGCCGCCTAAAGTCAAGGAAGAGCTTCATGAACAGTGTTGTTCCATTACAATCAACCCCATCTGAAGCCCGCATCGCCTTGTGGAAAGACCGGCTTGCCAGTCTCGAACAACCCCAGTGATGGAAATTCTACCAGATGAAAGCCTTGCCCTAGGAGCTAATTGCACCTGGGCAATCTCGAAGTGCCTTAACAGATTTAGGACTGGTATAGGTCGTTCAAAGGTGTCATTAAGCAAATGGGGATATACAACCAGCCCGACAGCTTGTGAATGTGGAACTGAGCCACAGACTATGCAACATCTCCTGCAATGCCTATCGCTAGAGGAACCCTGCACTGTTGCAGATCTTGCCAAATTCAACAACAAAGTGCAAAAATGTGTCTAGTTCTGGCTGGGCCATGTATAGACTGTCCGTGGACACGATAAGAAGAAGAGTTAAAAAAATAAAACTTCTAAATGCAGTGGAAATATTTGCAAAGCCAACTAAGTATTAAGAATAAAAACAAAAAAACTGCGGATGCTGGAAATCCAAAACAAAAACAGAATTACCTGGAAAAACTCAGCAGGTCTGGCAGCATCGGCGGAGAAGAAAAGAGTTGACGTTTCGAGTCTCTAAGCATTAATGGCTGCTACGAATAAGCATTTATGTTGACTAACACATTTGATTGTTTTTGGAGAACTGATGGGTTCAATTACATTAAGACAACTTGATATAGTCAGCTTCACTGTGTTGAGCTTCACACATTTTCACTAAATATATCCTGTTATTTTTAATACCTAAACTAATAGCAATGAGTCACATGTCAAGGGACTAGACTGTTAACCATTATGAGAAAAGGTGGAATTTCAACAATTATCTTCTCCAAATTGCTAATTTCTTGTGAAAATTGCTGTACATCAACTAGCTGTTGACAGGCTCTCTTGACATACCTGCCCATTTCAACTAAAATTAGTTAATACATCCTTTGGCATGTAGTTAAGAATGAGCAAAAGCACAGCAGCAAAAGGAAAAGATCTGAAAATGTGGGGCATTTCTCCTATGTATGCACATGTCTCTACACTGAGTTTCCCCAGAGGCTATAGAAGAATGAATTAACTTCAGATTAAACCCATCAAGAAATCAAAGCTCGAGGGGAAGCATCAGTAGCCAAACCAGTTCTGCAAAAGTTACAGTTTGTGTTGAAGCCTGAGTGGGAGAAAGAACTGAACAGCAAGTACATTATACTTGGTTAACAGAGATCTATCCCGAATATACGTTACATGAAAATGAATCTACCGATTTTCAAGTAAATACTGCTGCACCAACGCCCCTAGATTATTTAAAAAACAAAACCAGATCAAGGCTAAATGTTATCTCTGCTGCATGACACTATTACTTCTTGATATTCAACTTAACTCATAAAAGTGGGTTGTTCTTGTAACTTTACTACATACTCAGTCCAAGTTATTGCCTTTTTTTTTTTTAAAAACATCCAAATATCCAAAACAAATGTATGATGTATAAATTATGTGTGTGAAAACGCTATATAAATATTATTTCTGCCATTATGTACACTAAAAACAAACAATCTGCATAAAAACATCTCAAAGACATCCTTTGCCTTCACCCCTACCTCATAGCAGAACAACCAGAATTTTGATTATATTTTTAAAAAGGCACTGGTACTTCAGCAGAACATATTCTCACCTTTGTGCTGGAATGCAATCCGCTCCTTCTGCAACACCTCCAATTCTCGCCCAAGTGCCTTCTCCTGTCTCTCTAGTTCATTCCGAAGCACTAAGATCTTCAGCTGCAAACGTTCCCGTTCCTTTTTCTAAAAAAATAAAGAACAATGAAACAGTTTTAACTCCATAAGTTGCCGACTTCATTCAACAGCCTCCCCCACCCATTAAATTACAACACAGCTAACTGGTGAAGTTACATTTGGAGATCATTGTTCTTTGGCTGCACAACTAATGGTGTCATTGGGTGCTCCAGCATGCCAATGCTACTACCAGCTGTACCAGTTTCCAAGCATGATTTCATGCCTAGAGGCATCTCAGTTTTAAAAGTTTTCTGTTGCAGATTGGTGCAATGTAGAGGTGAGGTTTTAAAAGAAGTTATCCTCAGACACTTGGTTACCTTCGAGTGAATGGTTCACAAGTGGAATTGACAAAGATTTGTGACCAGATTTGCATCATCCACTTAGAAAGAATGTGACCCAATTTGCCCAAGCAGGCCAAATTTCAGCAAAGACCTTCTTGGCAATTAGTTGTTTGACACCAGAAAAACTAATTGTGTTTTAAAAAAAAGCAAATAATTTGTTCAAATTTGAAACCTGGTTTCAGTGGTGTATAGAAGACATCCTGCTAGAATTTTCACAGGACTTTTCCTGATCTCTCACCCCAGCTTCATCAGAAGGCTGACAGGTTCGCTGGTGAAGTGGTTAAAAACTTTGTTTCTCTGAGGGATGGAGTGGGGGCAACAGTGTGAATTCTCTTATATGACAGGAGTTTGGCAGAGCCCCACGAGTATTCTCCCCCATTTTGTATACAACTACCTATATACCAAACCATAAAACCAATTTTCTCTTCAATTCATTCTTGGGATTGCTGTGTCGATGACAAAGCCAGAATTCAAACACACTGTCCTACAGGCTGTTCTTCCTTCCCACATCCACTCTAATTAAAATCAATATTTAGCATCAAATGCACTTCTACATCTGAAATGTACTTTATAACATTACATCTATCTGGGGGCAATCAGATGGAATATCTGAAGGTGAAGTCAGATTACACCGAACATTACTAGCTTCTGGTGAAAATCCAAATCTGTTGTGGTAGATGACAGCACCGAAAAACAGACTTGTTTGCACTGTTCACTGAACTGTGTGGCAAGTTAAACAAAGACAGCAAGATGCCTCAAAGCACTCACATTGGGAAGAAAATGGCAGAGGTGAAGAGTGAAAAAAGATAAAAAGTGGACAGAGTTTGGGAGTGGAGGAAGAAACCAAAAGGCACAGAGGAACGCAGCAGTTACTGTGAAGATTTTTAAAAGCAGAAAAGGAGATAAGAACAACAGACCAGAGACTTCTAAAGGATTGATATGCAGTGGCTCAATGGGTGGTCGCCAACAGTAGAGAAGAGGTGGTGGTGAAGGTCGGTTTTAGAGTGCAAGCAGTTTGTGCAATTACATTAAGCAAATTGGTTGAAATCAGAGATTGGACAAAGCTTTAATTCAATAGGGAAAGAAGTTCTTGGAGAGAATTGGGCTCACTACTAACAACATTCCCTGGCAACAAGTGCAGAACCCTGAATAGTACTGTAGTTATGAATAAAATGCAAGGCAAATCAGTACAGTCACTGTCATATTATTTAGGGAATGTTTAAAGTTTCACAAAACAGCGTAAGAAACTGAGGCACCAAAATAAAACCCCTTCTAAAACTAGCTATGTAATTAACCAAAACAAAAACAGAATTACCTGGAAAAACTCAGCAGGTCTGGCAGCATCGGCGGAGATGAAAAGAGTTGACGTTTCGAGTCCTCATGACCCTTCGACAGAACTTGAGTTCGAGTCCAAGAAAGAGTCTTTCTTGGACTCGAACCTGCTGAGTTTTTCCAGGTAATTCTGTTTTTGTTTTGGATTTCCAGCATCCGCAGTTTTTTTGTTTTTATCTATGTAATTAACCATATGGTTAACTATTTTAAACACCGTGAAAACTGTAAAACAAAGGAAGAGAGAAGTTTTCCCTTCCTCAGAAAACATTCCATCTGCACAGTGTACCTCAGTGGATAATGCTTTGAAATAAATGCTAAATGGAAATTCAGATGAATGAGAACATGTCGCTCATTACTGCAAGGCATCTCCATTCTAGATCACATGTTTCTGTAGCTTAAGTTAACCAGCACTGTCCATCACAATTTAACACCGAGGTGCTACAAAACTGTCTGCAGCAGTTTACTTTTTAAAAAAGGGATCTCCGAATTAGACAGCAGTTATGTTTTCACAGATGTCTACATTTAACCAAAAATAGAAAATGGTCATGAAAACGGAATGAGGGGATGAAAATTGCTGCAGTTCTGAACAACTACAGCTGTAACCTCAGCTGGAAAGGATGCCATAGGTTTATACATTTGGACAGAATGCTGTGAGATAAATGGCTATAACATAATCAACAACATGACATTTCTGGGCAATGAGTCTTTTAAACTACTGCTTTCAGACAGAATCTAGCACAGACTAAAAGCTCTCCAGATTAAGTTGGGTGTTACTACACTAGAAAGCTGCAAAATGCAAAATGATGGATATATTCCAGCACAGATGTGACGTCTACAAAGAAAGCACCAAGAAATAACATGGGCACCGGAAACAATTACAAAATGGTCAGGTTAATTAGTTCACTGAAAAAACACAAGACTATTTTTTAGGATTGAGTTTCCAGAAAGTGTACATTCTATACAGCAAGATAGCTACTCAAGGCTGAGTGTAATTTTATCTCTTCATGAATTTTGCCATCAAAGTGGTGGCAGGAATTGAACCATTGGCACTAAATCACCGAAGCCAATGTCAAACAATCCCAGGTTTTCTATAGTAGAGGTTAGATAGAGAGTAAAGTTCCCTCTGCTTTTCCCAAAAAATACTTATCCCAAACTGCAAAACAGCAAGTCTATCACACCAGTGCGTCACTTAGCATTTCCCAAACCAGCCACTTAGCAACCAGAGTAATAATGCCAGGCTCGATTAGTGCCAAATGAAGGAAACTGAATTGAGCACCCTCAAACTCTTGCCCAGTATCTCCTCAACCAGCTTTCTCAATATCTCAATACTATTCACTGTTTGTCTGGTTGAATTCAAAAAACGTTAACCAAAGGGACAACTTAGAAACCATAGAACCATAGAAAAGTTACAGCACAGAAGGAGGCCACTCTGCCCACCTTGTCCATGCCAGCCCAAGGACACCCAGGTGTCCTTTCTAATCCCACCTTCCTGCACCCGGCCCATAGCCCTGCAGCTTACAGCACTTTAGGTGCAGACCCAGGCATTTTTCAAAAGAGTTTGAAGTTTCTGCCTCTACCACCAATTTGGGCAGCAAATTCCAGACACCCACTGCCCTCTGCGTAAAAAAGTTCTTCCTTATGTCCCCACCCTACACCTTCTGCCACTTACCTTGAATCTATGTCCCCTGGTTCTAGAATTCTCCATCAAGGGAAACAATTTTATCCTGTCCACTTTATCTATTCCCCTCATAATTTTGTACATCTCAATCAAGTCACCTCTCAGCCTTCTTTGTTCTAAGGAAAATAACCCCAACCTATCCAATCTCTCCTCGTAGCTACACTTTTCTAAACCTAGCAACATTCTTGTAAACCTCCTCTGCACTCCCTCCAGAGCTATTACGTCCTTCCTGTGATGTGGTGACCAGAACTGCACACAATACTCCAGTTGTGGCCTCACCAGTGTTTTATACAATTCCAACATTATATCCTTACTTTTATATTCTATACCACTGCCAATGAAGGAGAGCATTCCACATGCCTTCTTTACAACCTTGTCTACTTGAACTGCTGCCTTCAGGGACCTGTGTACTTGTACGCCAAGATCTCTCACTTCATTTACCCCTCTTAGTATATTCCCATTTATTTTGTAATCCCTGTAACTGTTTGACCTCCCTAAATGTATGATCTCACACTTCTCTATGTTAAAATCCATCTGCCACTTTAATGCCCACTCCATCTATATCGTTTTGGAGATTATGGCTATCCTCTACACTATCCACTACTCAGCCAATCTTTGTGTCATCTGCAAATTTCCCAATCGTGCCCCTCACGTTCACATCCAAATCATTAATATATAACACAAACAGCAAGGGTCCCAATACCAAGCTCTGTGGAACACCATTTGAGACAACTTTCCATTCGCAAGGGCATCCATCGACCATTTCCTGTTACAAAGCCAACCTTTTATCCAGTTTGCCACATTACCCTGAATACCATGGGCTTTTACTTTCCTGACCAATCTGCCATGTGGGACCTTGTCAAATGCCTTGCTAAAATCCATGTACACAACATCCACTGCACTACCTTCATCAACCCTTCTTGTCACTTCCTCAAAGAATTCAATCAAATTTGTGAGGTAAGACCTTCCTTTGATAAATCCATGCTGACCATCCCTGACTAGTCCATAAAAACAAAAAAACTGCGGATGCTGGAAATCCAAAACAAAAACAGAATTACCTGGAAAAACTCAGCAGGTCTGGCAGCATCGGCGGAGAAGAAAAGAGTTGACGTTTCGAGTCCTCATGACCCTTCGACAGTTCGACAGTTCTGTCGAAGGGTCACGAGGACTCGAAACGTCAACTCTTTTCTTCTCCGCCGATGCTGCCAGACCTGCTGAGTTTTTCCTGACTAGTCCATGCCTTTCCACATGACAGTTAATCCGATCTCTCAGGATTGATTTTACTAATTTGCTCACCACCGATGTAAGACTAACTGGCCTATAATTGTTTGGCATTTCCTTTGATCCCTTTTTAAATAATGCAACTATGTTTGCATTTCTCCAGTCCTCCGGTACCTCCTCTGTATCTAGTGAAGATTGGAAAATCATCCTCAGAGCATCTGCTATCTCATCCCTGACATCCTTCAGCAGTCTTGGAAACAATCCATCTGGTCCTAGTGACTTATCAATTTTCAAGGATTTCAACCCTTCGAGTACTTCCTCTCTCTTTATGACTATCCCATCCAATATCTCGCAGTCTTCCTCCTGGACTACTATATCTACATCCTCCCTTTCCTTTCATTCAAAACCCTTCCCACAGCCTCTGCATCTACACACAAGTTTCCATCTTCATCTCTGTTGGTCCCACCTTTTCCTTAACTAACCTTTTAGCATTAATGTATTGGTAAAACATCTTTGGGTTATCTTTAACTTTACTTGTTAATTTTTTTTCATGCCCTCTCTTTGATTTCCTTTTTCACTTCTTCCCTGCACTTCCTATATTCGTCTAGGCTTTCTGCAGTGCTTAGTTCTTTGTGCCTATCGTACGCTTTCTGTTTGATCTCCCCCTATATTCCTCTAGACAACCGGGGGGTCTAGATTTGGCAGTACCACTCTTATTTTTGTAGGGGACATGTCTACTTTGTACAATTAGGATCTAGCTTTTTGGTGCTTCCCACTGGTTTTCCACTGTTTTATCCTCCAGCAGTGCTGTCCAGTCCACCTCAGCCAAGTCCCTTCTCATTTCTGCAAAATTTGCCTTCCCCCAGTTTAAGACTTTTACTCCTGCCTTATCTCTGTCTTTTTCCATGGTAATGCTAAATCTAACGGAATTGTGATCACTGTTCCTAATATGGTCACCAACTGTCACTTCACCCACTTGCCCTTCTTCGTTCCCCAAGACTAGGTCTAGAATTGCATCTCCTCTCGTTGGATTTGTCACTAATTGGTTGAAAAAAATTTGCCTGGACACACTGCATGAATTTTTCTCCTTCAGTGCCCCTTATATTGTTTGAATCCCAGATGATATTAGGATAGTTGAAGTCTCCCACTATTATTGCTCTCTTGTTCTTACAAGCAGAAATGTGTCTACATATTTGTCCTTCTATCTCCCTTTCACTATTTGGGGGTCTGTAGTATATTGCCAGTAGTGTGACTGCTCCTTTTTTATTTCTAAGCTCAATCCATCTTCTTTTAAAAATCTGCTTTGTAGCCTTTGGCCATCTCCCCAGACTTCTCTCCGAGACCATAGACTGTTTGCAGAGAGGAAAAAGCAAGTGAAATCCATTTAAGTTGCTCCGCAACACAAGGCATCATTGGGATAGTAGTTCACCATATGTAGAACTACAAGCATGTATCCATATACTGTTACTTGGTGGCATGCCTTAGTGCTCCACTATTTCTGAAGTAAATTGTAGTTTGATAGAATGGCATGATTTCTCTTTAAAGAAAAGCGCTAATGCTGTTAGTAAATTATTGCACGAAGAATATGCCCAGATTTATTTTTACTCTTTCAAGTGATGTGAGCATCGCTGGCAAGGCCAGCATGTGTTGCCCAACACTAATTACCCTTGGACCTTCTTGAACCTCTGCAATCCATGTGGTTTAGGCCCTCCATGATCCCCCTGCCAACCGACCACTCCCCCAACCGCACCCCCCACACTGAGCACCTGGCCCAAAGCACTCTCTGACCCTACCCCAACCGTCTGACCCACTACTTCCTCCCACCCTCCCACAACCGACTACTTGACCCGACACCCCTGTCCCCCTGACCAACCACCCGGCCCTACACCCCACCGCAACATCTACCCACTTACCTTACAAACCCACCTTAGCCCTGGCTTGAAGTGGCTGGAACTTTAAACGGAGCTGCTTTAAAGCAGCTTGTGCCATAAAAAGGGGGTGTTGCTCTATGTCCAACTGTGGAGCCATCAACTGAAGGCCTCAGGAACGCCATGCCCTGAGTCAAAAGTTAAGCCGAGAAAGGATCACCTGGATTTCAAGGTAGGAAACTAGGAGCGGAGTGGCAATTCAACTGATTGGCACTCCGCCGAAGTTCAGACCCAATACTGCAGAGTTTTTTGCTTATACACTGCTGTTAAAAGTGCTCACAGTTCTTCAAGTTCAAAAATGGGTATTTAAGACATACAAATGATACTTGTCTTACCATTTTTGTAGTAGATGCAGTTAGTCTCAATTTCTCCTCGATTTCCTTGCCTACTTTCTGAACAGTTACCTGAGTCTGTTTTATTGCACGTTGAGCAGTATGAAGTCTGTAACATGAGAATGAAAAACAAAACCAGAAATTGAATTCATCCATTTACAATACCCATTCATCAGAATAATGGGAAATCCTTCCCTCTGGGCAGCCATCCCCTTTAGTAATAGCGTGAAGCAGCATGAATTCACTTTCATCAGTGAACCCTGCTGGTATTTTCAGGATAGTTTGGAGACTGCTCAACTAACTCACGTTGCAACTGAAAAGGAAGAAACATGACTGGTCTCCTATTGAAGAAAGGGGGAAATTGAGGAAGGAACAAAAAGGACAACCATAAGTACTATCCACTTTGAGAAAGCCGACTCATTACGACAGCAACAAACTTGAAATAGGATAATGGAAACGCCATTTAATAAGGAATTTATTCCTTGATTGATATGGATTAAAATGTTGTTAGCATCAATGGCATGAGCCATTGGGTAGCTCCATCTCCTAAGTCACATCAACTGGCTCTCACCATCTGATGCACATATGCACAAAAATTCATTTTAAAAGTTAGAAGGGAGAACTTAATTTCAGTTTGGAACATACCACATATGTTACATTGGCACACAAGTTGCTTTCTTACATTCCACCAATTAAAAAGGATATAACTAGCATACAAGATTTCACAGCACCAACAATTCATACAAACAGTATATATTTTGGAACATCTGCCAAACTTGCCACAATATATGATTTTCAAATGATCAGAAAGAATGATTATCACCAATCTTACGCATTGCAAAGCTCCATTTCAATTTAATATAAAAGCAAAATACTGTGGATGCTGGAAATCTGAAACAAAAATAAAAATAGCTGGAAAAGCTCAGCAGGTCTGACAACATTTGTGGAGAGGAAGACAGTTAATGTTTTGAGTCCATATGATTCTTCATCAGAACCTGTATTCCTCCCCACAGATGCTGTCAGATCTGCTGAGCTTTTACAGCTATTTTTGTTTTTGTTCCATTTCAATTTAATTTAGCTGCAACATCAGCAGTAGATTTAACCAGAGTAGATTTGGGATAAAGCTGGTTACACATGGAAATCTTCATTTCTGCTGCAAAAATAGTCAAATCCGTTTAGCTGTTAAATAAAATTCTTACTTAGAATGGTCGGGGATGGTGGGGGAACTTGGTGGGGAGGTGAAGTGAGGGAGAGGGATTCCTACACATCACACTGAAAAGCCAGTATTGTGCTCAGAGAATCATAGTATGATACAGCACAGGAGGTTGTTATTCAGCCCAACGTGATGCACCAGGTCCGTTGATAGAGTTATCAAAATGGCAATGGATGAGGCCTGATTGCGTTGTGGGTACGTGACACACCCCAGCCCACAGTAGAGCAGCCGGCCTAGATAATACCTGTAGATCTGCATTCAACATGCAATAATGGGCTGAAACAAAAAAAAGTTTCAAAAAAGTGTAAAATGGCAGGAACATTTTCACACACTGCCACAAAAGGCACTGCTCATCGAATGGACTGAGTGGTAATTCTGAACAAAAACACAAGCCTCAAATCGCAGTAAATGTATGGCACATTTCAACTCTCAGTAATCTTTGGACGCATTAAAGTGAAAACCTGACTATTTATTTTGGTTCAGAAAAGCCATTCCAGTACCCCACAGATTAATCTTTCAAAGCTCCATTACAGTATGAGCAATTTATAGCTTGATTCTATTTGCTTAGTGCAAGCCTGTCAGAGCACAGCCCCCACCCAAGCCACATTTTATTACTTCTGGAGACGGGTACAGATATACACATACAGACATGGGTGAATGCACCAGATATTATGGTCTTTGGCCATACAGTTCAGGAGGTCCCAGGTTTGATTCCTGATCTGTGCTGAATTAGCTGATCTCAGTCAGGGCTTGAGTAAGGGCAAGTAAGGGTGCTAAAATTGGTGACAGTGGCCCAGAGAAGAAATTGATCACTCAGGGGCTGATCTGCTTATCATGCTTATTTGGGGAGAGAGAGGAGAGTTTAGTTGCGTAACGGAACATTGTCCATTTCCTTTCTGGTGGTACAAAAATCTATTGTGTTATGGGGTGTCTGCTTTTGCAAATCACTGTCTAGCATGTAGACTCAGTTAATTGAAAACTGCATGTAAAAATCAAGTGTCTATTGCATGGGCAGAATGCCATTTCGGTTCAAGTGAAAAGATGAGAGTTTTGTTTTAAAAAAAAATAGGTGAAAGATGAGTTACAATCTTAAATATACTATTATAAAAGGCAGTGGAAGCAGTTTCAATATCAGCCATCAGGTTTTGGATATTTTTCTTTTTAGATATAAATTGCTATTCTATGGGCAAAGAACAGGGGAGTGGGGCTAATTAATAAGCATTTTCAAAGTACTGCCACAGGCATGACGGACCAAATGGCTTCTTTCTGTGCTGTATAATTCTAGGTCTTTCTGTACAATGGCAGAAAGCCAAGCTTTAGGAACCAGCCAACATCCACTGACAACCCGTATAAAACTGTTATTGAAAAACTGTTATCTCTAACATCTAATGGCTAGAGGTTTAGAAGCTTGGATAAAGTCTGGCAAATTTGGTAATATCTTGGATCTATTTAAGTATTACACCTGATTCAGTTGTTCCAGTTCTAACTGAATAGTGAGTCTCGACATAAACTCACTTGTTTTCTCTCAAATCCTCACCCAGCATTGTGACTCTTCCAACAGAATTGTGCACACACAATCAGGACCAAAACCCTAGTAGATATTCCAAATCACTCACGTCCCCTTCATCCACAAACCCCCGATTCCCATGGCCACAGACCACCTCGCTGACTGGTTGAGTAAAGCCAATTCTGTACAAACCAGGAATCAAGCTGGGCAATATTTACATAGTAAACCATTTAGAATGTCTAGTACAACATCTCAATTAAACAGCTGAATGAAACTAAATGTCTGAGTGGCTGCCTTTGTCATCAAACCAGAATACAATTCAAAAGGTGTTCTATAAAATGGTGGAAACGTTGCGCTCTACTCTCCTATTTTTGCATTTGAAACCTGTCAACCAGTCTCCTACAGACTGATTGGATCCAAAAGAATGGCAAAACATTCAACTTGCACCCAGGAATTGGAGATAAACTCATGCTATGGACTTGAATTAGCTGGGAGACAGGGTAGGGATAAAGGATTTATTCTGATCTCATTGGTGGGATATGATAAGTGATCTTCCACAGAATCTGTACTAGGGCTCAGCTCTTCACCATACTTTACATGTATAAAGCAATAAAGAGTAAATTTCAAAGTCTGCATATGGTATTAAGTTAGGATGGAAGGGAACAGGAAGTTACAATAATACAAGCAGATAATTGAATAAGTAGAACTATAGCAGATTGAGTTCTATGTAGAGGAGTGCAGACAAATCAAAAAAGTTTCAAATGTTCAGAGGCCAAGAACATGTGGCCAAGCAAAGTGACTGAGAAGCCCATGTACACAAATCATCAAAAACTAAGTGAACAGATACAAAAAGTAATCAGAAAAAAGGTATTTGGTTTTGCACACCAAGCCTTAGAAAAGATATTGGCCTTGGGAGGGAGACAACACTAATTCACCAAAATATACTGGTGCTTAATAATCAAGGTGCATAAACTTGGGGTTCTACTCCTTCGAGTTTAGACTGTTGAGGGGTGATGCAATCGTGGCATTTAAAATCTTGCTAGCATAGATACAGAGGAACTATTTCTTCTGGTGAGGGAATCCAGTACAAGAGGTCGGCAAACGGTTGTGGAAATCACCCAAAAGTGTGTGGATGCTGGGGGTGGATTAAAATTTTTTATGGAGATGGACATTTTTTGTTGAATAGGTGTACCAAAAAATGTGGATCAATGGCAGCTAAATGGAATCAAGAGACAGATCAGCCACAATTTACTTGAATGGCATGGATCAGGCTCAAGGGGCTGAATGGCCGACTACTACTGCTATGAACATTCATTCTTTAAGCTTTTGCATTAACTTAGGTGGCTGTGCGCTCTCAATTCTCCATAAACAACAGAGGGAACGTGCCTGCAGACTCTCTGGCCAAAGGAAACAACGACCAATTTCCACATTGGGCCTCCATGGCCAATACTTCTCAATTTGACAAGCAAGTTATTACCTCTGATTTCATCGTTCTTTCTAACTTGTCAAGTCAAATTCATTTGGAGTGAGGCTCTCTCATTTTGATTCAACAATGTAACCTACTTCAATGCATCTCACTCTGAAAAGTAAACATTCCCTATGTTAAAGTGGATTTACAATCAATTTCATTCATTTTGATCATAAATCTCACTCCTAACATTTTCCTCATGCTGACAGCTCTGGGTATTAGTGGGAACCACAGGACAAAAAAAAGTTTCAAAGACACAAGGGAATTGCTTATTGGCTGTGCCTTCATGACTGAGCATTAACAATCTTTTCCTCAAGAATAGGGGATGGTGTCAGAAAATTTAAAAGATATAAAACTTGCTTAATTCTTCCTAATTTTTGTCAGCATTCTTGAATAGGTTCCCACATACCAAGAAAAGAAACTGTTATTCAGGGCTAGTTCTTCAACTTGCCTAAGATTGTCAAGTGGCTCTGATGGATTCCACTCATTACCAATACGCATGTGAAAGGGGAAGTGGAGGAGGAACCAGGACTAAAAATGGGCAGGTAGGGTTAAGGAAAATTATTAACTTCCAACAAAGCAAGCAATTTTCGTCAGAAGATGATGCCCAAATCTGCTAACCAGTCAAAAAATAAAAATCACCTGTTTACCCATCAAATGAGCCATCAATCTTCTATTGGAGGATCCAACAAAATTCACTCAACGCAGGAAATTTGAAGGGAGCAGAGGAGGGAATCTGCACAAAAGCCAGGACTCTTCTAATAGCACTAGCTGCTGTATTCCAATAAGAAAGAGTTTAATTGTCCTAAAGCTTGTGTGTGTTAGTGGGTCAGTGCAAAGGGGACAGGGTGCGGTGGTTGGGTATAGGTCAGGTCAGGAGTCAAGGGCGTCAGTTGGATAGATACCCAGGAGTTATCCTAGGTTTTTTTTCAGTCCAACATATCCTGGGTAACTGCCTAAGTATCTAAGTCGGAACCATCAAAAGTCTCCAACTCCAGCTCAGAGTCCGAAACTTTATCAGAGAGCGCTGGGGAATTGCCCATTGGAAGTTCAAGTTTCCCAGGCCCTTCCCACTAGCTGAATATCTAGTTCATGGCTCATATGAATATTTTAGGTGGGGGGTGGGGGGGGAGTGACTGCTCTTGACAACAAGGCAGCATTTGACTAAGTAGGTATCAGGAAGCCCTAGCCAAACTGGAGTCAACGGGAATCAGGGGAGAAACTTTCTGCTGGTTGGAGTTATATCCAGCACAAAGGAAGATGGTTGGTGTTGTTGGAGGTCAGTCATCTCAGTTCCAGGACATCACTGCAGGAGTTCCTTAGGAGAATGTCCTCGGCCCAACCATTTTCAGCTGCTTCATAAATGACCTTCCTTCCATCATAAGGTCAGAAGTGGGGATGTTCACTGATGATTGCACAATGTTCATTATCATTCACAACTCCACAGATACTGAAGCGGTCCATGTCCAAATGAAGCAAGACCTGGACAATACGCCGGCTTGGGCTGACAAGTGTCAAGTAACATTTGATACACACAAGTGCCAGGCAATGACCATCTTCAACAAGGGAAAATCTAACCATCAGCCCTTGAGATTCAATGGTATTACCATCACTGAATCCCCCACCATCAACACACTGGGGGTTATCATTGACCAGAAACTGAACTAGCCATATAAATACTGTGGCTACAAGAGGTCAGGGGCTAGGGACCTTGCAGCAAGTAACTCACCTCCTGACTCCCCAAAGCCTGTCCGCCATCTACAAGGCACAAGTCAGGAGTGCGATGGAACATTCTCCACTTGCCTGGATGAGTGCAGCTTCCACAACACTCAAGAAGCATGACACCATCCAGGACAAAGCAGCCCACTTGATTGGCACCACATCCACAAACGTTCACTCCCTCCACCACTGACGCAAAGTGGTAGCAGTGTTTACCATCTACAAGATGCACTGCAGCAACTCACCAACGCTTAGACAGCACCTTCCAAACCCACAACCACTATCACCCAGAAGGACAAGGACAGCAGATAGATAGGAATACCACCACCTGCAAGCTCCCCTCCAAGCCACTCACTACCCCAACTTGGAAACATTTCGCCGTTCCTTCACTGTCGCAGGGTCAAAATCCTGGAATTCCCTCACTAACAGCACCTTGGGTGTATCTACACATGGACTGAAGCAGTTCAGGAAGGCAGGTTATCATCACCTTCTCAAGGGCAATTAGAGATGGGTAACAAATGCTGGCCCAGCCAGTGCTACCCACATCCCATGAATGAATAAAAAAAAAATTAGTTCTGGGGAGATTGCTGTTGTCAAGGTAACATAACTAAAATGCTGGGCTTTAAAATTTACAACACCTAAAAGAAAATGGCAGCTCAGGCTGTTACCCCTGTTTGTTTAATAGATCAGATGGCACCATAAAGCAAGTGGGCTTACTTAACTGGTGACATGTTGTCCACACTGCTTGCAAAGAAGTGCAGCCCAGAGAGATGTTTTGTTTTGGGAGTTGGAGCTAAATTAGTTTTAACTTATTCAGTAAACTCTGAAAGGCTACATTGTTATGGAGATGGGTGGAGTTTAAGAAGGTTCTCTGGCTTCAATTTATTTGCATTTTATTGGGAGTGGGGGGTTGGTTGCAATTTGGACCTCATGTGCTTTGCAGCTCAAGAGAAGCCCTGGAGAGCTGCTCGGTACAATTAGAGTTTAGTATAAGTCTTGGGGAGCTGAGAAGGCAACACAAGGTCGCTGATTCTATGCTGGAGACAGTTGGGGCTCAGAAGCAGCCCTGGGAGCCATTTATAGCTCAGTGCAGCCAGGAGACTGGAGTTCAGAGAAACCCAGGGGCAGTACCAACTTAATGAAGCTAGTGGTTTGCGAAAGAGTTGGAGTTGTGCCTGCCGGCAATTAGAGGCAGGAGTGCATCTTTATGAATCTCGTTGAAGGCAGTCTTGGGAAAAGAGATTGAACATTCGGGAGGTGAGCAGTTGGTGAGACAATCTAAGTTGGAGCGGCTTTTGAGGGAATTCAGAGGCTAAATCTTCTAAAGTCAGGAGTTGAAATCCCTCATGAGGGGGACAGAACTTTAACAAGATATTGTGACTCTGGTCACTGATATCTGGGTGGATTCCTAAGAAATCTGAGATTTTTCTTCGTTGCATCTGCCATTTACTGTGCAGTGTGGTGTTTGACTATAGTTTGCCTGTTAAATTACCTCATTTTAATTCTGAATGTTAGAGTACAAGGTTGATATTGTAGATGTATGAAAAGTTTATTTTGTTTGTTTAAAGCAGTGGAATTTTGTGGCTTTATTCTCCAAGTGGGTAACTGAGATTTCAAACTTTGTCTACTTTAAACAAAAATTTACTGGCCCCTAATCAGATCATGACACCATGGAGTCAGTGTGCTGCAACTTCCGAGAGGTCTTGTAGCGCATCTTGGGGTGCCCGCAAGATCGGAGACCACGAGATCTGGGCCAATATCTCAGCGGCTGTTGAGGCAGAATATGTTGTTGTCACAGTTTCACTGGTAATTGGATTTTGATGGATATCAGCAAAAAGAAACTGCTCAACTTAATTCCTCATCTGAAAGGATAGGAACAGAATTAAGTAACTGTACATAATGTGGTGCTGAGTTTCTGGCACAGCCCATCTGGACTTCTCTCTCAGCCTTCCTACACCTATGATCTACAAGCTTTAAAGGTTAAAGCTTGACGCTACTACAGTAAATTGTTATCCGGCACTGTACAAGCCAAAATTCTCTAGCAACCAGAATTTTGACAGCACGATTTTCTTTTTAAAAAGCCAGTCACTGTGTGTTCAGATAATTGTCTCTAAAGAATAAAACTAATAACAACAGTGTTAATAATAGCAAATCTACATAAGTTGTTTTTAGGCTTTACACTGAAATTGTTAAATTATTGGGTCAATTTTTTGCCTATTGTGCCTGAACATACCGCTCGGAGCAACCGTAAGTGAAACTGGCGGCTCGATTTTTTCCGAACAAAATCAAGCCTGCAGGTCGCGGTGTCAGTTTGTGGCGTGAGTTTGGTCTTCAATGGTGGTTTTACTGTGATGCCTGGCTGTGCTGTGGCCCTGGACTGCCCAGCTGCTTTCCCTCCCCCTCAAGCCTTCAAATGCAGAGCAACGCCTTATCACATCCAGAGTAATACAATTCTTCGTTAACCGGCATTTTTGATTAACCGGCACCACTCATTCCCGGAGCTTGCTGGATAATAAACATTTTACTTAATTGCTATTACTTAATTTGCTTTGGCTTCCCTTTCAAAATCAGTGGTGTCCTGCACCTTGTGCTTTGCCTTTGCACCTAAGCTCCTCAATTGGAAAGATTACTTCTTAACAGTTTTTTTTTAATATACTGTTTTAGGAAGTTGATTCTCTGGGATGAATTAAATACTCAAGATAATAAGCATGAATTTAGACAACAGATAAAGGAGGCAACTGTTGTGCATGTGTATTTATGAACTCAATTTTTCTCTGTTGTAGACAAGAGATTATAACCACCTCAAAAATCTTCAGGTCCTTTGTAACATTAAAGTGTCTTATATTAGTGGAACATATTAGAAGAACGGTGGTGGAAGAAAGGAAGTGGAAGGAAGGGGGGTGGGGGTGGTGGAAAGAAGAAAGGGAAAGAAAGAAAGGAGGGTCGTGCAGGAAAGGCAAGACAGATAGGACGGATATGCATTTCTATAGCACCTTTCATAACCTCAACATACAGAAGTTCTTCTAGTCACTTAAGTTTTGGCATGCAGCCTTTGTTGTAATGCAGGCAAACAACCACCAACATGCACACAACAAAATCTCACAAATAGCAATGAAATGAACAACTAAATTTTTTTTTTTAGTTATAATGCTTGAGGTATAAACTAGAGAAAGAAGTTATTCATATACGTTGCAGAATCAAAGAGTTGTATTGAAGCTAAAATTAATTAGTTTACATTTCTGTTTGTACTTCTCAAAGCATGCCATGTTGTCATGGAGATGGGATGCAGGGATTATATAGGTTCCTTTCTTTAATTTAGCTGGGTCTTTCTCACAGAAGGCAGTTACAGATTTCTTCTTGTGCAATTAGCTCGGCTTGCATCTTAAGAGAAAAAAATACTAACTTTTATCATTCATCATGCAGAATGCAGATGGGGGCTCGAGCTCAGTTTGGAATTTATGAGGGGAAAGCTGGAGATTTGTGTATTTTGAATCTAGATGAAAAAATCTACTGTGGTCCTCACAGAACTTTATGGCAGAAAGCAATCGGCAGAGTTAGCTTGGAAGGGTGAGAGTTTGGTATCTGCCAGTAACCAGAACAAGAAGCTGAGGCATCCAGTCAGGAGAGCTTAAAAAAAGTTGGAGGGTTGCTTAGCCAAAAAGCTAATGAAAGGACCCCTTTATAAAATCTTCATCTGCGAATAGCTGGAACACTGAGGAGAATTGAAGCAAATTGTGGAGGGCTGTGGTGTATCTTTGGGTTGTCCCTGAAAAACTGAATGAACCTTCAAAATATTCTGTATAAAAGAGAACATTCAAGTGGTTTGGGGTGGCGGGGGGGGGGGGGGGGGGGGGGTGATGTACAGGAGTAAAAAGTAGAACTGAGTTTATAGCATAAGTTATTAACTAGCGTTAAGTTAGTACCACTTGTTTTGTTTCTTTTTCTTTACATATAAAGTTGTTTTTAAAAATAATCTTCGTTTCAACCCCCCCAAATAAAGGCAAATGCCCCTTGGGCCAAGAGGTTGTTTAGTGCCAGACTTCATATTCATACTTATTTGATAGAGCCAAACTCTTAATTCTTCAACTATTTATTACTACAGATGTGGCTGTCGTGTCACTTGACAGAGGAAGAAACCCATTTGATAAAATACAGTTGCCTATGGCGCTTTATTCCAATATTACTGCTGCCAGTCAGGTGAAGTATTAGGTTTGAATAAAAGAAAATCCCTCTTCACAGGAAAAGATTAATGGCTAGGGTAAGGATTTCTTGGATAATTGATTGGTGTACCAAGGATATCACTCACAGGCCAATATGCAAAACTAAAAAATCAGCCAGAGCTAAAAATCATATTACAGATTTAAGGGAACAAAATAACTTGATTTATATAGTATCTTTCATAATAAATTACTTTTAAAACGCCATAGCTATTATGTAAGCAAATGCACAGCCAATCTGATTCAGCAGAATCACAGGGAGACAAAATCACTAGTTAATCTGCTTTAGTGATAATAGTTGAGGAAGGAATGTTGGCCTGGATAACATTGATCCTGAACATTTATGATCTGCCAAAAAAAATGGGGAAATGCTTCATCTAAATATTGCACTTCTGTAAATTCAGCGCTCCTTCAGGAATGCACTAGAGATCAGCCTAGATTGTTGACTCAAGTTCTGCTGTGGGATTCAGACTCAAGCCTTCAGATCCAGAGGTGTAACAACCTTCCACCTGAGCTAAACTGGATATTTGAGTTTTGCAGGAGAATATTTGAAGGGACAACATTGGATGATAGCCTTTGGCTAAAGTTTCCTAAAATACACACTTAACTAGGAAAACAGAATAGGCAACAAATGAAGCAGCTTTAACAGAGTCACTGCCAAGAACTAAATGTTCCTTGTTGAGCTTTAACGTAACTCTGTGGTCATTACTCGCAGCTTTTAAATGTTGGACTCGCATCGCATCCTTCCATTGTTGCTGTGGCTCAACCATTAAGGCTCACTCATAAAAATGAATTAAAGCACATACTTCTAATTCTTCACAAAATACAGTTCGAGGGCCTTGTCCTTCCTAACTCCCCAGGATATTCCTAATATCTGCCCAGCTACCTCCTCCCTTACCTTACTCATATTTTCTAAACGACACTAGCTGTCTTGTCTCAAGACTTTACTTCCAATGTGACTGTTTTTTACCCCCCAAGGTAACCATTTGTTTGTGCCCAAATAAGGCAACAGGATTAATTATATCCCTTCATTGTAAGCTTCTTATGCACCTCTCTTTAACTCCTCCTGCACCATCGGTGTTCACATGAAGTGCCCTACGTTAAAAATGCAAATTGTCTTTTTTCTTACTTGTGCTGTATCTCCACTGATTCAGTCCTGCAGATCAATAACAAACCATGAGGTCACTCCTAATTCTCTGGATAAAACTTCCCTGTGCCTGCTCCATGTGCTGTGATATGCGAAACACGCAACTAGTCTTGGGAGAAAAAGGTTCATTTAAAAAAAAGGCCAATTTATTTAGATCCACATGCAACAGTTTTATTTACCATTACTATTTGCGAAAATCTACAAGATAGAGATTTTTTTTATTCATTCATGGGATGCAGGTGTCACTGGCAGGTTCAGCATTTATTGCCCATCCTTAGCTGCCCTTGAGAAGGTGGTGGTGAGCTGCCTTCTTGAACCACTGCAATCCATGTGGTGTAGGTACACCCACAGTGCTGTTAGGAAGGGAGTTCCAGGATTTTGACCCAGTGACAGTGAAGGAATGGTGATATCTTTCCAAGTCAAGATGATGAGTGACTTGGAGGGGAACTTGCTGGTGGCGGTGTTCCCATCTCTCTGCTACCCTTGTCTTTCTAGATGGTAATGGCCGTGGGTTTGGAAGGTCGAAGGAGCCTGGTGAAATCCTGCAGTGCATCTTGTAAGGTGGTACACACTGCTGCCACTGTGCATCGATGGTGGAGGGAGTGAACGTTAGTGGATGTGGTGCCAATCAAGCGGACTGCTTTGTCCTGGATGTTGTCAAGCATGCGTGTTGTGGGAGCTGCACTCATCCAGGCAAGTGGGGAGTATTCAATCACACTCCTGACTTGTGCCTTGTAGATGGTGGACAGGTTTTGAGGAGTCAGGGGGCACATTGAGTATATTCAAAGCTGAGGTAGACAGATTTTTAATAAGGGAATCAAGGGTTATGGGGACAAGGCAGAAAAGTGGAGTTAAGGATTATCAGATCAGCCATGATCTCATGGAATGCCAGAGCAGACTCGATGGGCTGAATGGCCTGCTTTTGCTCCTACATCTTATGGTCTCAAATTGTTCTCACTTTAAATCTGAAGCTTGGAGCCCCTCTCTCTGCTCCTCAATCTTAACAGGACCTTTTCCCAGGTTCCTGTCCTTCCTTTAACCAAAAGGTCTTCTTTGGACTTTCTCTTCTTCCACTCCCCTGGACTTGTGGGGTTTTTCTTTAGTTTGCGTCTTGCCATCTGTCCCCTTTTAGGCTGCTCTGCTTCACAGTTGCCTTGAAACCAACTGAACTCAAACAGCTTCCAAAACAAACTGCTGTCTTTCTTCTTATGTGTGTCTGTTGGAGGAACCTGCCAATCTGGCCCCGTTGCTAGGCAACAGCACTGTTCTTCCTACTCGCAGACCTCTAGCTCGCAGAGGCAGAGCGTCAACTTGCAGACACTTCCTCCTACCCCCCCTGGACCATGACCCCACCACTGAACATCAAGCCATTGTTTCCAGGACTGTCACTGACCTCATCTCCTCTGAAGATCTTCCCTCCACAGCTTCCAACCTCAATCTCCCAACCTCAGACAGCCCGCTTCTAGCTCCTACACAAAATCCACAAACAGGACTGTCCCAGCAGACCGATCGTGTTAGCCTGTTCCTGCCCCACGGAACTCATTTCTGACTATCTTGATTCCATTCTCTCTCCCCTTGTCCAGTCTCTTCCCACCTACATCCGCGACTCCTCTGACACCCTACATGATATCAACAATTTCCAGTTCCCTGGCTCCAACCGCCTCCTCTTCACCATGGACGTCCAATCCCTCTACACCTCCAACCCCCACCGGGATGGTCTGAGGGCTCTCGGCTTCTTCCTCGAACAGAGGCTGGAACAATCCCCATCTACCGCTACTTTCCTCCGTCTGGCTGAACTTGTTCTCTCACTTAACAATTTCTCCTTAAAATCCTCTCAATTCCTCCAAATAAAAGGTGTGGCTATGGGTACCCGCATGGACCCCAGTTATGCCTGACTCTTTATGGGGTATGTGGAATATTCTTTGTCCCAGTCCAACTCAGGCCCCCTCCCACAACTCTTTCACCAGTACATCGATGATTGCTTCGGTGCCGCTTCATGCTCTCGTCTGGACCTGGAAAAATTTATTAATTTGGCTTCAAATTTCCATCCCTCCATCATTTTCACATGGTCCATCTCCGACACTTTCCTCCCCTTCCTTGACCTCTCTGTCTCAATTTCTGGTGATAGACTGTCCACCAATAATTCGTTACAAGCTTACTGAATCCCACAGCTACCTCGACTACAGCTCCTCACACTCCGCTTCCTGTAAGGACTCCATCCCATTCTCTCAGTTTCTGCGCCTCTGTCGCATCTGTTCTGATGATGCCACTTTCCAAAACAGTTCCTCTGACATGTCTTCCTTCTTCCTTAACCGAGATTTTCCACCCACAGTGGTTGACAGGGCCATCAACCTTGTCCAGCCCATCTCCCACGCAACCGCCCTCACACCTTCCTCTCCCTCCGAGAACCATGATAGGGGCCGCCTTGTCCTCACTTATCACCCGACCATCCTCCGCTTTCAAAGGATCATTCTCTGCCATTTCCGCCAACTCCAGCATGATGACACCACCAAACTCATTTTCCCTTCACCCCCCCGGCAGCATTCCACAGGGATGGTTCCCCCCGGGATACCCTGGTCCCACTCCTCCATCATCCCCTACACCAACCCTCTCCCACGGCACCTTCCCTGCAACTGCAGAAAGTGTAACACCTGCCCCTTTACTTCCCCCCTCCTCATCGTTCAAGGGCCCAAACACTCCTTTCAGGTGAAGCAGCATTTCATTTGCACTTCCCTCAATTTAGTCTACTGCATTCGTTGCTCCCAATGCAGTCTCCTCTACATTGAAGAGACCAAACGCAGACTGGATGACCATTTTGCGGAACACCTTCGGTCTGTCCACAAGCATGACCCAGATCTCCCTGTCACTTGCCATTTCAACACACCACCCTGTTCTCATGCCCACATGTCACTCCTTGGCCTGCTGCAATGTTCCAGTGAAGCTCAACGCAAACTGGAGGAACAGCGCCTCATTTTCCGACTAGGCACCTTCCGGACCTAACATTGAGTTCAACAACTTCAGATAGTGAACTCTCTCCTACATCCCCACCCACTTTCTCATCCACCTCTTTCCAATAATTTATAATTTTTTAAATATATTTTTCTTTACCCATCTATTTTTAAATTTATTTCGATCTATCGTTTTATCTGCACCTTTTAGCCTATTTCAATTCCTTCCCCCCACCCCAACCCCGCTAGGGCCATCTGTCACTTGCTTGTCCTGCTTTCTACCCTTAAAGTCACCATTAGCACATTCCTTAGATAATATCACCATCAACACCTTTGTCCTTTTGCCTATGACATCTTTGGCAATCTCTTCTTTGCCTCCACCTATCACTGGCTCTCTATCCAGCTCTACCTGCCCCACCCCACTCAACCAGTTTATATTTCACCATATTTCTATATTTCCTTAGTTCTGATGAAGAGTCATACGGACTCGAAACGTTAACTGTGTTCCTCTCCGCAGATGCTGTCAGACCTGCTGAGTTTTTTGAGCTATTTTTGTTTTTGTTTCTGTTCTTCCTACTCATGTTTACTTTCACTTTATAGGGGTCGTAATTAGAAATGCAAGCAGCCCTTTAAAGTGAAACTAAAGCTCCATTTGACCTTTCTTAACACAGATACAGAAATACAAATCAAAATTAAACTTTAAAGCTAAAACTCATTCCTAACACCCACAAATACAAATATAACTTATTTAAGCTATCTCTGTTTCCTAACACAAGACATAACCATTCTCAAACCATTGTCTTTCTAATATCACAATCATATCAAGGGACATCAAGATGCCCATGTAACATATATTCTAAGAAGCACAACCATCTCCAAAGCAACAAAGACATTCAATGGTCTCTGTAGGCATAAAGCAGATTGTCTGGCACTGTCAAAACAGTGTGCTTTTCTCATCACCAGATTTCAAAGCCAAAAAAAGAGCCTATAAGAACTCTATGTGATCTCATAACTTTTCAAATTAAGGTGGCACAGGTGGCTCTTCAAATCATCTTTCATGCAGCAAATATTGATTATGAAAGTTTGATTTAAAAATAAAACAAGGGATACATAGTTAAGGGAGCTTGTCACATGACGCTTACTATTGGCAGAAATGGATGTGGGTTGAAGATTGAATGCACATGGATGCGGAAAGTCAATGGGCTGATTCCAACCTTTCTATGCAGAAAGCTTCCACAGCACAACCAAGGAGGGCTTCCATTGGTGCCACTTTCCTCTTTGCAACCTGATCAAAGTAAGCACCAAACCCTGGATATACAGGCATATGTTCTCATAGTAGGCCTTCAAGTAACATCTTTCAGCAGCTGAAGAAACAACACGTGAGTTTTTTGATCATGTTTTGACAGCATGACAGCCACTTTGATGTTTTAAATGTTCAAATAAACGTACAAGGTTTATTCATAACCAACTGCTTGGTACACATTGAGGGGCTTTAATCAGAGACAACCATCTCCACATCCTTACCTGCCTACACCCAGTTGTCAGTGACAAGTGCCCACAGGGTAGAATCCTAACTCCCTGCAACAATGTCACTTCTTAGCACAAATCCAGCGCATGATCATGGTTCTTGCTCCTCGGTTAAAAGGAGGACTTCTGTTGCATGCTCATGAATTCTGAATGATGAATGAAAGCTGTTTGGAAATGTTTTACACTACAAGTCTAACCTGCCATTGAAGAGACGAGAAAGATGAAAGCAAACTTGACTACTTTTCAGTTTGACTCCAAAGTATTACATTTAGGCTTAGCTTTGCAATCACAATTAAGTATCAATCAGCAATGAAAAACACCCCTCACACCTTCCAAATCACCAAAGGAACCATCTTGGAGCCATAAAGACCAGAAACATCCAGGTTTAATCAGAATGGTCAGGAAAGTGAAATTTATCTTACAGAAGCAGTAAGTGTTTTCTCCTTCCCATTCTATTAAAAATCATTTAATTGGATTGGGGCAAAGGAAAAGTACCTTTGCAGAAGAATTGCAAAAATAATACGTCAGGAGTGCAAGGAAGAAAAATGTTCCTGCAGAGGGTGAAAAATTACAAACTACTGCAGCTGCCAGTTTGGAATGCTGAAACTTTCATACATTTAACAAGTGAAAGAAAATCCTTTTTAGAAGTAGTTGAATTTCTGCATTTCCAACAAAATTCCAGGCAAGGCAAGCAAAATAAAAGGAATTGAGGGTGCTGCAAATATGTCAGAAACTTTTGTTGTTGTATTTTTAACGTACAGAACCAGTATAAACTCTCATGTTTATTTGCCCTGCTCCAAAAATGAATCCATCTCAAAAGCTACTCCTTCAAGTATCTAATTTTCCTTTCAGGATTCTATTCAGCATCTTGAATGCTTCAGTAATATCTTGTGAGTTTTCTCTTCCCCAGTGGAAACAACTGAAATTAAAATCACAAACGTAGGTCAGCCAACATCTAAAACCCTTTATCAAACATGACCCCACCAGAGCACAGTGCTATTAGAACACTGATCTAAACAAAAAAGAATTAGAATGACAAGCTAATGTTTTTGATGGGATCTTTCATCAGAGTTATTGAAATGCCTATTAGTCAGTCGAAATAAAAAGGAGGAAAAAAACATCTGTGGATCAAGAGTGTATGTTTTATTTTAAGAAACAGATAATAGCTGTTCGGTAGTACAGAGCTTAAGTATTGCTGAGAAAAGCAACATGTCTAAGCTTTCAGTCTTGCACTCATCAGGACACTGCAAGAATACAAATATAAAGGGAAAACAACAATTTATACTTACGTGCAAAGAGTGCTGATTGGTTGGCAAGTGGACTCTGATTGGTCGATGTGCTGGTATACGCTGCATCTGCTTATGTATGGGCTGCCAAGACACACACAAGTGAAGTCCCTTTACGTCCTATCTACGACTGTTTTGCACAAAATGAATTGGACATATGGCTGGGTGACTTATTACAATCAATTTTGAGCAAGTTATCCACATATATGGTGAAGGATTCCTTCACATTTGCAGAGGCCATACAGGATTGCTATCAATATGCAAATCCTGTGTCTATGTGTTCACTTGACATTGCTAGCCAATTCACCAATGTTCCACTTAACGCATAGATATTTACGCTGCAGCACTATCATGGTGATCTAGGCCCATCACCACTGCATGAATCAGTAATCATTGAGCTGATGAAATTGGCAACTTATGCAGTTGAGTTCAGTTTTAATGATACATTATATGGCCAAATAGATGGTGTTGCCATGGGATCACTTCTAGGTCCAGCTCTCGCAAACCTCTTTGTTGCATTCCATGAGAAACGGGTCTTCGATGGACTAACACCTGATCTCCTACCCCTCGCATATTTCTGATAAGTGGATAATACATTTGCTATATTTAAATCCGCAGATGCATGTAACAATTTCCTTACCTGTCTTAATGGGCTCCATCTTGCATTCAAATTCACCTTTAAAATGGAGCAGTCAAACTAACTCCCCTTCCTTGGTGGACTGGTTAAGAATTTGCCAGGGGGTTCTCTATCACAAGCCTACCTTCACTGGTCAATATACTCATTAGGATTCTTATAGTTCCGCACGCTATAAGATTAGTCTTATCGCCAACTTTATACATAGGGCCCAAGCCATTGCTGAAATAGGGCACATCAAAGACACCTTGCGGGATAATGGTTACCCTATAGCTATTAGATCATTTCACACTGTATATCATGCAAACTCATGAACTGGCCGAAGGCCATCACTTTCAGCTCTGAAAACTGCCCAGTCTGCCTCCGATTTCCCTGGAAGAGCAAAGTATCTCAAACATTTGAGCAACAGGTGAAGCAAGCTGTTTCACTCTTCTATGATGCACTTGCAACATAAGTGATATTCACCACTAACAGGATGCTGCCATCAAGCCAAAAAGATGTTCTGCCTATCACACAAATGAGTAATGTGGTATATGAATTTCAGTGCCAGTGCGATGCTGGGTATGTAAACCATACATCCCAAGGCTGGCAGATCCTATCTAACAGCACCACCCAGCTGCTATTCGCAACAGGCAAGGTACAGACCATACCCAACCAGCCCGTGTTTGCAAAACTCAAAACAGCGTGCAACATTAGATGTGATTCTGCGATTGGACAACATTTGCTAAATAATCCTCAGTGTGCTAACAGCCAATTTAAGATTGTCAGTCGGTATTGCAGTGTGGCACATTTGCATGTACTGAAAGCTACATATATTAATACACAGGGCCCTGGTCTTTGCAGGCAGAAAGAACATGTACACAATTGCACCTGTTTCAGCTAAACAAGATAAGTGACAGCCATTCACTGACTCATTCCTCAGGGCAATGCCTTGACCAATAAGGTCATTTAAATTTCAAACAATGCTTGGCAGTTAACTGTCAGTCACCATCACTGGTGATTTCTCCATGGCAGCACCTCTACCAGAGTCCACTTACCAACCAATCAGCACTCTCTACACAAAGTATAAGTTGCTATTTTCCCCTTGTATTGGTATTCTTGCAAAATATCCTAATGAGTGCAAGGCGAAAAGGTTTGACATGTCTCTTTTATCAGCAATAAAGAGATGATACATTTGATAGCCTATAAAAAGTTTTTGGAATGGTTTAGTACATGTAGGCAGGGCAAGGAAGGCCCCAAAATAACTATAATTGGTCATTAAAAAGTGGGGGAATGTTAAATCTACAGCACCGCAATCATTTGCATCAGAAGGCTCTTGTCATGAGATCAACAGCTCACACCCAGACAAATAGGTACCTAAAATATGCGACCAGCTGTTCAGATGCATTACCACAAACTATTCTGCATGTGTGGCAAACACCAAGTTGAAACAAAAGTGATTGTGCTGTTGACAGTTGGCTGGCAGCCTCAAAAAGCGTACAATTTTTTTTGAGAAACTTTATTACTATCTACAAAAGGGCTTGTTAAAACATGACACTGTCTAGACTCGTGGTCTAGTTATACTGCAGGAAACACTCCAGTTCTCAACAGCGCTGTTTACGCTTCATGAATGCATCACTGTTTAGGCATGACAAATCAGAGTTGAGCATAAGTGGGAAAAATATTACCAGACACAGACCATCAGCGGTACTAACAACCTAGGAATTTGCTTTGACAATACTGCGATGTGATTCATAATGGAATTGTTAATGGAAATGGAAACACTACACACAGCTCAGCACAACCAGCCACAGAAACAGAGTGACAACCGGAGGCAGCCATTTCTCCAGAGTTGGCCTGTAGAACTAGCTATCTAATTACTCTCATTCCCTGTACTTAGCTCAAGATCTTTCGTTCTTTAATATATTCATCCAGTTTTCTCTTAAGATACTGCTGCCATGCTGTTAGGGAAATTCCATGCCTTCAAGCGGGGAAAAAAGATTTTCATAATCTCAATTTTCATATCATGGATTAAAGCAAGAAGAGTATGTCCTCTAATTCCCTTTTAGTAATTTCCACCCATTTATCCCACAATTTTAACCATCTCTATCAGAGGTGTTCATGCTCTATTTTAATGCAAAAAATCCCCAAATTTCTCTTGTCTCTCATCACAAAAATCTTGCATTCCTGCGATCATCCAAGAGATTATCAAAAGAAGCTGAAGTAAGCTGAGTTTTTTTTTTTAAAAAGTGAGTTATGGTCATCTGTAATACAGGGTCTGAAATGGTGGTGAAAGCAAATGCAATCATAACTTTCAAAAGAGAACTGAACAAATACCTGAAGAGGAAACATTTGCAAGTTATGGGGTCTGTGGTGGTGGGGGAACACTAATTGTATAGGTCTTTCAAGTACTGGTATGGCATCATGGGCCAAATGGCAGCCTTCTGTATAATATATTATAAATGTCTTCTACATCAGGTCCATGGGCTTGACAGCTGTCCTGAAGTGAAGTAAAATAGGACAATATCTAGGCTGCAGCCTAACCAATATTATGTACTGCTTTAGCACCTCTTTTGCTTTTGCACTGCATGATCTTATTTATAAAGGCAGAGTCACTCCAGACTTTTCTGGTAGCATTGTATGTATTGAATTAAAGATCTGTGGACTGCACACAAATCCACTAATAAAATGAGATCACGTCTATGCTTCGATGCAATAACTGCATAGTATAGCATATATCACGACATAACCCAAGGAGTTTCAAAAGGAGGGACATGGAGTGAACTTCACATTCCAAAGAATTATCTCAAACAAAGATGCTATGAGATTATTCCCATTATTGGTGATTCATTTCCCTCATCATTGTTTTATGCTCCAAATGAAGCTTGGAGTGGATAATTTGTGCAAAACTCTATCCATGAATGTAACAGTGTGCTAAGAATAGCCCTCTACATTTTGTCACTAGGATGTACCTTGGTACGAGCAAATTAGTACCTACCAAGGACTCATATGCAAAGGGTTGAATGGCTGGAGTGAAGGGTTGATTAAATTAACCTGCAACCATTGCAAAATGGGCAGATGTTCACGAGGAGAGTAAGCTCAGTCAGTTCTGACAAAAAGTCATCAACAGGAAGCGTTAATTCTTTTCTTCCTTCAGAGACAGTGACAACTGGAAGTTTACATCTAGACCAGCAACCAAAATGCTGTGGGAAATATAGTTTAAATAAGTTACATTTGTATATGTGGATGTTAGGAATGAGTTTTAGCTTTAAATGTTTCATTTGTATTTCTGTACTTTTATGTTAAGAAAAGGTCAAATTGGGTTTTACTTTAAAAGGTGCCTGCATTTCTGAGGAGTTTTACAACTGCTGCAGCTAAATTAAAGAAACAAGAGTAGAGAAACTGGGCTGTTGCCTAGCAACAGGGGTCGAGAGAGGAAGGTCCCTTCCACTGACATAGAAGAAACCAGAAACAGCAGCTTGATTTAGAATCATAGAGGTCTAAAGCACAGAAAAAGGCCCTTCGGCCCATTGAGTCTACGCCGGCCAAACAACTATCTAACTCTTCTAATCCCATTTTCCAGCACTAGGCCCATATCCTTGTATGCCATGGCATCGCAAGTGCACATCCAAATACTTCTTAAATGTTATGAGGGTTTCTGCCTCTACCATCCTTTCAGGCTGTGAGTTCCAGATCCCCAACACCTCTAGGTGAAAAAATTCTTCCTCACACCCCCTCTAAACCTCTTGACCCTTACCTTAAACCTATGCCCCCTGGTTATTGATCTCTCCACCAAGGGAAAAGTTTCTTCCTGTCTACTCCATCTATGCCTCTCATAATTTTATACACCTCAATCATGTCCCCCCTCAATCTTCTCTGCTCCAGGGAAAATAACCCCAGTCTATCCAATCTCTCATCATAACAAACTCTCCAGCCCAGGCAACATCCTGGTAAATCTCCTCTGCACTCTCTCTAGTGCAATCACATCCTTCTTATAATGCAGATTCCAGAACTGCACGCAATACTGTAGCTGTGGCCTAACCAGCGTTTTATACAGTTCCAGCATAACTCCCCTGCTCTTATATTCTATGCATCGACTAATTAAGGCAAGTATCCCATATGCCCTTTTAAGCACTTTATCTACCGGTCCTGCTATCTTGAGGGACCGGCGGACATGCACACCGAGGTCCCGCTGATCTTCAGTACTTCCCAGGGTCCTACTATTCATTGTGTATTCCCGTGCCTTGTTTGCCCTGCCCAAGTGCATCACCTCACACTTATCCAGATTAAATTCAATTTGCTACTGAGCAGCCCATCCATCTTATCCTCCTGTAATCTAAGGCTACCCTCCTCATTATTTACCACCCCACCAATTTTTGCGTCATCCGTGAACTTACTGATCAATCCTCCTACATTTAAGTCTAAATCGTTTATATATACCACAAACAGCAAGGGACCCAACACTGATCTCTGTGGAACCCCACTGGACACAGGCATCCAGTCACAAAAAGGCCCCTCGACCATCACCCTCTGCTTCCTGCCACTCAGCCAAATCTGGATCCAATTTGCCTTGGATCCCATGGGCTCTTATCTTTGTTATTAGTCTCCCAAAAGCTTTGTTGAAGTCTTAGTAGACTACGTCAAATGCATTGCCCTTGTCTACACATCTGGTCACCTCTTCAAAAAATACAATCAAATTGGTCAGACATGACCTCCCCTTAACAAACCCATGCTGACTGCCCTTGATTAATCCCTGCCTCTCCAAGTGAAGATTAATTCTGTCCCTCAGAATTGCTTCCATTAGCTTCCCCACCACTGAGGTTAGAGTGACTGGCCTGTAGTTCCCTGGTTTATCCCTTCCTCCCTTCTTGAATAACGATACCACACTGGCTGTCCTCCAGTCCTTTGGCACTGCTCCTGTGGCCAGAGAGGTATTGAAAATTGCCAGCGCCCCTATCTCCTCCCTTGCCTCACTCAACAGCCTGGGAAACATTTCATCCAGGCCTGGAGATTTATCTACTTTTAAGCCTGCCAGATCATTTAGAACCTCCTCCCTTTCTATGCTAATTTCTTCAATTATATCACAGTCCTTCTGCCTGATTTCCATACCCACGTCGTCCCTCTCACTTGTGAACACCGACAAAAGTTTTCATTTGGAACCCTACCTACATCTTCCGGCTCCACACACAAATTACCACTATGGTCCCTAATGGGCCCTACTCTTTCCCTTGTTATCCTCTTACTCTTAATGTACTTGTAAAATATCTTTGGATTTTCCTTTATTTTACCTGCCAATGTCTTTTCATGCCCCCTTTTTGCTCTCTGAATTTCCTTTTTAAGTTCCCCCTATGCATTCTACATTCCTCTAGGGCTTCTGCTGTTTTGAGTCCTCAGTATCTGCCATAAGCCTCGCTTTTTCTCTTTATCCAATCGTGTATTTCCCTCGAGATCCAGAGTTCCCTGGATTTGTTGGTCCCACCCTATGTCTTTACTGGAATATGTTGGCCCTGTACTCTCCCTATTTCCTTCTTGAAATGAGTCCCAGTGCTCTGACACAGATCTACCTAAAAGTAGCTGCTCCCAGTCCACTCTGGCCAAATCATTTAGAAGCTATTTGAGTTCAGTTGATTTTGAAAGCAGCTGTCAGGAGAGTCTGGAGTATAAGGAGGAGGTAGCCAGGTCCAAGCTAAAGAAAAGACCCCAAAATCCAGGGTAGTGGAACAGGAGAAAGTCCTAAGCAGACCTTCTAGTCAAAGGAAGGATAGAAACCTGGAAAAGGTCCTGTTAAGTGAAGTTAAGAGTGAGGGGCAGAGATAAAAGCTCCAAGCTTCAGATTTACAGAGACAAATGCTGCAGGAAGCTTTTAAAGACCAACATGCACAATAATCCTCATGCTTTACACTACCAGATGTTAACCAATATTAAAACCAGATATTTAGAAAACAGTTTTGATCTCGCTTTAAAGTGAGTTGCAGATTTGTGGTGTGTGAATGCAATCTAATGTTATGTTCAGTTATAAGCAGCAGGCCAACCTCAACCCATGAAACAGATCAACAATATAGCAAAGGTATTCCTCCAGTATAATAATAATTCCACAAAAATAGAAGAGAGTAAAGCATAAATTTACACTTGATTTTTCATAAGCTTGATTAAATGTGAGAACAGCTTTTAAGAGGCCAGAAAGTCCGAAGAGACAACTGAAGGTCTGTAACTCTTTGCTATACGCATGTGAAGCAATAGTGTACTGTTGACAGCTGAGACAGTGAGAGAGAGTGCATGGAAGAAAGCTTGAATGCATGCGGTGACCCGTGAAGAGGAACATCAGAAGGACAGTTTGAAACCCTGGAGGCAAACTCTTGCAGAAGGCATCTGAGAGAAAACGTCTGTTTGGGAGAAGATTCCAAAGCGGGTTGTTGGAGAGCAGAGATTGGAAACCCTTGTGTGAAAGACAGAGTTCAGTGAGACTAGTTGGCTCATGGTCTAACAAGCATCTTTGGTGGGGGGAGAAAATCATAGCCACTATCTGGGGTGGCATCTTTCACTTGGTTTCAGAGTGTGGAGTGTTTGACCACAGGTTGCCAAGTGGCTTACACAGACTGTACTTCTTGTGAACATTAGAGTATAAAAGATAACTTTTGCAACTTGTGTTATCCTTACAAATCTGTATATTGTCTGTGAAAGTATTGTTGTGGGTGAAGGAGTATTGTAATATAGCTCATCTTTTCTTGTTTAAAAAAATGTTTTATGCTTTTGTTAAAAGTTCATTAGCTGACTCTGTTCAGTGGCCCCTTTCCACTTTTCTAAACAAACAAAATTAAATTTAGGATCGATCAATCTGGGTTCCACCCTGGGATCAGACTTGTACTGTGGTAACCTCAGCTGGGCATCATAATGCACACGTGGATAGGCAGAGTGGCAGAGTGCTACATTTTCTATAAACAAATCATTTTGATAATGCTAACAAGCTGCTACAAATGAGGGCAACTGCATTGCCAACATGGAGGATTGCCCTACAACTGATTTAGCATTTACTGATCCGGTGTGTTTTACCTAGTTGCTCAACTTACCCCAATACCACAGGAATGTACAACGACAGCAAAAGCCATTTAATACAATGGCGGTGGTTAAGCTTCTGGGTTGAAATTGTAATGGCAGACTATGGCTCTCTGTTCATCAGTGCAACCAATTGTATTTGTACCTGTTATTCTTTGCAGTACCTAACCTAGGACGTACAATCTAAATGTATTAATAATATCACTTGACCCTAGTAATAAAAGACAAACACCAAATGATGATATCCTGCACTATGCTGCATACCTTATTTCTTTGCCACTATAACAGTCTCTCCCAAGTCCTGAGGCAAGAGTTTCACTCCCCTTGCATGCTAGCTGCCAAATTGTTTTTTTAATTCCCATAGAAAGCTATATCCTATGGCTTGCTTTTTTTTTGATGAATAGCTTTGACCGCAGACTGACAACCTCAAGTGATGAAGTTCAGCCTCAGAAACAAAGTGATAATTACAGGATGTGTTTTTATCATTCGAGATATTGCAGAATCATAATATCCTGTCAATCAGGAATATTAGCTTTGATTCTCATGTAACATATAAATAACAATGAAATATTGCTCCATCTTTGACCAAGATGAATATTCTGTGGTCTATTAATTGCCTCATTAAATGACACACAATGCAAGCAACAATTATGTTTCTGACAGAAGACAGAACAATAATCCAAATAAGAATGTTCAATTATTTTTACAATACTGTTTTCTCTTTGCATGACTGTTTTCCTCCTCCCTGAGCTCTTCATTTTCCTTCTCTTTCACCAGTCTCCCACTCCTCCTTCTTCCATAGTTTTCCTGGTTACCTTTCATTCAACTCATCTCTTCCATGAAATCCCATTATTTACAGACATCACAAGAAAATTACAGATGAAGCCATTTAGCCATCTATCAAGCCCCTCAATTCCCCCTGTTGCAATAGTTAAGGTTTCACCTCCACCTCTGTTTGGAAATTTATTCCATACATTGATCACTGATAAGAACCATTTCCTGTTGTTAATCTTAAATTTATCTTTTGCTGGTTTGAACCTGCGGCCTCGGTCCTAAGAGCTAATTTGAAGTAATTTACCTTGTCCCGTAACCTAATTTGCATCAAATCACATTTACCCAATCACCCCTGACCTGCTCGTCGATGTGGCCTACATTGAGCCATTGCCAGACCTGAAGCCAATTAAAATTCTCAGTTGTGCTTTCAAATCTCTCTCTGGCCTCACCCTTCCCTATTTCTAACTTCATTCAACCCTAAACCCCAAGAGGTCTCTGCACATCCTCAGTTTTAATAGGTTTCATTTGTGGTGGCTGTGCGTTCAGCCGCCTTGGTTCCAAGCCAGCGATGGGAAACGTAGGCTCATAAGGGGGCTACACGAGTAGCCCTCCATCTCAGTAGGCCACAAGATTGAAATTGGGCATGTGAATGACCCCATGAATAAGAATTTGTGGGTGTGCCGGCTTAACCACTGCAGCAATTCAATTGGACGTATAGGGAACGCACAACTCTTAGTCAATGTTGTGTGCAATCAGCACGCACCTCATTTCACGTGCCCTTGCTTTGCGTGTGTATCACTTTAGTAATACAGCTCGGAAAAAAACTATGAGTAGAAATCAGTGGAATCTGGCAACCCTGCGCACGAGCAACAGTCAACAAAATGTCTGATGGGCCACAGGGTGCCCACCACTGCTCTAAGCTCTGGAATATATCCCAAACCTCTCCAACACTCTCTCCTATTTCAAGACTTTCCTTAAAACCTGCCTCTTCAACCAAGCTTTTGGCCACCAGTCTTATTATCTCCTTAAGGGGTTTGATGTCAAATTTCATTTGATAAATCACCTGTGAAGTGTCTTGGGATATTTTATGGCATTAAATGTGCTATATAAATGCAAGCTATTGCTGTTGATTACGCCATTCTCCTTCAACCCACAAATTCCACATTTACCGAGTTCGCCAGCCACAGAAACAGGAATCAGGTGCCAAGGTAAAGCAGCTACAACAACTAATTTTAATAAAGCGCCTTTAACAATGAAACATAGCAAGGTGCTTCACAGGAGCATTATAAAACTATGAAACTGAGCCACATAAGATATTATGTCAGATGACCAAAAACTTTATTCAAAGAGGTAGGTTTCATGGAGTGTCAAAGAAGGAAGGCAAGGCAGAGAGGTGTACTAAAGGAATTCTAAACATGCTTCATACAAAATTCAAAACAAGGTAATGGAGAATCAGAATTGCCCTGACAAACTTTTTCAATTAGAGACTTTTATCCGAGCTGAAGTCAGCCTTGGCACAAAAACTACAAAATGCACTCTTGCAATATTTAAGGTTTCTCTTAAAGACCTACAGATCGGTTCAGACAGGAAAAACTCTCATTTTTGTCATTTTTTAAAAAAAGTATTGATCTATTGCTAAGCAATTTTATGGGTGGAGGGGTGGGGAAGCAAAGAGTTTGGACGAAGGCAGGCATTTTTGTTCAAAGTTATGTGCAAAATCTACACATAACACCACCATATTCATATCCTCACACCGAACTAGAGATCCTTCAGAAAGCGAGAACAAAAGATTTAGTAGTTGGCCATTCAGTTCCTCGAACCTGCTCCACCATTCTAAAGATCATGGCTGATCTGATTTGGCATTAACTCCACGTTACTGCATGCCACCCAACAATCCTCCACTCCCTTGCAAATCAAAAATCTGATTATGTTCAAAGCTTAGTTGGACAATGACCCAGCCTCCACTGCTCTATGGAAGAGAACTCCAAAGATGAATGACAGCTAAAAGAAATTTCTCCTCAGCTCCATCTTAAATGGGAGACCCCTTACTTTATACAGTGTCCCTATGCTCTAAATTCCCCCATGAAGGGAAGCATCCTCTCAGCATCCACCCTATGAAGCCCCCTCAGAATCTTCTATAGTTAAGTAAGATCACCCGTCATGCTTCTAAACTCCAATGAGTATAGGCCCAACCTGCTCAACCTTTCCTTATAACCTCTTCAGTCCAGTACTCAGCCTAATGAATTTTCTCTGAACTGCTTCCAATGCAAATACATCCCCTGCTCGGTAAGGAGGCCTACATCCAGCATCATTTGCGACTCCTCAGATACTGAAGTAGTCCATGTCCAAATGCTGGACAATATCCAGGATTGGGCTGACAAGTGGCAAGTAACATTCATGCCACACAAGTTCCAGTCAATGACCATCTCCAACAAGAGAGAATCTAACCATTGCCCCTTGACATTCAATGACATTAGCATCACTGAATGCTTCACTATCAACTTCCTGGGGGGCACCATTGACCAGAAACTGAACTGGACTAGCCATGTAAATAGTGTGGTTACAAGAGCAGATCAGAGGCTAGGAATCCTGCGAGAAGCTTGACACCGTCAAGGACAAAGCAGTCTGCTTGATTGGCACAACATCCACAAACATACAGTCCCTCCACCGACACACAGAAGCAGCAGTGTATGCCAAATACAAGATGCACTGCAGGAGTTCACCAAGGCTCCTACAACAGCACTTTCCAAACCCACGACTACCACCATCTAGAAGGCCAAGGGCAGCAGAAAGATAGGAACACCACCACCTAGAAGTTCCCCTCCAAGTCACTCACCATCCTGACTTGGAAATATATCGCCATTCCTTCATGTCGCTGGGTCAACACTAGAACCCACTTCCAAACAGCACTGTGGGTCTACCTACACCGCATGGATTTCTGCGGTTCAAGGCGGCAGTTCACCACCACCTTTTCAAGGGCAACTTGGGATAGGCGATGAATGCTGGGCCAGCCAGTGAAGCCTACGGCCTGTGAATGAATAAAAATAAACTGCACACCATACTCTAGGTGCGATCTCAGCTATGCCCTGTTCAGTTCTAACAAGACTTAACTACTTTTATACTCCACCCCATCTCGCATTAATAGCCAACATTCCATTTGCCTTGCGAATTACTTGGTGCACCTGCATGTGAACTGTGTATCAGGGCAAACAAATTGCAGTCTCTCTCCATTTAAATATTCTGCTTTCCTGTTCTTCCTGTCAGAGCAGACTTCATATTTCCCCACTAATTATTCTTTCACAGATGAGAGCATTGCTGGCTAGACCAACATTTACTGCCCAACCCAAACTGCCCTAGAGGTGGTGTTGTGAGCCACTTTCTTGAACTGCTGCAGTCTGTGTTGTCTAAGTACATCCACAGTGCTGTTGGAAGGGAGTTTCAGGATTTTGACCCAGTAACAAGTTCAGTTTCTGGTCAATGCTAATCCCCAGGATGTTGACAGTGGGAGATTCAGCAATGGTAATGCCAATGAATGTCATGGGGCAATGGTTGGGCTCCCTCTTGTTGGTTGTGGCTATTACCTGGCACTTGTGGCACAATTGCAACTTGCCACTTATCAGCCCAAGCCCAAATGTTGCACATGAACACAGACTGCTTCAGTACCAGAGTCATCTCAAATGGCATTGAACATCAGCAAACATCCCCACTTCTGTCCTTATGATGGAGGGAAGCTCAGAGAAGCAGCTGAAGATGGCTGGGCCTAGGAACCTCAACTGAGGAACTCCTGTAGTGATGTCCTGGAACTGAGATGATTGACCTTCACCAACCAAAAGCATATTCCTTTGTGCTAGGTATGATTACAACCAGTGAACAGTTTTCCCCCCGATTCTCATTGACTCTAGTTTTGCTCGGGCTCCTTGATGCCTCACTTGGTCAAATGCTGCCTCGTTGTCAAGAGCAGTAACTCTCAGCTCACCGGGTTCAGCTCTTCTGTCCATGTTTGGACCAAGGCTGTAATGAGGTCAGAAGTTGAGTGGCCTTGGCAGAACCCAAACCGAGCGTCAGTGAACAGGTAATTTCTGATAAGTGCTACTTGATAGCAATGCCAATGACACCTTGTATCGCTATGCTGATGATTTAATGTGTTGCAGGAGTAATTGGTCAGGTTAGATTTGTCCTGCTTTGTGTACACAGGGCATAGCTGGGCAATTTTCCACATGGTCAGGTAGATACCAATGTCGTAGCAGCACTGGAACAACTTGGTTAGGGCCAGAGCAAGTTCTGAAGCACGGGTCTTCAGTCCTATTGCTGGAATATTTGTCAGGGCCCGAAGCCGGTGTCTGCCGCCTTTAGCCATTTATTGATATTGCGTAGATTGAAACGATTAAGACTGGCATGTGATGCTGAGAACCTCAAGAGGAGGCCGAGAAAGATCACCCACACTGCACTTCTGGCTGAAGTTTGTTGCAAATGCTTGAGCATTGTCTTTTGTACTGATGTGCTGGGCTCCCCCATCATTGAGGATGGGGATATTTATGGAGCATCCTCTTCCAGTGAGCTGTTTAATTCTCCGCCACCATTCCCGACAAGTGTGACAGGACTTATCTGATCTTTTGGTTGTGGGATCGCTCATCTGTCTCTTGCATGTGCTGCCCTGGCTATTTGGCATGTCCTGTGTTGTAGCTTCACCAGGTTGACATGTTAAAATCAGATATACTGCATTCTAATACAACTGCGTGCCCATTTTCCAAACTTGCCTGCTCCTCTCTACACTAGTTTGTACGACCTCTACATTTGCCTGCTCCTTGGTCTGGCCAAGTTGTAAGTTAATAGCGCCAGTTGCCTATCCCTTCCTTGGCTATATCTGTCAATAGGATTGAGGCTTTTTGTGACTGCTGCGCCTTGGAAGGACTGGAGAGCAAAGTGGATGCACAAAACTACACTTTGATTTAGTTCCACATACAATTCAGAGTTCTTGTTTGTGCCCAATTACATACAAGTTCTTTTCTCATTTTAAGCAACTGGCATTACAATATGAAACAACTGCTCGCAACAAGTCTGCATGTGGCAAAATAACTTTTATATAAAGGCTGTTCAATGTCAAAACCAGTCAGGACTAACAACACACACATTTTCTATTCACAATCCATTTCTTAACTGTAAATGCCATCAACAAATGATTAGTCATGCACATTTAACTGTGCACATTACTTTCCACCTCTTACATTCCATTACAATTCTCTGCTAATCCAAAGACAACAATTCAAACGAAAAAGTGCTATCAGATTCAACCACGCATCAGTACGACAACCTGGTCAGTGCTGGAACCTTTGAGATGAGTGTTCTTTACCTGAGAGGAGTTACCTTTTACTGACAAAGTTGACCCCTTGGAGATTACAAATGTCACTTTTGGACCAAAATAATGCTTTGATATGTGAAAAGTTTTGGGCAGCCCATTTTTGGAATAATTTTTTTAAAAGCAATGAAAAAAATTGTCACATTCACGAGGCTGCTACCAGCAATGGAAGGTTACAACTACGATGAGATTGGAAAAGTTAAAGCACTTAACCAAAACCAGGAGGGTTAAGAGGTGCCCCAATGGAGCTCTTCGAAGTTTGAAGTCAAATGGTAATACCTTGTTACTACAGGTCAGTGAGGTGGCAACACAATGGTACAAATTTAGAGTGATCACAAGAAGTTGAAGGGGGATGCTAGAATTTACCTTAATACACAGGAGTTAGTTAGAATATGTTTTTGCTACAACAGAATCCTTATTCCTTTTAAAAGGAAATTAGTTACTCAAGAGAGAGGAGTATTAAAATCTATGGGACACAAGTCAGAGAGTGGATTAGATTACCTTTGCTCATGTGGAGATCTCCACCATGGATTGATGGACTAAATGTTAATTATTTCTGAGTTAAAGTCATCTACACTACTGGTTGGTGCCCACATTCAGCCCTGATGAAATCTTGCACCAACAGCTTGCATTTATATAACCAACAACTTTAATATTGTAAACATCCCAAGGTGCACCAGGAGAAAAAATTGTTGCTGGTGTTAACTAAAAGCAAGTTCTTGACTTCTGACTGGTGCCAGTGCAAAATCAATCAGTGCAGGCATATGCTCATCTGGCATTGTTTGATTCTTAAGCTACTGCATTGCTTTAATGTATTCAAATAGCACAAAAAATGTGCAATATTCCCGATACACCCAAAGCAAACTTGGCAAGTTGAACTCAAGTTCATACCGCAAACACTTTACCTAATGAAGAGTGGACTAATGTACATGCTTAACATTTACACCATTGACAGGTGTTGCTGTGGATATGTTGATTCAACAATGGAGCACTTCGTTTTGACGCAGGTCATGTGTTGCATGGGTGTGGATGCACAGATGTCCAGTAGATGGCCACAGCTTAGTTGCCTGTACTGTGGACATACTCTATACACAGCATAAAATCCCAATTTGTGCATGGAGGATGTGAAATAAGAATTTAATCACTGCACATATATTGTGCACAATACATCACTGCCCTTGGGCAAATTTAAGTCAGTAATTTAATCTCGAGTTTCACTAGATGAATACAGATCATTCAGCTCTTCAGTCAATGGTGTTATTTGAATCCTGAATTAGATTACCACCTTGCCACACAGAGAGCTACCCAGCAGCCTCCACATTGAAGGAATCTTACCATACCTGCCAATGAACTAAGAGCTTAATAGAAAATTTTGCTCTGAACTTACACACTAATTTAAAAAACAACTTAACTTGGCCTTAAATTCAAATCGCATCTGGATTAAATTGCCCTTTTCAATAGTTCTGCAGATTAATAAATTATCTTTAATGGAGACAGAGCACAAGGAGTGGGGCAGAGCCAGAACTTGCCAGGCAGAACTAGAGAACAAGCAATCAGACAGAGGCAGACAGAAGAAAAAAAATTAGAGAAAGATACAAACATAAAAAGAGTTCTGCAGGTTTGAGGTCCTAGAAATTTGAACCGGAGCCAGTATGCATCCAACTACATGAGCAGTTTCATACAAAGTCTCTACCATCAGATGATGTAATTGTTAATATTCCAGGAAACAAAATGAACGCCGTTCAATTATAAGAAAAACAGGTTAGATTTATGCTATTATTGTTTTTCAAGCAAAGAATAAAGGCATCCCCTGTTTATGAAGTGCTGCAAAAAAGTTCTCGGGCTGTGTTCAAGCCCACCATGCTGTAATGGTTTAAAACAATTACTGTTTTCAGAGCACCTGTCTGTTTCCGTCCAGAAACACAAACAGCTTAAACGATTGTGGTTAAACTGGAAAAATTACAGACCTCAGAATGGGAGAAAAATATAGCGGTGAGCAAACAATATAAGCTACAACAATTAAAACCTCCATACAAATTTAAGCAACTGTCTTCCTAAAATGGCGTGGGAGAAACAGTAACGTGACACAATAGTGTGTTGGCTAGGTGCAATGGAACAAGGTGAAAAAAGTGAACAGGGTGAATACAGGTTTGTTCTCTTCCTCCCCATCCCATGTTACCTCACTCTTGGCTGTTAACACAATACTAGATCAGACAAATTGGCATTTTTTCACCTGAGACCAAAAGAGAGCAAGAGGGAGAGGGAGCCAAAAAAAAAAAATCAGAACTTTTATTTAGAATGAAAGCCACCATAATCTCAGTTCAAGAAAAGCTGTACAACACTTGCAATGGCACCTAACTGCTGTCTCCCATCATTTGAAACCTTCAGCTCAGTTTGTGGTTAAGGCTACTTAAAATGTTGATTTTTATGCAATATTCACTGGATTTGTAATGTACTTGTACAATGCCAACTGAAACAATGGCAGAACAAGCGATGCATGGGCTCATACACAAAATGCAGCAAAATTCAATAACCGTGCTATCGTCTTCAGTTTCAAAAAGATGCCCTTGACATATAAACATCTGCCAACTAAAAACTAAACAAAGTACTGATCTTTATTTTATGATGAATTGTTGGCAATCACTCTCACTGAAATCAAAGAACCGTCAAGCATCAAGCTATTTTGTTCATGGGACTGCTCATCCCTAATAGCCCTTGAGATCAGTTAAGAGTCAATCATATTGCTGTGGGTCTGGAGTAACATGTAGGCCAGACAAGATAAGGATGGCAGATTTCCTTCCCTAAAAGGGCATTAGTGAACCAGGTGGGTTTTTAATGACAATTGAAGATAGTTTCATGGTCACTATCACTGAGACTAGCTTTCAATTCCAGAATTTTTTTAATAAATTGAATTTAAATTCCACCAGCTGCTATAGTGGAATTTGAACTCATGTACCCAGAACGTTTCCCTAGTCCTCTGGATCACCAGTTCAATGATATTACCACCATACCATGATTTATGTTAGATCAGATGCTGACTGAGGGGAAGAGGAGGTGCTTGTGTTGAAGAATTTCTCTCAACACCCAAACTGTGGTCATCAGCTAACACCTTATCTGAGGGGGTTTCGAAACTTAGATATACTCAACCTCAGTCATGTGAAGTGCAGAAAAGGTGGAATTGCGCTCTTTCGAGCAAAGGGGCATTAACAAGAGGTACTCAAAATTATGAAGGGTTTTCTTAATAATGAGAGACTGTTTCCACTGGCACAAAGGTCAGCAATCAGAGGGCAAAAAACTTGAAGAGAGATGAGCAGGAATGTTTTTAGAAAGCAAGTTACATTCTGGAATGCAATGCTTTAAAGAATAGTGGAAGTAGATTCAGTAGCAACTTTCAAAACATATTGGATGAATACTTGAAAGGAAAAATTTGCAGGGTTATGGGAAAAGAGGGGGTTTGGAAACAAATTGGATAGCGCTTTCAAAGAGGCTTTTTTCTATGCCGTACAATTCTCTGCTTACTGTTTGCATGCACAATTCCCACTTTCATTTAAGACAGTTCACTTTTTTGGAGGAAGGGGGCAAAGTAAAGCAAAAGAACAAGGGAAGAAGTCAAAAATTTGACTCTATTGCCATCCAGTGTTGGATAAAATTATGAACACTTATTTGATTTAGAGTTTGGTACTCTTAAAAAAAAATCTTTTTCACACCTATACTTGATTGAGTAGAAAGAAAGTAACAAACACATGAAATTTGTATCTAGACTATTTAACTCAACATTCAAATCTGACATACGCCATTAGCCACTTGGATGTGTAGGCCTGCAGCCAGCAATCACTAGTTTTTGTAATTTTATTTCTGCTTCATTTTTGATTGTTAAGAAAACCTTCACTGAATCTTACTTTGTAGACACTGATTTAAACCTAGGTCGGATTATTATCGATTAATTAATCAAAGTACAATCAGTAGTGATATTATTAACTGTAGATGTGTTTTCCCAAAAGCTTGTTTTCCATATTGGCAATTGACAGTTGGTATTTGAACTACATCTTTGTTTTCCCTTTCCCAGCTAAACTACTAAAATAAAAGTTGTCTTTTATTCATCAGAAGTCCTTTTTCTTACTGCATTCGATGACACTTCAACTACAAGCCAGGTCAAGCTTGGCCTAAATAGCCAAGTGGTTATGGTACTGGGTTTGTAATCCTGAGATCAAGAGTTCAAATCTCACAATGGCAAACTATAAAACAATGTAACTTCATCTGAAACAGATGGAAACGGGTTTGTACTCGCAAGAGTTACAGATGCTGCCAGACCTGCAGGAGTTAGGAGGCTGGTAAAAAGACCTGGTGTGAGTCAGGTGCTGACTTCAAGCTCCATTGATTTAAAAGACTATCAAGAGTTCAAATCTTACAATGGCAAACTATGAAACAATGTAATTTCATCTGAAACAGATAGAAATGTGTTTGTACTTGAAAGAGGCCAGGTCAATGAGTAGCCTTACAATTGGGATGGTCAACTATGTTGTGGAATCAGGAGATGAGGTTTGTTGATGGACATAAAACCTGACAGATGGCAGATGAGAGGCACCATCAAAACATGGCAACATTCCAGTTGTTTGCACAAGTCTGCAAAGCCTTTCAGTGCCTATGAGAAGAATTAATAAGGACTCATGTTTTTCCAGACTCTCTGTTTTGGGAACATCAGGAGAAAGTCTCGTAAGGCTGGAACAGAGCCAGAAATTTGTCGTAAATTGACACTATTTTCAGGATTCAGGGCTGCAGCCAGAGTGGATAAGTCAACAACTCAAGACTATGGGAGAAAGAACCAGGAACGTAGAGATGAGCCGAAGTGTCGACCCGTGTAAGATATTGGGAGACTTGATGTATGAGCCATGGGGAATCTTATCATTTTGTAGAGCTGTCTTGAACAGGCCAATTTGGGGTTAACATTTGTAATATAGTATGTATCAGTAATATAGTATGTATCAGTAATATAGTATGTGTAGTAAGTAAACTTGCCTTTCTTATAATAGAAGTTCTTACTCCTTTCAATACAGTTAGATACCTTTCTTATTACTTCTTATATCAATTATAATTGTTATATCACTATTATTATTTTATTCTTGTTTTAACATAACTGGAATGAGTGACAATGCCAAGTATTGTCCAGAGTACGGCTTCGAATCTAAGTGAGACTCCACAGGGAACTCTGACGCCCTAGCATATGAGGCTGCTGTCAACTGTAGAAACGTACCCTGGAAAGGATCAGCAGCTTGTAACAGAGGGGAAAACAGGAAAATAAAGAACTCAAGCTGTGTAGGGATGGAGAATGCCACCAGATCCAGGACAGGTCAGAATTAGACCACAAGGCTTTTCTAGGCTTAAACACCGATGATGTGGCATGGAAACATGAGTTGAGAAATACTGGTTCAGACAACCAAGTTCTGACCACTTTTTAAAAAAGCTGTGCATACATAACTACACCAAATGTCAGCAATGCTTTAAACCTAGAATTCCAAACAACATCCAATATTCAGGCTGAATTTTATTCATTTATGAGATGTGGGCATCGCTGCCTGGGCCAGCATTTATTGCCCATCCCTAATTGCCCTCAAAAAGGTGGTGGTGAGGTGCTTCTTGAACCGCTGCAGTCCATGTGGTGCAGGTACATCCAGAGTGCTGTTAGGGAGGGAGTTCCAGGATTATGACCCAGCAACAGTGAAGGAACAGTGATATATTTCCAAGTCAGGATGGTGTGTGGCTTGTAGGGGAACTTCCAGGTAGTGGTGTCCCACCTGTGTTCCATGTGTCTGCTGCTTTTGTTCTTCTAGCTGGTAGCAGTCCGGTGTTCGGAAGGTGCTGCCCAAGGAGCCTTGGTTGAGTGTCTGCAGAGCATCTTGGTGATGGTGCTCACTGCTGCCACTGTTAGTCGGTGGTAGAGGGAGTGGAATGTTTGTGGAAGGGGTGCAAATCAAGAGTGCTGTTTTGTCCTGGATGACGTCAAGCTTCTTGAGTGTTGTGGGAGCTGCACTCATCCAGGCAAGTGGGGAGTATTCAATCACACTCTTGACTTGTGCCTTGTAGATGGTGGACAGGCTTTGGGGAGAGAGGAGGTGAGTTACTCGTCGCACGACTCCTAGCCTCTGACCTGCTCTTGTAGCCACAGTATTTATATGGCTAGTCCATTTCAGTTTCTGGTCAATGGTAAACCCCAGGATGTTGATAGTGGAGGATTCAGTAATGGTAATGCCATTGAACATCAAGGGGCGATGGGTGGATTCTCTCTTGTTGGAGATGGTCATTACCTGACACTTGTGTGGCACGAATGTTACTTGCCACTTGTCAGCCCAAGCCTGGATATTGCCCAGGTCTTGCTGCATTTGGACATTGGCAGCTTCAATATCTGAGTCGTGAATGGTGCTGAAAATTGTGCAATCATCAGCGAGCTGCTGTCTTCTGACCTTATGATGGAAGCAAGGTCAGTGATAAAGCAGCTGAAGATGGTTGGGCCTAAGACACTACGCTGAGGAACTCCTGCAGTGATGTCTTGGAGCCGAACCACAACAACCCTCCTTTGTGCTAGGCATAACTCCAACCAATGAAGTATTTTCCCCTGATTCCCATTGACTCCAGTTTTGGTAGAGCTCCTTGATGCCACACTCAGGGAAGCAATGGCGTAGTGGCATTGTCACCTGGCTAGTAATCCAGAGACCCAGGCCATTGCTCTGGGGACCCGGATTCAAATCCTGGATTTAAAAGTCTGATGATGACCATGAAACCACTGTCGATTGCTGTAAAAACCCATCTGGTTCACTAATGTCCTTTAGGGAAGGAAATCTGCCATCTTTAGCTGGTCTGGCCTAAATGTGACCCCAGGCCCACAGCAATGTGTTTGACTCTTAAAAATGCCCTCTGAATAAGGGCAAATTGGCAAGAAATCCAGGCCTAGCCAGTGATGCCCACATCCCATGAATGAATTAAAAAAATTTTAAAAACTCAGTCAAAGGCAGCCTTGATGTCACTCACCTCACGAGTTCAGCTCTTTTGTCCATGCTTCTATGACACCTGTTTCTCTCTGCTCCCTTCCCCCACTCTGTGCTCCAGAGAGCCTATATACTAAAGTTATTTTAACACAATTTTAACACAAAATCAGGCGGAACAGTGGCTTTTACACCAATCCTAAAGTCTTTCCATAATCTACAATGCACAAGTCAGAAGCATGATGGAATATTCTCCACTAGCCTTGAAGAGTGCAGCTGCACAACGCTCAAAATCTGAGCTATCCATAACAAAGTCTCCCCATCCATCACCTTAAACATTCACTCCCACCACTAATGGCACACAATGGCAGCAGTGTGTACCATATAAGAGATGCTTTGCAGCAATTCACCAAGTCTCCTTAGCAGCACTTTCTAAACCTCTGCCACCTAGAAGGACAAGGGTATCAAACACATGGCAACATATCCAAAAATACATCCTTCTGCATGTGAGCTCTGAAGAAGGGTCATACAGACTCGAAACATTAACTGTTCCTCTCTCCACAGATACTGCTAGGCCTGCTGAGTTTTCTGTTTTTGTTTCAGGTTCCGCATGTCCTTCGATGACACTGGCTCTCCCCCAACCGCCTACAAGTTCCCCTCCAAATCACACACCATCCTGACTTGGAACTATATTGTTGTTCCTTCATTGTTGTTGGGGCAAAATCCTGGAACACCCTTCCTAACAGCATTGTAGGTGTACCACACAAACTGCAGCCGCTCATCAGAACCTTCTCAACAGCAACTGGGAATGGGCAATAAATGCTGGCCTTGCCAGTGATGTCAACATCTCATGAACAAATAAAAAGACATCACTAAATAACCCTCAATGGGCTAAGAGTTACACTGACAACCATTTTAATATTGCCAGCCAGGTTCACAACGTGGTGCATTCGCAAATACTGGAAACTACATGTGTTAATACACAAGGTCCTGTCCTTTGCAGACAGAAAGAACATGTACACACACTGCATTCGTTTCAGCTAAACAAAACAAGTGACAGCCATTTGCTGCTCAGGTTAAGCTGCCTGGTTTAAATTTCAAACAATGCTTAGTAGTTAACTATCAGTCACCATCACTGGTGCATTCTCCATGGCAATGCCACTTTCCAACCAGTCCTCTCTTCACAGACAGTATAAATTGTTATTTTCCCTCTTATATTGGTATTCTTGCGAGTGTCCTGATGAGTGCAAAATGAAAAGCTTAGACATGTCTCTTTTTTCAGCAGAACAAGTTCTGTTATACCAAAGGACGACACTACACGCAATAGATTTCAGAGAGTAAACTCAGGCCAAGTGCAAAATCAGCATTGCACCCAATCCCAATTTCCCAACAGGTACGTTAGGTTAAAATTACCCTCTATCATCAGGTTATTCCACCATGACAATGGTCGCAAAAAAACAGACAAACTCGACTCTGTATTTTAACAATACACGTCACTAAGTGGAGATCGGTAGTGGGAAACCTTCAATGTCCCTCCCCCACCCCCAACTCTGCCTCTGCCTGGCCTAAGGTGCTGAGCGAAAACGCAGCATCCCAGCTGAGATCAGCAAATGTGCCACGGTCTGACTTGGGACTCAAATCTGAGATCTGATCTAATGGAGTTTCTATTCTTTAGTGTACCATTGGACTAGCCCTTCATAAACTCTTTACAATAAATTGAAATTTCTCTCCCATACAACAGTGTGTTATGTCATCAAATATATCAAGTTATTAAAACAATTTTAAAAACACTCCAAAGAAAAAAAAACTTAAAATCGGTGATAGCAAGGCTGTCATGTCCCTCCTAGTGGAGTCTGGGTTTGAATGAGTTTAATACCGTGATCTGTCCTTTACCTGAGCAAGGAGAAGACACTGTACGAGTTCCTCACAGAGCTCTGGTCCACCTGTAGAAGGCTGCTCCTCTTCTTTTCAATGAGTTCCTGAGTAAAAAGAACAGTACTTTTCAATGGTCAGGGCTCAAATTAATTTGAAAGCAAAAGGATTTGTTTTTGTTTGTCTTTAGTCTAGGAAAAGATTACTCCTTGTTGCAAGCCTGTAGAAAAATGCAACAGCGCTCCCATGTGGCTTAAATTGCAGAATACACCAGGACATATATTCTGTTTCCTGAAACCCAATTGTGGAGCTACAACTAAAGCTTCTGTCTGCAGTTCCTGTTGGGCATCTAGTTTGAGGTGGACTCCAAAGGAAAAGCATTTCAAAGAACGATGCCTAGAAACTTGCAACAAATCTATAGCTAAAGTTAATGAATATTCTGCAATATATAGCCACTTAGACACTTTACTCAAGTCTTTGGTTGCTATCAAAATGCTACAACAGAAATGAGAATAGGCAATCAAATTAGCTAGTTATTTCTAAACTAGGATAGTGTCTGCTGGTAACGAGAACTTTGAGTTTGCTTGAACAAAAGGATAAACCAGAAACTACATAGTTTCTCCTCTTCTCTGTCTATATGGACAAGATATATCTTGTGCACGGCCTCTCCAAAAAAAAAAGCAACTTGAGAATTAAACAGCAGCAGATCAGTGTGCCGAGCTGGAAAAGAATGTCCTTAACTCCTGGTCCCACACCCAGTCCAACTTGTCCAATTATACCAGGTGTCAGGCAAACACATAATTCAGGCATTAGCACATCAGCTTCCTATAAACAGTTCAGGTGTTCCAAATTAACTTGACAACTGCTGTGACATCAATGTAAGCTACACGTTTGCAAATTTATGCTTACTGCTTCAAAACAACATACAGTAACTAATTCAGGCTACAGTCTATTATAAAGGAATTGATAACAGGACACTTAAAAAAATATCAATGGGCTTAGACAAAGCCAACATGGATCTACAAAAGGGAAATCCTGTTTGACAAACCTACTGGAATTCTTTGAGGATATAACGAGCAGAATAGAAAAGGGAAAACTAGTGGATGTGATATATCTGGATTTTTAGAAAGCATTTTGATAATGTCCCACATAAGGGGTTAGTGTGCAAATGAGTCTTTTTCGGAAGGTCAATCGGTGACTAGTGGCGTAACCGCAGGGGTCAGTGCCTGGGCCCCAGCTATTCACAATATATACCAATGATTTGGATGAAGGAGCCAAATGTAATATTTCCAAGTTTGCTGAGCGATGAAGAGGGTGTTAAGAAGCTTCAAGGTGATTTAGACAGATTAAATGAGTGGGCAAATACATCGCAGTGGATAAGTGTGAAGTTATCCACTTTGATAGGAAAAACAGAATGGCTGAGTATTATTTACGTGGTGATAGATTAGGAAATATTGTTGTACAAAGGGACTTGGGTGTCTTTGTACACCAATCACTGAAAGCAAGCAAACAGGTGCAGCAAGCAGTCAAGGCGGCAAACGGTATGTTGGCCTTCGTTGCAAGGATATCTTACTGCAGCTGTACGGGGCCCTGGTGAGACTACAGCTGGAGTATTGTATATACTTTTGGTCTCCTTACCTAAGAAAAGATACACCTGCTACACAGGAAGTGTGGCGAAGGTTCACCAGGCTGACTCCTAGCATGGCAGGATTGTTGTATGAGGAGAGACTGGGCCGACTAGGCCTGTATTCACTGGAGTTTATAAGAATGAGAAGAGATCTCATTGAAACATTGAATTCTGACAGGGCTGGTGTCAGAGATATAATAACGTTATTGGAATTTATTGGAAAATAGTGGTCTGTGTCTCTCTGTCTGTCAGACTTAATTGGATTAAAGGCAGCTGGTCTGGAGGCTTTAATGTAACAAAAGGTAAGCTAGGTTTGAAATGTTAAGTAGGTAAACATGGAGGAAATTTCGAATGTAAGGTGCAAAAGAACATTTGCATTTTGAAGTAAACCAGAGATTGTTTTCAAAAGAGGGAATGAAACGTGTCACCTAGCCAGGTGAAGTTCAGAAACAGTGAGTTTATTTTTCCCAAAGATTACTGGTAAAATTGGTACTATGATAAATTTTTATGATCAGAGAAATAAAGTCCAAAGACATAGCGAAACAATGGGATTTGCGTTCAAAAGGGGAAAATAGGTATAAAGGAGAAAAGGTCGTGTGTAAAGATAGGCATTTTAAGATCTGGCAATTGTGAAAAGCCCTCAGCATCTACACCTCAAGCTGCAGTCTACAGCGAACTGAAATTAAAACTTACTTTGAATTTGATTGTTCATGGTGTCAAGTTACTTTGCATGGGTCTTCTAAAATCTGTGTTCTACTGTTGCCTTAACGGAGGGGTAACTGGGAGTCAGATTAATTGGAGATTTAGAAGTTATTATAGTAGCAATGTGCGTGCTTAAAATCACTTCTCTTATTAATAAATGTTTAATTTAGTTTTGCAAAAAACTATATGGCCCAGTGTCTTATTAATACTGAATTCAAAGCCCACATCTCAAAACATACAAATTGCAAAAATAGTTGTGGCAGTTGTCTCAAGTTTCCCTCTGGAATTTGAACAACTCAGCATTTACAATCAGCTGTGCCATAACAGATGGACAGACTAGATGCAGTGATGATATTTCCTCTGGCTGCAGGGTCTAGAACAAGGGGTCACAGACTCAGGATACAGGATAGACCATTGAAGACTGAGATGGGGAGAACTTCTTCATTAAGAGGGTAGTGAACCTATGGAATTCTCTACCACAGAGGTTGTGGAGGCCAAGTTACTGAATATATTTGAGGAGGAAATAAATAGATTTCTGAACACTAAAGGCGTCAAGGGGATGGGGCAGAGACAGAAGGTCAGCCATGATCATACAGAATGGAGCAGGCTTGAAGGACCGAATGACCTATTCCTGCTTCTATTTGCTATGCTTGTATGCAACTGTACCAAACGTGGCACTTGAAAAAAGGTTAGGACAGCACATCACCATGTATTAGTAAGGTGCAGGTTTGAGCAACAATTCAGAGAACAGAAGAATTGTTAGGAGCAATTGTTGGGACTCAAACTAGCCCATTGTTTTTTTTATGCATCACCCCCACCTATCCACCTTCTCACACTATCTCTCACCACTTCTGAGCTAGAAATGCAAAGTGCCTCAAGCCCAGTTATACTCTCCATTTGAACAGCTGTCTCTGGTAACTTATTTTACATGTTTATTGTCCAAAGGGTGCACTTATTTTCTCTTTCTTTCATTTCGAAATGACAAAGGGGGGATAATATTTTCAGGAAAGGCAAAAACTGTGTGACATAAACATAGAATAAAACGGTCTTACCTTGTGATCAAAGGGTGTTCCATAGTAGCCATCATTCAATCCGAATATTACATCATTGGGATTGCGTGCACGAATCTAAACAAATGAAAGATAGCTATCCAATTAAAAATTTAAGATTAACACAAGCAGAATTTACAATGTCATGGGACAATAGTATCTGTAATTGCTATTTCCTTCATAATTCTCTCCTTCTCCCCAGAGACCTCTTAGTCTTTCTTCCAGACTGAATACCAGAACGCTGCTATCACTTCCTACATTGCAGCAATGTCTAAATTTCAAAATTGCTTTGGCGGCGCTAACACATTTGGGAAATCCTGAGGTAGGGAAAAGTGATATAAAACCAAATATATTTTTTTCTTATTAACAATCTTGTTTTTGGTAACAGTTTGGATTAGCCAGTAAACTGAATTAAGCAGCTTCAAATCATCAAGAGTAACCACATTTGTCACTAATGAATGTTTCACGATAACATACCATAATTCTGAACAGGTAACTACTTCTACTGGTGGAAATGCACTTAATCTGGAAACCAAATGCTGCATAAATACACCCCAATTTCTAACAGCGATCTAGCAAATTTAGAAAGTGTCCAACTACCCTGACATCATAGCCTAAAGGGTTCGTTCCCCGTGCCTGAGCAGAGGTCATGTGCCCCACAAAATATTTTGACCATTGTGCTTCAGGCCTGTTAGTTATTTATAACGACCCTTAGACAAATAACTTTTAATTTAAGGCATACTTTATAAAACCTCTTTCTTGTACACTACATTGAAATTATAATCTGTGAACTGTGGCCATTATTGCAAATGTGGTGGCAAATAAGCAAACAGCAAGCAAACCCAAACAGCAAAGGGGTAATGGCCAGATTACTTTATCATGGCAACCGTGTTATAAATATTGGCCAAGACACCAGAATTTTCTTGTTCTTATTTAAATAGTGCCACGGTATTTTAAACATTCACTTGAGTATAAAGTTGGAATAACATTTCATTCGCGAGAGGAGTTTCAGCTAAACAAAATAAGTGACATCCATTCACTGACTCATTCCTCAGGGCAATTCTTGACCAATCAGGGTCAAGCTGCCTGGCTTAAATTTCAAACAATGTTTTACAGTTAACTGTCAGTCACCATCACTGGTGCTTTCTCCATGTCAACACCACTTGTCTACCAATCAACACTTTATATACAATATAAATTTTTATTTCTCCCTTATATTGGTATTTTTGTGAAGTGTCCTGATGAATTCAAGATGAACAGCTTAGACATGTCTCTTTTTCAGCAATAATCCCAAAAATTAAGATCCCTGACATCAAATATTTATAATTAGCCAGTGCAGTGGGCTTTGAAGCACACCACGCAGATACAATATTTTTAAAAATTCATTTACGGGATGTGGGTGACGCTGGCAGGGCCAACATTTATTGCCTATCCCTAGTTGCCCTTCAGAATGTGATGGTGAGCTGCCTTACATGTGGAGCAGGTACACCATCAATGCTGTAAGGAAGGGAGTTCCAGGATTTTTTAACCCAGTGAGAGTGAAGGAACGGCAATATATTTCCAAGTTAGGATGGTGAGTGGGTTAGAGGGGAACTTTCAGGTGGTGGTGTTCCAATCGATCTGCTGCCCATCTTCCAGATGGTAGCGGTCGTGGGTGCGGAAGGTGCTGTCTAAAGGGGCCTTCATGAGATCCTGCAGTGCATCATTTAGATGGTACACACTGCTGCTGCTGCTGTGCGTCGGTGGTGGAAGGAGTGAATGTTTACGGATGTGGTGCCACTCAAGCAGGCTGCTTTGTCCTGGATCGTGTCAAGCCTCTTGAGCTTTGTGGGAGCTGCACTCATCCAGATAAGTGGGCAGTATTGCATCACACTTGGCTTGTGCCTTGTAGATGGAGGACAGGCTCTGGTAAGTCAGGAGGCAAGTTGCTCATCGCAGGATTCCTAGCCTCTGACCTGCTCTTGTGGCCACAGTATTTATATGGCTAGTCCAGTTCAGTTTCTGGTCAATGGTAACCTCCAGGATGTTGATCGTCAGGGATTCAGTGATGGTAACGCCAATGACCATCCAGGGGCGATGGTTAGATTCTCTCTTGTTGGAGATAGTCATTGCCTGGTTTCACTGTGGCACGAATGTTATTTGCCACTTGTCAAACAATGTAAGCATGGACAACAAAAACAGAATTACCTGGAAAAACTCAGCAGGTCTGGCAGCATCGGCAGAGCCGCGCCGATGCTGCCAGACCTGCTGAGTTTTTCCAGGTAATTCCGTTTTTGTTTTTGTTTTGGATTTCCAGCATCCGCAGTTTTTTTGTTTTTATCTCAATGTAAACATGGATGTCGCCCAGGTCTTGCTACATTTGGACATGGAGTGCTTCAGTATCTGAGGAGTCATCGTGAGCAGTGAACATTGAACAATCAGCAGCAAACATTCCCGCTTCAGAACTCATGGTAGAAGGAAGGTCATTGATGAAGCAGCTGAACATGGTTGGGCTGAGGACACTCCCCTGAGGAACTCCTGCAGTGATGTCCTGGAGCTGAGATGATTGACCTCCTACAACCATAACCATCTTTCTTTTGTGCTAGGTATAACTCCAGCCAGTGGAGAGTTTTTCCCATAGATTCCCATTGACTCCAGTTTTTCTAGGGCTCCTTGATGCCACACTCGATCAAATGCTGCCTTGATGTCAAGGGCAGTCTCTCTCACCACACCTCAGAAGTTCAGCTCTTTTGTCCACATTTAAACCAAGGCTGTAATGAGGTCAGGAGGTGAGTGGCCCTGGGTGTCAGTGAGCAGTTTATTGCTAAGCAAGTAACACCTGATAATACTATTGATGACTCCTTTCATTACTTTACTGATGATCAAGGGTAGAACGATGGGGCGGTAATTGGCCGGATTGGATTTGCCTTACTGTGTGTGTACAGGACACACCTAGGCAATTTTCCAAATAGCCGAGTAGATGCCAGTGTTGTAGCTGTATTAGAACAGCTTGGCTAGGGGCACGGCAAGCTCTGGAGCACAAATTTTCAGTACTAATGCCGGAATTGGGTCAGGACCCATAGCCTTTGCAGCATCCATTGCCTTCAGCCATTTCTTGATATCATGTGGAATGTATTGAATTGGCTGAAGACTAGTATGCAAGGAGCCACTTCAGCCTTCTCTTTTGCACTGATGTGCTGGGCTACCCCATCATTGAGGACGGGGATGTTTGTGGTGTCACCTCATCCAGTTAGTTGCTTAATTGTACACTACCATTCACAACTGGGTGTGTCAGGACTGCAGAGCTTAGATCTGATCCGTTGGTTGTGGGATCGCTTAGCTCTATCACTTTCTGCTTATGTTTTTTGGCATGCATCTACAATCCTGTGTTTTAGCTTCACCAGTTTGACACCTCATTTTTAGGTAAGCCTGGTGCTGCTCCTGGCATACCCTCCTGCACTCTTCATTGAACCAGGGTTGATACCCTGGCTTGATGGTAATGGTAGAGTAGTGGATATGCCAGGCCATGAAGTTACAGATTGTGTTCAAGTACAATTCTGCTGATGGCCCACAGCACTTCCTGGATGCCTAGTCTTGAGTAGCTAAATCTGTTTAGAAGCTATTCCATTTAGCACAGCGGTAGCGGCACACAACACGATGGAGGGTATCCTCAACGCCAAGTCAGGACTTCATCTCCACAACGACTGTACGATGGTCACTCCTACCACGATACTGTCATGGACAGATGCATCTGCGGCAGGCAGGTTGGTGAGGATGAGGTCAAGTACATTTTTCCCTCTTCTTGTTTCCTTCACCACCTGCCGCAGGCCCAGTCCAACAGCTACGTCATTTAGGACTCAGCCAGCTGGGTCAATTGTGGTGCTAACGAGCCAGTGATGGACATTGAAGTCCCCCACTCAGAATACATTCTGCGTCCTTGCCACCCTCAGTGCATCCTTCAAGTGGTGTTCAACATATAGAAGGACTGATTCATCAGCTGAGGGAGGCCAGTACGTGGTAATCAGCCGGAAGTTTCTTTGCCCATGTTTGACGTGATGCTACGAGACTTCATGGGGTCCAGAGTTGATGTGTTGGGCTCCCAGGGCAACTCCCTACCGAATATATACCACTGTGCCACCACCTCTGCTGAGTCTGTCGTGCCGGTGGGACAGAACATCATGTGATGGTGGTGTCTGGGACATGACCTGTAAGATATGATTGAGAGGATGACTGTCAGGCTGTTGCTTGACTAGTCTGTGAGACTGCCAAAATTGGGAGAGCTCTTGCTTCCAGATGTTAGTAAGGAGAACTTTGCAGAGTCGAGTTTGCCGTGGTCATTTTCGGTGCATAGGTCGATGTCGGGTGATCCGTCCGGTTTCATTCCTTTTTTGAGACATTGATACAACTGAGCGGCTTGCGAGGCCATTTCAGAGGGCAGTTAAGAGTCAACCGCATTGTTGTGGGTCTGGAGACACATGTAGGCACAACCAGGTAAGGATGGCAGATTTCCTTCCCTAAAAAGGACATTAGTAAACCAGATGGGTTTTCACAATAATCAAGAGGTTTCATGATCTTCATTCGACGACATAGTTCCAGATATTTATTGAATTCAAATGCCACCTTCAAACCTGGGTCCCCAGAGCATTACCCTGGGTCTCTGGATTACTAGTCCAGCAACAATATCACTACGCTATCGCCTCCATCGCACTCAACCAGGCAAGTGGAGAGTATTCCATCACACACCTGACTTGTAGATGGCAGAGGCGCTCTGGGGAGCCAGGAGTAGAGTTACTCGTGATAGGATTCCTTGCCTCTCACCTGCTCTTGCAGCCACAGTATTTATATAGCTAGCCCAGTTAAGTTTCTGGTCAATGATATCACCCCCAGCATATTCACAGTAGGGGGTTCCGTGATGGTAATGCCACTGAATGTCAAGGGGTGATGGTTAGATTCCCTTTTGTTGGAAACGGTCCTTCTCTGGCATAAGCCAATGAACTCATGTCAAGGTCACACTGGGCCCAAACATAGATACTGTATTAGTTAAGAAATGCAATCCAACAGAATGCATGCCCGATTAGTGAACAAACTAAGTTTAAGTGACTCAAAGAAAGCCACCATGGTCCATTTAATCTCTTTAGTTGAAGCAGGATGCATGGTGGTGAACCGGAAGATTTAAAAACACACAAAATGGCAAAATCTCAATAGAAAAAAATTTGCATAGTTTATATGTAATAAAATATTAACTCAGTCAAAATTTGAAAACATTAAGGGTTGCCCTCTTTAGATTTTTTAACCTTGTGGCATTGGTTAGAGTGGAATATACGAAGCCAAATTTTCCATTTTAGCTGAATTGAGATACATTGCCAGTATGATGGGGCATGCACCCGCCACACAACTATGTCTGACCCAGGAAAATCCTCTGGCCTTGTTAACATACTTGTTAGCAGAGAGATGCAATGGTAATAATCACTCTTGCAGCAGCCTTCAAGCTGCTGGTGAAATAGAATTTTCTTCCTGTATATAATTGTCCTGGTTCTCTGGATATAAAAAGTTTAACATCCCTCCTCCCATCACCACAACAGCACTAGAAGTCAGGCATGAACAGGACCCCTAATAACCTGCATTGCCACTGTTCAAATCACAGGAAACATGTTGGAAAGCACATTTTCCTTTTCAATATGTTCTTACAGTACAGCCTGCTATGGCAAATCAAGGGGTGTAAATACTGGTAGAGTATATAGCAGCAAGTTTCTTTGACATGTTTCCTGCCCAATCTCCAATAAATAAACAAAGTGGCAAAGGGAAGGCTGCTATATTTGAAGAGGAAGAACAGAGATTCCCAGGATGTTATCACAACCATAAGATTACAGATTTGATCCTGGGGGTATCTGTCAGCAATAAAGGCAAATTCCAGTGGAGTCAGCATCCCTGGGAGAGTTAATATTCCCACATGAGACTGCTACTTCATGATCCCTACTGATAGGGAGACCTGTACATACAATGGCTGAGAACCTTTATTCTAGCTAACTAGTAATACAGCTCCTGCGCTTGTTCTACCAATCCAGCACTTAGTATTTAAAAGTTTGAAAACTGTTGGAGTCCATTATTAAGGAAGAAATAACATGACATCTAGAAAAGCTTAACATAATCAGAGTCAACATGGTTTTGTGAAAGTAAAATCATGTTTGACAAATTTGCCAGAGTTCTTTGAGGATATAACAAGCAGAGTTGATGAAGGGGAATCTATAGATGTAGTGTATTTGGATTTCCAGAAAGCATTCGATAAGGTACCACATAAAAGGTTATTGCACAAGATAGGAGCTCACGGTATTGGGGTGAATGTATTAGCATGAATTCAGGATTGGTTAACACAGAAAAGGCAGTCAGGATTAATATGTCTTTTTCAGGTTGAAAAGGCATAACTAGTGGAGTGCCACAAAGATCAGTCCTAGGGCCTCAATTATTTACTAACTATATTAATGACTTGGAGGAGGGGGCAGAGTGCAATGTATTCAAATTTGCTAATGATACAAAAATAGGTGGGAGGGCATGTTGTGATGAGGACATAAGGAATCTGCAAGAGGATATAGACAGGTTGAATGAGTGGGCAAAAGCTTGGCAGATGGAGTTTAATGTAGCCAAAGTGTGATGTCATGCACTTTGGTAGAAAGAATCAAAAGGCAGACTTATTTAAATAGAGACTCCAAAAATGTGCAGCAGATAAGGACCTGGGTGCTCTTGTGTATGAAAAGTTAGCATGCAGGTGCAGCAAGTAATTAGGAAGGTAAATGGAATTTTGGCCTGTATTGCTAGCGGGTTGGAGTTTAAAAATAGGGAAGTCTTGTTACAACTGTACAAGGGGTGCTGGTGAGGATACACCTGGAGTAATGTGTACAGTTTTGGTTCCCGTATTTAAGAAATGATATACTGGCATTGGAGGCAGTTCAAAAGAGATTCACTAGGCCGATTCCTGGGATGAAGAGTTTGACTTATCAAGAACAGCTAAACAGATTAGGCCTTTATCCATTACAGTTTAGAAGAATGAGGGGTGATCTTATTGAAACATACAAGATTCTGATGGGGCTTGCCAGGTGAGAAGGTGTTTCCACTAGTGGGGAAATCTCAAACTAGGCGACAGTTACAGAATAAGGGGGCACTCATTTAAAACTGAGATGTGAAGGAATTTCTTCTCTCAGAGGGTAGTGAATGTCTGGAATTCTCTACCCCAGAGAATTGTAGAGGCTAGATCACTGAAAATATTTAAAGAGGAGGTAGATAGATTTTTGAAATATCGGGGAGTGGGGGGCTATGAGGAACTAGCATGAAAGAGGAGTTGAGCCCAGGGGCAGATGAGCCATGATCTTATTGAATGGCAGGGCAGGCTTGAGGCTGAATGACCTACTCCAGCTTCTATTTCTTATTTTCTTATGTCCTAACTCTAGGAGAAGACAACACTGAATTCCTGCATCACATCAAAATAACTGCGCACACTTAAAACTCTCTTTAGTAACTTAATTCACCATGAAGGAAGTACAATCAAGAATGAACCAATTTGGTAACAAGTGTACAGTGGCCAGACGAAGGGGTGGAACAACATTTTATTCTCCTCATCTGAAGAGCTCACTAGCTGAATTAGCTCCAACTGTGGCAAGCCAATTAGTTCCAATATTTCTCATTTCAAGATGAATTTCAGCTCAGCTGATCACATTATCGACCGCTCAAATGAGTGAATTGCTTGAGAAATATACAAACAAAAACTGATTTTGCCTTGTAGCCTGCTCAGGCCAACACCTGGAGAGTGCCTTAATACTATTTCATATAATGGAGGGATCGTCAGATACAAAATGAATTTTTAAAAATTTTTTTCATGGGATGAGAGCGTCGCTGGCTGCACCTGCATTCGATGCCCATCCTTAATTGCACTCGAGGTGGTGGTGGTGATTCATCTCTTGAACCGCTGTAGTCCATGTGCTGTCGGATCACCCAGTGTTGCGATGAAGAGAGTTCCAGGATTTTGATCCAACGGTAAAGGAACAGCGATATACTTTTAAGTCCAGATGGCGTGTTAGTTGGAGAGGAACTTGAAGGCAGTGTTCCCATGCATCAGCTGCCCTTGTCCTAGGTGGTAGAGATTGCAGGTCTGGAAGGTGCTGTTTAAGAAGCCTTGGTGAGTTGCTGCAACACATCTTGGGATGGTGCACACTCCTCCTAGCACTGTGTGGTGGTGGTGGAGGGAGAGGATGTTGAAGGTGGGTGGGGTGCCATTCAAGTGGGTTGCTTTGTCCTCGATAGTGTCCAGGTTCTTCAGTATTGTAGGGCCGAACAATTCCCCATCCACCACTACTCTCCTCCGTCTGGCTGAACTTGTTCTCCCACTAAACAATTTCTCCTTAAAATCCTCTCACTTCCTCCAAATAAAAGATGTGGCTATGGGTACCCGCATGGGCCCCAGTTATGCCTGTGTCTTTATGGGGTATGTGGAACATTCCTTGTTCCAGTCCTACTTCGGCTCCCTTCCACAACTCTTTCTCTGGTACATCGATGATTGCTTCGGTGCCGCTTCTTGCGTCTGGACCTGGAAAAACTTATTAATTTTGCTTCAAATTTCCACCCCTCCATCATTTTCACATGGTCTATCTCTGGCATTTCCCTTCCCTTCCTTGACCTCTCTGTCTCAATCTCTGGTGATAGACTATCCACCTGTATCCATTACAAGCCTACCAACTCCCACAGCTACCTCGACTACAGCTCCTCACACCCTGCTTCCTGTAAGGACTCCATCCCATTCTCTCAGTTCCTTCACCTCCGTCGCATCTGTTCTGATGATGCTACCTTCAAAAACAGTTCCTGACATGTCTTCCTTCTTTCTTAACCGAAGTTTTCCACCCACGGTGGTTGACAGGGCCCTCAACCGTGTCCGGCCCATTTCCCACGCATCCACCCTCATACCTTCATCTCCCTCCCAGAAACATGATAGGGTCCCCCTTGTCCTCACTTATCACCCCACCAGCCTCCTCATTCAAAGGATCATCCTCTGCCATTTCCGCCAACTCCAGCATGATGCCACCACCAAACACATCTTCCCTTCACCCCCTGGCAGCATTCCGCAGGGATCGTTCCCTCTGGGACACCCTGGTCCACTCATCCATCACGCCCTACACCTCAAACCCCTCCCCACGGCACCTTCCCATACAACCGCAGAAGGTGCAACACCTGCCCCTTTACTTCCCCTCTCCTCACCATCCAAGGGCCCAAACACTCCTTTCAAGTGAAGCAACATTTCACTTGCACTTCCCTCAATTTAGTCTACTGCATTCGTTGCTCCCAATGCGGTCTCCTCTACATTGGAGAGACCAAATGCAGACTGGGTGACCGCTTTGCAGAACGCCTTCGGTCTGTCCGCAAGCATGACCCAGACCTCCCTGTTGCTTGCCATTTCAACACTCCACCCTGCTCTCATGCCCACGTCTGTCCTTGGCCTGTTGCATTAGTCCAGTGAAGCTCAACGCAAACTGGAGGAACAGCACCTCATCTTCCGACTAGGCACTTTACAGCCTTCCGGACTGAATATCGAGTTCAATAATTTAGATCATGAACTCTCTCCTCCATCCCCCCCTTTTTTTCTCCAATAATTTGTATAGGTTTTTCTTTTCCTACCTATTTCCATTATTCTTAAATGTATTCCCATCCATTGTTTTATCTCTACCTTTTAGCCTATTTCGATTCCTTCACCCCACCCCACCCCCACTAGGGCTATCTGTACCTTGCTTGTCCTGCTTTCTACCCTTAATTAACACATTCCTTAGATAATATCACCACCTTCAACACCTCTTTGTCCTTTTGTCTCTGACATCTTTTGGTTATCTCCACCTATCACTGGCCCTCTATCCAGCTCTACACCCACCACCCCCAAACCAGCTTATATCGTGCTCCTCTCCACAGATGCTGCCAGACCTGCTGAGTTTTTCCAGGTATTTTTGTTTTTGTTTTGGATTTCCAGCAGTTTTTTGCTTTTATCTTCAGTATTGGAGCTGCACTCATCCAGGCAAGTGGACAACATTCCATCACACTCCTGACTTGCAAGACGGTTGACAGGTTTTGGGGAGTCAGCGGGAGAGTTACTCTCCGCAAAATTCCCAGCCTCTGACCTGCTCTTGTAGTCACAGTATTTATACGGCTGGTCCAGAGACAAACAGCATGGTCATTTACAGTGAGAGCGCGAGAGATATCATGAAGCTATTAATGTATATATTATTGGAAAATATTTTCTTTTTATAGAGGTTTAGTCTGTGGGTGTGTCTCAATTGGATTAAAGCCAACTAGTCTGGGTGCTTTGATGTGTACTAGTTTTGATATGTAAGAGAGATACCGTGAATTTGAATTTTTTGAATGGAGCATTCAAGAAATGGGGTGAAAACTTGATACCTATCTAGCAGCTACCAAGCAATACATTGATATTGCTAATAAAATTAGTACAATGAAAAGGGTTTAATTGTTAAAAGGTGAAGTTCAAAGAGGCTGGTGAGACAATGAGAATTTAAATTCAATCATTGGCGGTAGCTATAACTTCAGCAGTTTTCGGGTGTGCAGAGCAGAGGCAATGTAAGATCAAAGGCAGCTGTAAGCTTCCAACTGTCTCCACAGGATCCAAAGTGCAACGAACTTCATTTTGAATGCATAAGGTGAAAATGCTTTGCATCCTGTCTGGGTAAGCCTATGGTTTACTGGAGATTAGATGGGGAATTTGTTAAAAGTTATGATCATAGTAATTTGAAGCCATGTGCATATATTTCAATCTGTGTAAGTTAATAAAATGTTTCAATTAGTTTAATGTAAAGCTTCGAGAACTGGTGGTCTGGTTCCTGAATATAGAGTCGCATCTCAAACATAACACTTAAAATTATAGGTTATGACAGTTGTTTAAAGCTTTCCTCTGGGATTTTTAAATTACTCCGCTTTACCAACTGTATCGGTCATACAGAGAGGAGCAGGGCCTTTAACAGTGAGAAAGTGAGAGAAGTGTGTGAGACCATTAAGGAGCGCAAGAGGGAAAAGCACGCAGAGGCCAGCTGATTAGTGAGTAGGATTAGTGAGCCTTTCTAGTCTTTAAAGTAAAGTGAAGTCTTAAGTTTGTGTTTAGATCTCTAGTGTTCTTTTCCTCTTTGCCTTAAAGATAGCTTGTTAAGTATAAGATCGATACTGGTGTGTATAAAAAAATTATAATATAGTGTAATGAGTGAGGGATACTAGAGTAGTTAATTAATAAATTGAATAAAATACGATATCGATGGCAGGACAAGGGATAATATTAGGTCCAAAGAGGGACATATAAAATTGCCAGAAAAAGCAGCAAGCCTGAGGATTGGGAGCAATTTAGAATTCAGCTAAAGTAGACGATCAATCTTTGATCAATCTTTTTAAGGGGAAACTGGAGTGAGATAGTGAACTTGCAAGGAACATATAAATTGACTGTAAAGGCATTGATAAATATGTGAAGAGAAAAAGATTAGCCAAGGCAAATGTAGGTCCCCTACAGTTAGAAACGGGGGAAATTATAACGGGGAACAAAGAAATGGCAGAAGAATTGAACTAATATTTCGGCTCTTTCTTTACAAAAGGGCAGGGCATTTAGGACGGGGATGAGGAAAAATTTCTTCACTCAGTGGTCAAGCTGTGGAATTCTCTACCACAGAAGGCCGGGTCACTGAACGAAATTGATAAATTTTTGGATATGGGTGGCATCAAGGGGTACAGAGAGAAAGCAGGAATTTGGCTTTGAGATAGAGGAACAGACATGGGAAGGGGGTGGGGGGGGAGAAACAGAGAGATCGGGGGCTGGTGGGGAAGCGAGAGAGATCGGGGGCTGGTGGGGAAGCGAGAGAGATCGGGGGCTGGTGGGGAAGCGAGAGAGATCGGGGGCTGGTGGGGAAGCGAGAGAGATCGGGGGCTGGTGGGGAAGCGAGAGAGATCGGGGGCTGGTGGGGAAGCGAGAGAGATCGGGGGCTGGTGGGGAAGCGAGAGAGATCGGGGGCTGGTGGGGAAGCGAGAGAGATCGGGGGCTGGTGGGGAAGCGAGAGAGATCGGGGGCTGGTGGGGAAGCGAGAGAGATCGGGGGCTGGCGGGGAAGCGAGAGAGATCGGGGGCTGGTGGGGAAGCGAGAGAGATCGGGGGCTGGCGGGGAAGCGAGAGAGATCGGGGGCTGGTGGGGAAGCGAGAGAGATCGGGGGCTGGCGGGGAAGCGAGAGAGATCGGGGGCTGGCGGGGAAGCGAGAGAGATCGGGGGCTGGCGGGGAAGCGAGAGAGATCGGGGGCTGGTGGGGAAGCGAGAGAGATCGGGGGCTGGCGGGGAAGCGAGAGAGATCGGGGGCTGGCGGGGAAGCGAGAGAGATCGGGGGCTGGTGGGGAAGCGAGAGAGATCGGGGGCTGGCGGGGAAGCGAGAGAGATCGGGGGCTGGCGGGGAAGCGAGAGAGATCGGGGGCTGGTGGGGAAGCGAGAGAGATCGGGGGCTGGCGGGGAAGCGAGAGAGATCGGGGGCTGGCGGGGAAGCGAGAGAGATCGGGGGCTGGCGGGGAAGCGAGAGAGATCGGGGGCTGGCGGGGAAGCGAGAGAGATCGGGGGCTGGCGGGGAAGCGAGAGAGATCGGGGGCTGGCGGGGAAGCGAGAGAGATCGGGGGCTGGCGGGGAAGCGAGAGAGATCGGGGGCTGGCGGGGAAGCGAGAGAGATCGGGGGCTGGCGGGGAAGCGAGAGAGATCGGGGGCTGGCGGGGAAGCGAGAGAGATCGGGGGCTGGCGGGGAAGCGAGAGAGATCGGGGGCTGGCGGGGAAGCGAGAGAGATCGGGGGCTGGCGGGGAAGCGAGAGAGATCGGGGGCTGGCGGGGAAGCGAGAGAGATCGGGGGCTGGCGGGGAAGCGAGAGAGATCGGGGGCTGGCGGGGAAGCGAGAGAGATCGGGGGCTGGCGGGGAAGCGAGAGAGATCGGGGGCTGGCGGGGAAGCGAGAGAGATCGGGGGCTGGCGGGGAAGCGAGAGAGATCGGGGGCTGGCGGGGAAGCGAGAGAGATCGGGGGCTGGCGGGGAAGCGAGAGAGATCGGGGGCTGGCGGGGAAGCGAGAGAGATCGGGGGCTGGTGGGGAAGCGAGAGAGATCGGGGGCTGGCGGGGAAGCGAGAGAGATCGGGGGCTGGTGGGGAAGCGAGAGAGATCGGGGGCTGGTGGGGAAGCGAGAGAGATCGGGGGCTGGTGGGGAAGCGAGAGAGATCGGGGGCTGGTGGGGAAGCGAGAGAGATCGGGGGCTGGTGGGGAAGCGAGAGAGATCGGGGGCTGGCGGGGAAGCGAGAGAGATCGGGGGCTGGTGGGGAAGCGAGAGAGATCGGGGGCTGGCTGGGGAAGCGAGAGAGATCGGGGGCTGGCGGGGAAGCGAGAGAGATCGGGGGCTGGTGGGGAAGCGAGAGAGATCGGGGGCTGGTGGGGAAGCGAGAGAGATCGGGGGCTGGCGGGGAAGCGAGAGAGATCGGGGGCTGGCGGGGAAGCGAGAGAGATCGGGGGCTGGCGGGGAAGCGAGAGAGATCGGGGGCTGGCGGGGAAGCGAGAGAGATCGGGGGCTGGCGGGGAAGCGAGAGAGATCGGGGGCTGGTGGGGAAGCGAGAGAGATCGGGGGCTGGTGGGGAAGCGAGAGAGATCGGGGGCTGGTGGGGAAGCGAGAGAGATCGGGGGCTGGTGGGGAAGCGAGAGAGATCGGGGGCTGGTGGGGAAGCGAGAGAGATCGGGGGCTGGCGGGGAAGCGAGAGAGATCGGGGGCTGGTGGGGAAGCGAGAGAGATCGGGGGCTGGCGGGGAAGCGAGAGAGATCGGGGGCTGGTGGGGAAGCGAGAGAGATCGGGGGCTGGCTGGGGAAGCGAGAGAGATCGGGGGCTGGCGGGGAAGCGAGAGAGATCGGGGGCTGGCGGGGAAGCGAGAGAGATCGGGGGCTGGCGGGGAAGCGAGAGAGATCGGGGGCTGGTGGGGAAGCGAGAGAGATCGGGGGCTGGCGGGGAAGCGAGAGAGATCGGGGGCTGGCGGGGAAGCGAGAGAGATCGGGGGCTGGCGGGGAAGCGAGAGAGATCGGGGGCTGGCGGGGAAGCGAGAGAGATCGGGGGCTGGCGGGGAAGCGAGAGAGATCGGGGGCTGGCGGGGAAGCGAGAGAGATCGGGGGCTGGCGGGGAAGCGAGAGAGATCGGGGGCTGGCTGGGGAAGCGAGAGAGATCGGGGGCTGGCGGGGAAGCGAGAGAGATCGGGGGCTGGCGGGGAAGCGAGAGAGATCGGGGGCTGGCGGGGAAGCGAGAGAGATCGGGGGCTGGCGGGGAAGCGAGAGAGATCGGGGGCTGGCGGGGAAGCGAGAGAGATCGGGGGCTGGCGGGGAAGCGAGAGAGATCGGGGGCTGGCGGGGAAGCGAGAGAGATCGGGGGCTGGCGGGGAAGCGAGAGAGATCGGGGGCTGGCGGGGAAGCGAGAGAGATCGGGGGCTGGCGGGGAAGCGAGAGAGATCGGGGGCTGGCGGGGAAGCGAGAGAGATCGGGGGCTGGCGGGGAAGCGAGAGAGATCGGGGGCTGGCGGGGAAGCGAGAGAGATCGGGGGCTGGCGGGGAAGCGAGAGAGATCGGGGGCTGGCGGGGAAGCGAGAGAGATCGGGGGCTGGCGGGGAAGCGAGAGAGATCGGGGGCTGGCGGGGAAGCGAGAGAGATCGGGGGCTGGCGGGGAAGCGAGAGAGATCGGGGGCTGGCGGGGAAGCGAGAGAGATCGGGGGCTGGCGGGGAAGCGAGAGAGATCGGGGGCTGGCGGGGAAGCGAGAGAGATCGGGGGCTGGCGGGGAAGCGAGAGAGATCGGGGGCTGGCGGGGAAGCGAGAGAGATCGGGGGCTGGCGGGGAAGCGAGAGAGATCGGGGGCTGGCGGGGAAGCGAGAGAGATCGGGGGCTGGCGGGGAAGCGAGAGAGATCGGGGGCTGGCGGGGAAGCGAGAGAGATCGGGGGCTGGCGGGGAAGCGAGAGAGATCGGGGGCTGGCGGGGAAGCGAGAGAGATCGGGGGCTGGCGGGGAAGCGAGAGAGATCGGGGGCTGGCGGGGAAGCGAGAGAGATCGGGGGCTGGCGGGGAAGCGAGAGAGATCGGGGGCTGGCGGGGCAGCGAGAGAGATCGGGGGCTGGCGGGGCAGCGAGAGAGATCGGGGGCTGGCGGGGCAGCGAGAGAGATCGGGGGCTGGCGGGGCAGCGAGAGAGATCGGGGGATGGCGGGGCAGCGAGAGAGATCGGGGGCTGGCGGGGCAGAGAGAGAGATCGGGGGCTGGCGGGGCAGCGAGAGAGATCGGGGGCTGGCGGGGAAGCGAGAGAGATCGGGGGCTGGCGGGGAAGCGAGAGAGATCGGGGGCTGGCGGGGAAGCGAGAGAGATCGGGGGCTGGCGGGGAAGCGAGAGAGATCGGGGGCTGGCGGGGAAGCGAGAGAGATCGGGGGCTGGCGGGGAAGCGAGAGAGATCGGGGGCTGGCGGGGAAGCGAGAGAGATCGGGGGCTGGCGGGGAAGCGAGAGAGATCGGGGGCTGGCGGGGAAGCGAGAGAGATCGGGGGCTGGCGGGGAAGAGAGAGAGATCGGGGGCTGGCGGGGAAGCGAGAGAGATCGGGGGCTGGCGGGGAAGCGAGAGAGATCGGGGGCTGGCGGGGAAGCGAGAGAGATCGGGGGCTGGCGGGGAAGCGAGAGAGATCGGGGGCTGGCGGGGAAGCGAGAGAGATCGGGGGCTGGCGGGGAAGCGAGAGAGATCGGGGGCTGGCGGGGAAGCGAGAGAGATCGGGGGCTGGCGGGGAAGCGAGAGAGATCGGGGGCTGGCGGGGAAGCGAGAGAGATCGGGGGCTGGCGGGGAAGCGAGAGAGATCGGGGGCTGGCGGGGAAGCGAGAGAGATCGGGGGCTGGCGGGGAAGCGAGAGAGATCGGGGGCTGGCGGGGAAGCGAGAGAGATCGGGGGCTGGCGGGGAAGCGAGAGAGATCGGGGGCTGGCGGGGAAGCGAGAGAGATCGGGGGCTGGCGGGGAAGCGAGAGAGATCGGGGGCTGGCGGGGAAGCGAGAGAGATCGGGGGCTGGCGGGGAAGCGAGAGAGATCGGGGGCTGGCGGGGAAGCGAGAGAGATCGGGGGCTGGCGGGGAAGAGAGAGAGATCGGGGGCTGGCGGGGAAGAGAGAGAGATCGGGGGCTGGCGGGGAAGAGAGAGAGATCGGGGGCTGGCGGGGAAGAGAGAGAGATCGGGGGCTGGCGGGGAAGAGAGAGAGAGGGGGCGGGCGGGGAAGAGAGAGAGAGGGGGCGGGCGGGGAAGAGAGAGAGAGGGGGCGGGTGGGGAAGAGAGAGAGAGGGGGCGGGTGGGGAAGAGAGAGAGAGGGGGCGGGTGGGGAAGAGAGAGAGAGGGGGCGGGTGGGGAAGAGAGAGAGAGGGGGCGGGTGGGGAAGAGAGAGAGAGGGGGCGGGTGGGGAAGAGAGAGAGAGGGGGCGGGTGGGGAAGAGAGAGAGAGGGGGCGGGGTGGGGAAGAGAGAGAGAGGGGGCGGGTGGGGAAGAGAGAGAGAGGGGGCGGGTGGGGAAGAGAGAGAGAGGGGGCGGGTGGGGAAGAGAGAGAGAGGGGGCGGGTGGGGAAGAGAGAGAGAGGGGGCGGGTGGGGAAGAGAGAGAGAGGGGGCGGGTGGGGAAGAGAGAGAGAGGGGGCGGGTGGGGAAGAGAGAGAGAGGGGGCGGGTGGGGAAGAGAGAGAGAGGGGGCGGGTGGGGAAGAGAGAGAGAGGGGGCGGGTGGGGAAGAGAGAGAGAGGGGGCGGGTGGGGAAGAGAGAGAGAGGGGGCGGGTGGGGAAGAGAGAGAGAGGGGGCGGGTGGGGAAGAGAGAGAGAGGGGGCGGGTGGGGAAGAGAGAGAGAGGGGGCGGGTGGGGAAGAGAGAGAGAGGGGGCGGGTGGGGAAGAGAGAGAGAGGGGGCGGGTGGGGAAGAGAGAGAGAGGGGGCGGGTGGGGAAGAGAGAGAGAGGGGGCGGGTGGGGAAGAGAGAGAGAGGGGGCGGGTGGGGAAGAGAGAGAGAGGGGGCGGGTGGGGAAGAGAGAGAGAGGGGGCGGGTGGGGAAGAGAGAGAGAGGGGGCGGGTGGGGAAGAGAGAGAGAGGGGGCGGGTGGGGAAGAGAGAGAGAGGGGGCGGGTGGGGAAGAGAGAGAGAGGGGGCGGGTGGGGAAGAGAGAGAGAGGGGGCGGGTGGGGAAGAGAGAGAGAGGGGGCGGGTGGGGAAGAGAGAGAGAGGGGGCGGGTGGGGAAGAGAGAGAGAGGGGGCGGGTGGGGAAGAGAGAGAGAGGGGGCGGGTGGGGAAGAGAGAGAGAGGGGGCGGGTGGGGAAGAGAGAGAGAGGGGGCGGGTGGGGAAGAGAGAGAGAGGGGGCGGGTGGGGAAGAGAGAGAGAGGGGGCGGGTGGGGAAGAGAGAGAGAGGGGGCGGGTGGGGAAGAGAGAGAGAGGGGGCGGGTGGGGAAGAGAGAGAGAGGGGGCGGGTGGGGAAGAGAGAGAGAGGGGGCGGGTGGGGAAGAGAGAGAGAGGGGGCGGGTGGGGAAGAGAGAGAGAGGGGGCGGGTGGGGAAGAGAGAGAGAGGGGGCGGGTGGGGAAGAGAGAGAGAGGGGGCGGGTGGGGAAGAGAGAGAGAGGGGGCGGGTGGGGAAGAGAGAGAGAGGGGGCGGGTGGGGAAGAGAGAGAGAGGGGGCGGGTGGGGAAGAGAGAGAGAGGGGGCGGGTGGGGAAGAGAGAGAGAGGGGGCGGGTGGGGAAGAGAGAGAGAGGGGGCGGGTGGGGAAGAGAGAGAGAGGGGGCGGGTGGGGAAGAGAGAGAGAGGGGGCGGGTGGGGAAGAGAGAGAGAGGGGGCGGGTGGGGAAGAGAGAGAGAGGGGGCGGGTGGGGAAGAGAGAGAGAGGGGGCGGGTGGGGAAGAGAGAGAGAGGGGGCGGGTGGGGAAGAGAGAGAGAGGGGGCGGGTGGGGAAGAGAGAGAGAGGGGGCGGGTGGGGAAGAGAGAGAGAGGGGGCGGGTGGGGAAGAGAGAGAGAGGGGGCGGGTGGGGAAGAGAGAGAGAGGGGGCGGGTGGGGAAGAGAGAGAGAGGGGGCGGGTGGGGAAGAGAGAGAGAGGGGGCGGGTGGGGAAGAGAGAGAGAGGGGGCGGGTGGGGAAGAGAGAGAGAGGGGGCGGGTGGGGAAGAGAGAGAGAGGGGGCGGGTGGGGAAGAGAGAGAGAGGGGGCGGGTGGGGAAGAGAGAGAGAGGGGGCGGGTGGGGAAGAGAGAGAGAGGGGGCGGGTGGGGAAGAGAGAGAGAGGGGGCGGGTGGGGAAGAGAGAGAGAGGGGGCGGGTGGGGAAGAGAGAGAGAGGGGGCGGGTGGGGAAGAGAGAGAGAGGGGGCGGGTGGGGAAGAGAGAGAGAGGGGGCGGGTGGGGAAGAGAGAGAGAGGGGGCGGGTGGGGAAGAGAGAGAGAGGGGGCGGGTGGGGAAGAGAGAGAGAGGGGGCGGGTGGGGAAGAGAGAGAGAGGGGGCGGGTGGGGAAGAGAGAGAGAGGGGGCGGGTGGGGAAGAGAGAGAGAGGGGGCGGGTGGGGAAGAGAGAGAGAGGGGGCGGGTGGGGAAGAGAGAGAGAGGGGGCGGGTGGGGAAGAGAGAGAGAGGGGGCGGGTGGGGAAGAGAGAGAGAGGGGGCGGGTGGGGAAGAGAGAGAGAGGGGGCGGGTGGGGAAGAGAGAGAGAGGGGGCGGGTGGGGAAGAGAGAGAGAGGGGGCGGGTGGGGAAGAGAGAGAGAGGGGGCGGGTGGGGAAGAGAGAGAGAGGGGGCGGGTGGGGAAGAGAGAGAGAGGGGGCGGGTGGGGAAGAGAGAGAGAGGGGGCGGGTGGGGAAGAGAGAGAGAGGGGGCGGGTGGGGAAGAGAGAGAGAGGGGGCGGGTGGGGAAGAGAGAGAGAGGGGGCGGGTGGGGAAGAGAGAGAGAGGGGGCGGGTGGGGAAGAGAGAGAGAGGGGGCGGGTGGGGAAGAGAGAGAGAGGGGGCGGGTGGGGAAGAGAGAGAGAGGGGGCGGGTGGGGAAGAGAGAGAGAGGGGGCGGGTGGGGAAGAGAGAGAGAGGGGGCGGGTGGGGAAGAGAGAGAGAGGGGGCGGGTGGGGAAGAGAGAGAGAGGGGGCGGGTGGGGAAGAGAGAGAGAGGGGGCGGGTGGGGAAGAGAGAGAGAGGGGGCGGGTGGGGAAGAGAGAGAGAGGGGGCGGGTGGGGAAGAGAGAGAGAGGGGGCGGGTGGGGAAGAGAGAGAGGGGGGGCGGGTGGGGAAGAGAGAGAGGGGGGCGGGTGGGGAAGAGAGAGAGGGGGGGCGGGTGGGGAAGAGAGAGAGGGGGGCGGGTGGGGAAGAGAGAGAGAGGGGGCGGGTGGGGAAGAGAGAGAGGGGGCGGGTGGGGAAGAGAGAAAGGGGGCGGGTGGGGAAGAGAGAAAGGGGGCGGGTGGGGAAGAGAGAGAGGGGGCGGGTGGGGAAGAGAGAAAGGGGGCGGGTGGGGAAGAGAGAGAGGGGGCGGGTGGGGAAGAGAGAGAGGGGGCGGGTGGGGAAGAGAGAGAGGGGGCGGGTGGGGAAGAGAGAGAGGGGGCGGGTGGGGAAGAGAGAGAGGGGGCGGGTGGGGAAGAGAGAGAGGGGGCGGGTGGGGAAGAGAGAGAGGGGGCGGGTGGGGAAGAGAGAGGGGGCGGGTGGGGAAGAGAGAGAGGGGGCGGGTGGGGAAAAGAGAGAGGGCTGGTGGGGAAAAGAGAGAGGGCTGGTGGGGAAAAGAGAGAGGGCTGGTGGGGAAAAGAGAGAGGGCTGGTGGGGAAAAGAGAGAGGGCTGGTGGGGAAAAGAGAGAGGGCTGGTGGGGAAAAGAGAGAGGGCTGGTGGGGAAAAGAGAGAGGGCTGGTGGGGAAAAGAGAGAGGGCTGGTGGGGAAAAGAGAGAGGGCTGGTGGGGAAAAGAGAGAGGGCTGGTGGGGAAAAGAGAGAGGGCTGGTGGGGAAAAGAGAGAGGGCTGGTGGGGAAAAGAGAGAGGGCTGGTGGGGAAAAGAGAGAGGGCTGGTGGGGAAAAGAGAGAGGGCTGGTGGGGAAAAGAGAGAGGGCTGGTGGGGAAAAGAGAGAGGGCTGGTGGGGAAAAGAGAGAGGGCTGGTGGGGAAAAGAGAGAGGGCTGGTGGGGAAAGAGAGAGGGCTGGTGGGGAAAAGAGAGAGGGCTGGTGGGGAAAAGAGAGAGGGCTGGTGGGGAAAAGAGAGAGGGCTGGTGGGGAAAAGAGAGAGGGCTGGTGGGGAAAAGAGAGAGGGCTGGTGGGGAAAGAGAGAGGGCTGGTGGGGAAAAGAGAGAGGGCTGGTGGGGAAAAGAGAGAGGGCTGGTGGGGAAAAGAGAGAGGGCTGGTGGGGAAAAGAGAGAGGGCTGGTGGGGAAAAGAGAGAGGGCTGGTGGGGAAAAGAGAGAGGGCTGGTGGGGAAAAGAGAGAGGGCTGGTGGGGAAAAGAGAGAGGGCTGGTGGGGAAAAGAGAGAGGGCTGGTGGGGAAAAGAGAGAGGGCTGGTGGGGAAAAGAGAGAGGGCTGGTGGGGAAAAGAGAGAGGGCTGGTGGGGAAAAGAGAGAGGGCTGGTGGGGAAAAGAGAGAGATCCAGAGAGAGAAAAACTATTTCCTTTGGTGGAGTTATGGAGCTAAAAATTAGAACTAGGCCGTTTTGGGAACCACTTCTTCATACAAAGGGTCGGGGTCCATCCCAACCTCAAAATAAACTATTCAGGCTGCCGATAAATTGAAAATTTCAAAGCTGAGATTCACAGAGTTCCGAAGAGGAGTTATATTGGATTTGAAACATGAACAGTATTTCTCTCCATAGATGCTGTCAGACCTGAGATTCACAGCACTTTATTTTCATTTCAGATTTCCGGCACTCAGTATTTCTTTTATTCATAGATTATTAGCCAAGAATATTAAGGGTAATAGAGGCAAGGCAGGTAGTGTGCAGATCAGCCATGAACTAATTGAATGGCAAAACAGGCTCCGGCAGCTGAATAGCCTCCTCCTGTTTGTGTGTGTCATGTCCAGTACAGACATGAAGATACTAAGCAATTTTAAAGCTAAAAGCTATATTTCTACAAATTGACACAAAGTTGTTTAAGATGGCTGTAGCATGTCATAAGACTTGGTAGCACTCAGCTCCAAACTGCCCTGAAACTAAACCAAATGTTGAATTAATATGGACAATCACAGCCACTTGAGAGATTCCCACCTTGTTTAAAGGCTGGACGAAAACCTTTATAAATTATTCAGGCTGCCGATAAATTGAAAATTTCAAAGCTCAGATTCACAGAATTCCGAAGAGGAGTTATATTGGATTTGAAACATGGGGTTTGCTAACAACTCATCTCCACGTTTCACTGGGGCATCAAAACTCAATGGGTGTTAACGAATGTTAAATGTTGTGATGGCTCCTCATGCCAAAAGCGAAGACCTTGGCTGTCTGAAACACTACGTGCAAAGCCACATCACAAGATGTTTACCAGTCTAACATAACACCTTATTTTGAAAAGGACCTGAATTTGCAACAGGTCACATGGATAAGGCAGCCATTTTGCTACTTGATTTTTTAAGATTTAACAGCAGGATCTGCTTTGAAACAGATACCATCTGGAACACCACCTAAGCCATCAAACCAGCTGCAAGGCAACTATGCAGCCAAGCTATACCTTGAAAGTGAGGAAAGGATTTTCCCCCCACCAAATCCCTTTCAACTTGAAGTTCACCTGACGCGGACCTCCTGGCAATTGAACTGTAAAAAGATTTGCAGCTTACTAAGCATCCTTTGCTTCTACCAGACCTCTAACCCAGCTCAAGCTGCAATTCGTCCAATAAAGTACAGGCGTGCTACAGAGGCTGAAATAATTCCAGATTGTGATCGTATTTTTTCCTTCATCTGAAATTTTTGTGCGAGAAGCAACATGAGACAGCACGTTCAACCTCCAGGACAAACATGAGGTAATAAATAATCTCTAAATTCACAAAAGCTTGCTGCTGGAAATTATTTCAATTGGGACAAATCACTGAGGGTAGGAAAACAAATTAACCCCATGCCTTAAAAACATTTTGACCACAGACAACAATGAAATAAATACATAATCTCAGTCCATGACACTATCAACTATACTACTTTTTGCCCCAAACATAAATGGATTCAAAATTGGTTTAGTTGTTGGAGAGAGAGGGTGATGACAGAAGGATGCTTTAATGACTGGAAGCCAGTGTCCAGTGCCTTACCATAGGGACCTGTGCAGTGTCCCCTACTATTCGTCATTTATATAAACTACATAGATGACTATTTAGGGGTAGGGTTAGTAAGTTTGCAGGTGACACAAAGATTGGCCAGGTGGTTAACAGTAAGGTTGAGTGCCTTGGACTACAGGAAGATATAAACAGGATGGTCAAATGGGCAGATAAGTGGCAGATGGAAAAGTGTGAGGTGATACGTTTTGGAAGGAGTAATTTGACAAGGAAGTATTCAATTAACAGCATGACACTAGGAAGTTCTGAGTACAAAGGGACCTTGGAGTGTGTGTCCATAGATCCCTGAAGACCGAGGGGCATGTTAGTGAGGTGGTGAAAAAGGCATATGGGACACTTGCCTTTATCAATCGAGGCACAGATTATAAAAGTAGGGAGGTCATGTTGGAGTTGTGTAGAACCTTGGTGAGGCCACAGCTGGAGTACTGTGTGCAGTTTTGGCCGCCACATTATAGGAAGGATGTGATTGCACTGGAGGGGTTGCAGAGGGGATTCACCAGGATGTTGCCTGGGATGAAACATTTAAGTTATGAAGAGAGGTTGGATAGACTTGGTTGTTTTCATTGGAGCAGAGAAGACTGAGGGGTGACCTGATCGAGGTGTACAAGATTATGAGGGGCATGGACAGGGTGGATAGGGAGCAGCTGTTCCTCTTAACTGAAGTGTCAGTCACAAGGGGACATAAGTTCAAGGTGAGGGGCAGGAGGTTTAGGGGGGGATGTGAGGAAAAACTTTTTTATCCAGAGGGTGGTGACGGTCTGGAATGCGCTGCCTGGGAGGGTGGTGGAGGCAGGTTGCCTAACATCCTTTAAAAAGTACCTGGATGGGCACTTGGCATGGCCCATAGCCTTGAATGTTATGACAAGTGCTGCTAAATGGGATTAGGTAGGTAGGTCAGGTGTTTCTCACGTGTCGGTGCAGACTCGATGGGCCTAAGGGCCTCTTCTTCTCTGAGATTCTGAATTAATGGTGCGTGTAGAAGGTTCCCCACCACACCCACACCCTCCCCAATTTTTCTCTTCCCCCATTTTTAGGGTTTATTTTGTAGTTGCTTTGACAAAAGCAGCTACTCAGATTGGTACAACATTGAATTTGGCAAAATGGCCAGAGACCCCAGCTGTTGAATAAGTACTGAAAGAAAAAGAGCATAAAATAAACATCTTGAAATTTATGAATAGAATTGCACTCAGATGTTGTGCTTTGGTCTTTCTTTTGTTGACCCACTGACCTCTGGATTTTTAGCAAGTCCCAAATTTCACTAGGATCAATAAAGTACAACTCCACGAGATCCTTTACTAACTATGTTCTCGGTGCCTGCTTATGCTGAGCCAACAGTTCACAGCAACCACTAATGATTCTTTTTTGTCCTTATTCCTAATTGCTGCTTAAATTGTTTCTATTTTCACCCTTTCTTCTGCTGCACCTATTCCTGTTATCCTTTCCAATAATACTCTACTGTCAAGCTTAATTGTCACTGGGCTACTAGTCCAGAGACCCAGGGCAAAGTTCTGGGGACCCGGGTTCAAATCTCACTAGGGCAGATGGTAACATTTCAATCAATAAAAATCAGAAATTAACAGTCTGATGATGACTATGAAACCATTGCCAATTGTCATGAAAACCCATCTGGTTCACTAATGTCGTTTAGGGAAGAAAATCTGCCACCCTTACCTGGTCTGGCCTACATGACTCCAGACCCACAGTAATGTGGTTGACTCCTAAATACCCTCCGAACAAGGGTAATTAGGGATGGGCAATAAATGCTGGCAGAGGCAGCAATGAATGACCTAGCCAGCCATGAATGAATAAAAAGAAAATTCAACACCTCTATTTGAACCTATATTTTAGACCCTGAACTCTTCACTGGCAAAATATAGTTTAAAAGTATTTTCTGTCAAGTTACTGATTGGAGATACTGCTGCTAACTTCAACATCCTGTACACTTCAGTTTCTAACCAAGGCCTGATGTAATGAGAAATTCCCCACCAACCACCAACAATTTAAGCTGTGGTTTTCACACTGTGGTTTCCAACAGAAACAATGGCATTTACTCTTTTCTCCCAAGCTACTCATGCGGATTTTTCAAACTAAAATATCTTTTGATTGCCTTAGAATTTTATTTAGGCACCCAATTTGCACAAAGCATGCTTCCAAATCGATCAATGTGATAACGAGCAATGGGTGCGTCTTTGTGGTATTGGCTGAGGAATTATGAGTCAGAATGCGAGAGGGGGCTAAAGTAAATGTAAAATACTGCAATGTTGGAAATCTAAGATAAAAACAAAGCGCTGGAAAAGCTCAGCAGGTCTGGAAGCAGCTCTGAACAAACGGAGTTAACAGTTGAGTCAAATGAAGACAGAAGAGGAGTCACATCTGACTACAAGACAATGGCTCCTTATCACCCCACCAGCCTCCGCATTCAAAGAATCATCCTCTGCCATTTCCGCCAACTCCAGCATGATGCCCCCACCCCCCCACCGGCATTCCACAGGGATCGTTCCCTCCGGGACACCTGACACCCTGGTCCACTCATCCATCACCCCATACACCTCAACCCCCTCCTACTGCACTTTCCCATGCAACCGCAGAAGGTGCAACACCTGACCCTGTACTTCCCCTCTCCTCACCATCCAAGGGCCCAAACACTCCTTTCAAGTGAAGCAGCACTTCACTTGCACTTCCCTCAATTTAGTCTACTGCATTCGTTGCTCCCAATGCGGCTTCCTCTACATTGGAGAGACTAAACGCAGACTGGGTGACCGCTTTGCAGAATATCTTCGGTCTGTCCGCAAGCATGACCCAGACCTCCCTGTTGCTTGCCATTTCAACACTCCACCCTGCTCTCATGCCCACATGTCTGTCCTTGGCTTGCTGCATTGTTCCAGTGAAGCTCAACACAAACTGGAGGAACAGCATCTCATCTTCTGACTAGGCACTTTACAGCCTTCCGGACTGAATATTGAGTTCAACAATTTTAGATCTTGAACTCTCTCTTCCATCCCCACCCCCTTTCCGATTCCCCCCCCCCCAACTTTTTTTCCCAATAATTTATATAGGTATTTCTTTTCCTACCTATTTCCATTATTTTTAAATGTATTTCCATCCATTGTTTTATCTCTACCTTTTAGCCTATTTCGATCCCTTCCCTTCACCCCACCCTATCCCCACTAGGGCTATCTGTACCTTGCTTGTCCTGTTTTCTATCCTAAATTAGCACATTCCTTAGATAATATCACCACTTTCAACACCCCTCTTTGTCCTTTTGTCTGTGACATCTTTTGGTTATCTCCACCTATCACTGGCCCTCTATCCAACTCCACCCCCCCGGCACCAAACCAACTTATATTTCACCTCTTTTCTATTTTTACTTAGTTCTGTTGAAGAGTCATACAGACTCGAAACGTTAATTGTGTTCCTCTCCGCAGATGCCACCAGACCTGCTGAGTTTTTCCAGGTATTTTTATTTTTATTTTATTCTAGATTCTCTACAGGCAACCTGTAATATTCCTTATGAAAGCTGGGACAGTTTCAAGTGCTTACTCAGAAAATAGAGTACAACAGGGAGAAAACTATAAAACAAAGAAGATAGTTGTCCTGGATTACCACACGTCATGGTTTAATTTATTCTAGATTGATAATGTAGATTTTACCTGCTGTCCCAAGTATTTGAGTCCATCGAGATTCACCTTCCACTCAATGACAAGATGATATTGTCCTTTCTTTCCGCCCCAGATCCTCACTAAGAAACATGAAACAGAAGTATCAAGGCGGTCTGGCATCAAGCCAAAGTCTAGACTCCTCCATGTTGGATTCTGCAACACAAGTAAAAAAAAATTAACCAGTGTAACCAATTAACTGTGTATAGTAGAAAATGTAAAGAAAAAAGACTTTCTATAGCACCTTTTACAGCCACAGGATATTCGCAAGTCTTTACTTGTACTTTTGAAGTGTAGTTATTGCTACAATCTAGAAAACGCAGCAGCCAATTTGCCCACAGAAAGCGAGAACAAAAAGCAATGCAATCATGACCAGAAAGTATTTTTTTTTAGTGATGGCGATTGAGTGATAAACATTGACCAGGACATGAGGGAGAATTCCCCTGCTGCTCTTTGAAATAGTGCCATGGGATCTTTTACATCCACCTGACGGAATGGGCCTTGATTCAATGTCTCATCCAAAAATAGCAGCTCTGGCAATGGAGAACGCCCTTAACACAGCCTTGATATTTCTGTGCTCAAGTCCTGGAGTTCAGTTTTATAACAATCTTATAAATCTGAAGAAAAAACAGACCTTTTTGAAGGCCTTTTGAAAATCCAGGCAAATTACATCCGCTACATTACCATCGTCTACTTTCTCTGTTGCCTCAACAAAATTTAACATAATTCAAACGAGATTTTCCGTTTTGAAATCTACGCTGACTGTTCATTACTAAATTTTCCATTTCTATATCTTCTTCTATTCTCTCCTTTAGTAGGCATTCCATTATTTTTCCCACTAACAATGTTATGCTGACTGGTCTGTATTTTCCTGGAGATAGTCTGTCCCCTTACACAGTCTCAGAATAATTTAAGACTGAGATGAGGAGGAATTTCTTCAGAGGATGGTGAATTTTTGAAATTCTCCACCATAGAGGGCTGTGGAACATGCTCAATGACTGAGCTTCAAGACAGAAATCGACAGACATTGTTTGAAATTTAAACCAGGTAGCTTGACCCTAATTGGTCAAGGCATTGCCCTGAGGAATGAGTCAGCTCACTTATTTTGCTTAGCTGAAACAGGCACAAAGTAACAGGACAATTCTTGGCCACAGTTTGCTGGAAAGACTCAGCAGGTCTGACAACATCTGTGGAGTGAAAGACAGAGTTAATGTTTCAAGTCCATATGACTCTTCTTCAGAAGAAGAGAAGTAAAAATGTGGTGAAATATATACTGTGAAAGGAGGTGGAGCAGGTAAAGCTGGATAGAAGGCCAGTGATAGGTGGAAGCAAAGGAGAGATTGCAAAAGATGTCATAAACAAAAGGTCGAAGGGGTGTTGATGGTGGTGATACTGGCTAAAGGAGGTGCAAATGGTGACATTAAGAGTAGAAAGCAGGATGAGCAAGTGACAGATTGCCCTAGTGAGGGTGGGGAGGGGACAGTGTGGAGAAAAAAGATCGAAATAGGCTAAAAGTTGGGGATAAAACAATGAATCGAAACACATTTTAAAAATAAGAAAAAGGTGGGAAAAAATGTACATATAAAAATTAAAATAAATATTGAGAAAAAGGGGATCAAAAAGAATGAAGGAGAGAGTTCTTGATCTGAAGTTGTTGAACTCAATGTTAAGTCCGGAAGGCTGTAAAGTGCTTAGTCAGAAGATGAGGTGCTGTTCCTCCAGTTTGCGTTGAGTTTCACTGGAACAATGCAGCAGGCCAAGGACGGACATGTGGGCATGAGAGCAGGATGGTGTGTTGAAATGGCAAGCGACAGGAAGGTCTGGGTCATGCTTGCTGACAGACCGAAGGTATTCCGCAAAACAGTCACCCAGTCTGCATTTGGTCTCTCCAATGTAGAGGAGACTGCATTGGGAGCAGCGAATGCAGTAGGCCAAATTGAAAGAAGTACAAGTGAAAAGAGTGTTTGGGCCCTTGGGCGGTGAGGTGGCGGCAGGGGCGTGGTAGTAAAAGGGGGACATCCTGGTCCAATCCTCCATCACCCCCTACACGTCAACCCCCTCCCATGCAATCGCAGAAGGTGCAACACCCGCCCCTTTACTTCCCCCCCTCCTCACCGTCCAAGGGCCCAAACACTCCTTTCACTTGCACTTCCCTCAATTTGATCTACTGCATTCGCTGCTTCCAATGCAGTCTCCTCTACATTGGAGACACCAAACGCAGGCTGTCCACAAGCATGAGCCAGGCCTTCCTGTCGCCTGCCATTTCAACACACCGCCCTGCTCTCATGCCCATATATCTGTCCTTGGCCCGCTGCAATGTTCCACTGAAGCTCAACTCAAACTGGAGGAACAGCACCTCATCTTACAATTAGGCACTTGACAGCCTTCCGGATTTAACACTGAGTTCAACAACTTCAGGTCATGAACTCTCTCCTCCATGCTCACCCCTTTTTGATCCCCTTTTTTCAATATCTATTTTTTAATTTTTATATATATTTTTTCCCTATTTCTATTATTTTAAAAATGTATTTCCATTCATTGTTTTATCCCCACCTTTTAGCCTTTTTTGATCTTTTTTCCCCACACTGTCCCCTCCCACCACCCCACCCCCACTAGGGCAATCTGTCACTTGCTCATCCTGCTTTCTACTCTTAATGTCACCATTTGCACCTCCTTTAGCCAGTATCACCACCATCAACACCCCTTCAAACTTTTGTTAATGACATATTTTGCAATCTCTCCTTTGCCTCCACCTATCACTGGCCTTCTATCCAGCTTCACCTGTCCCAACCCCCTTAAACAGTAGATATTTCACCACATTTCTACTTCCCTTTAGTTCTGAAGAAGTGTCATACTGACTCAAAACGTTAACTCTGTCTTTCTCTCCACATGCTTTCAGACCTGCGGAGCTTTTCCAGCAATTTTTGTTTTTGTTTCAGATTTCCAGCATCTGGGGTATTTTGCTTTTATCTTGACTAATCAGGGTCAAGCTGCCTGGTTTAAATTTCAAACAATGTTTGGCAGTTAACTGTCAATCATCATCACTGGTGCATTCTCCATGGCAACACCACTTGCTAACCAATCAGCACTCACTTTACATACAATATAAATTGTTGTCTTGCCGTTATATTGGTTTTCTTGCGAGTTCTTTGATGAGTGCAAGGTGAAAAGCTCAGATGTGCCTCTTTTCTCAGCAGTACTTTTAATTTATTCAATACATCGCTGCTTAAATACACTTAACTCATTGCTCATTTCAGCAACATCCTGTCTACCCATTTTATCAGCCTAATAAATACGCAGAAAAATAATTTTATATTTCTTTAACTCTATTGTTACCTGTGGGTTTATCCTGCCTATCCCGCAATGGTGAAGTTGCCATCACTTTTTTTTTAAGTTCATGTATCTGAAGTATTTGACTGTTTTGTTGTATTTTCTTGAGAATTGCTGCTCTTTGCCTTTTTTTATTTCTCTAATCACTTTGTATTCTCTTACCCTGCACGCCTGTTTATGTATAAAACCTCAATTGTTTCCTTGTCTTTATTCATCCATGGAGTTTAGCGGAATGTATTTTCCTGCACGCTGTTCAACACCATTTTAAAATGGCTGCCATTTTTGTCTTAAATCATGCTTTGCCAGTATCTTGTCCATTTTATTTTCCCAACTTCTATTCTCAACTCCTTAAAAAAATCAGCTTTTCTCCAATCTTTTAGCTTGGTTTTAGACATTCTTCTGTCCTTCACTATCATAAAGCAGCTATGGTCACTATTAAGTGGTCACTATTTCATTTCTCTAATTTACTCTGGTTCCTTCCCCAATACTACATCCAATAGAGAATTTTTCCCCATTGGGCTTTTTACATATTGGGTTAGAAAGCAGTCCTATACACAAGGGAACTTCATTCCCTTACCCCTTTATCTACCTATTCTGTCCAACTAATATCAGGGTAGTTGAAATCGCTTCTGCTTATTCTATTTTTTTTACTCAATTCCCTCATTTGTTTGCATATTTCTTCCTCCTCTTTCCATCCACTATTAGATGCCTGCAGACTACGCCTGAACAATCTTTCTTTACCTTTCACCCCTATCCATATTGTCTTGATAACTGTGTCCCTTTTTTCTACTGCTATTATGTTACCCTGAATAAATACAGTCACTCCACCTTTCCCTTTATCTTTTCTAAACATGTTATACTAGCCAAAGTTTAATTCAGCATCCTGATTTTTCTGCAGTTATATTCCCGACGGATGTTTGGCTCTCCCCAACACTATTTCCTCCAGTTCCCCCACTGTATTCATGCAAAAACATTTTATTAATTTTAACAAGATTTCCTCTCATTTTATGTTTATACATTTTTTTAAGACTCAGATTCCATAACTATTTTCCCTGTGCCAGTGTTCTTCCTTACTTTATTTTTTCCTGTGCTCTCCTGCCATTTTATTTACATTAGAGGGCAGAATATGGGTGACTCAACCAGCCAAGAGTATACTGGAACAGTCAACTCTAGAGGTGGCAAAAGGCATGAATGAAGGTTTCAACGGCAGATCAGCTAACAAGGACAAAGTTGGGTGATGTTGCAGTCTTCATGATGGCACAAATTTGTGGCCCAAAGTACACCTCACGATCCAACAGCACACAGATTTCTAATAGGCTGTTTTAGTATCAGACTGTTTCAAGGGTGAGGGATGAAGTCAGCAGCTGGGAATACAGTTTGCAGCAGGAACCTAAAACAGTGGCTCCATCTATTTAATTGGAGGACATTTCTGTCATTCAGCCCTGGATATCAGATAAGCAAGATGATAAATTAGCAACAGTGGAGGAATCAGGTGGGATGGTGTTGAGATAGAGCTGGATATGGTCAGCATACATGTGAAAACTAACACTGCGCTTTTGAATGATGTTGCCAAGCAGCATAAGGTGCATGAGGAATAGCAGAATGTGAAGGGTGGAAATCCACAAGCTCTTTGCACTTATTTTTGGAGCTGATGCTGGGGGAGATGGGAAGTGTAAAAGACAATGATTTACAGTGGAGAACAGAATCATGTGGGTGATCTTTGTATTCCAGGATGATCCAGGGGGTGTACGTGCATAAATTGAAGACACACACATATGACATGAAGATAGGTTGGAGAAACAGCAGCTATTCTCTTTGGAGAAGAGAAGGAGATTTGATAGAGATATTCAAAATTATGAAGGGTATGGACAGAGTAGATAGGGAGAATCTGTTCCCATTGGAGGAAGGATAGAGAATCAGAGGATACCAATTTAAAGACGACTGGCAAAAGAACCAATGGCAATATGAGGAAAAACTTCTTTTAAAAAACATATTAAATGGTTAGGATCTGGAATGCACACCTGAAAGTATTATGGTTACAGATTCAATTGCAGCTTTCAAAAGAGAAGTGCATTATCTGGAGGAAAAATTCCCATGACTCTGGGGAAAAGACAGGAGAATGGCACTATGCACATTGCTCTTGAACAGAGTTGGCACAGACATTATGGGCCAAATGGTCTCCTGTGCTGTGACCATTGTGATTCCTAACACACTCAAATGAATCATTAGAAGCAAATGGGCTTTGCAGCTAAGAACTTGGAACTGTTAAAGGAAAAAGTTCATATACATTCACCACTAGAGTATGACATGCTTTTTTTGTTGTTAATCTGATTTGTTTTAAAGTACTAAAGTCATATTGTATTTCATAAGAATGTCTCTAGGATGTACTTAAGTCAGCCATAAAGAGACACAAACAGAGCCAGCCTTTACATTTCTGAAGCCACCTGTTTCTTTCCATGATTTTTATTCAAGCTTGTTGGCAAACAGTGGTTTAAAGGAGTAACGGGAAGCCATTTTGATTTTGTTAATACAATGGAAGAAAGAGCTTACAGAGATGATGAAGCTTTGCGCTCCAATGACCATAGTATTAGTCTTCTGTATTTAATGAACTCGATCACTCTGGAATCTTTTGTTAGCCTGGCGTGTGACAAGTTCAGGACAGAAAAAGCCACAACATCCACTGACAGTGCCCTGCGGGCTATGAAGGCCATTTTGAGGTGCACAGCACAATTTGCTCACCACTCACTTGGTGATGTTAGGCACTGGACCCCAGCCAAGTCCAGATACATTTACCAACAGATGCATTTGGAAAAATAATGCTGGCTTCCTTGGCATCCATGTGACCCCTTCAACCCTCTCTAACTAACATAAATAAAATGAGATTCAACCGCTATGTGAACATATCTAGAGATGCCTAATAAAATGCCTTTATTTTCCCCTACTGCCAGATTAAAAATGAAATGTGGAAAAAAACACTTACTGCATAGTCAACACAGCTGAACTTAAATTGCAGCTCTAAGTTTCTGGCTGTTTTTATGTAAACTGCCTTTTACATAAAAAAGGTACAACCTAGCAATAGTCAATAAGCTATATTTTTTATGGTGCCCATGAAAAGGAACATCACGGAGTTTTGCTCTGGGCAATCAATCCACAAATCTAGTTATGCACCCTAACGGCAAGTTCAAAAGCTATCCTCGTTGCCACCTCCGAACTAATTTTAGGTATTTTGCTAAATTCTCACTTGGCAGAGTTTACTGCGCTTCCTATACATGAACCTCACTTCCCCCTGCTAAGCAGAAGCTGCAGTCCTGCGGTCAGTTCTCACTGCAGCAACGAGGTACCCTTTAGTACTCAAACTTCAACTAACCTTGTGAATAGGTCTGGTTAAACAAGAATGGCAGACAGGTACAGCAGCACAAGATAAAGACACTACCAAGTCTTTGAAAACTACACTCAGTCCCTGGCTATAATGATTGGATGAAGACTGTACCAACAGTTGGCAAGGTACAAAAGCACACATTTTCAATAGTGTTTCATACTGGAACAGCAGAGTATCCATGCTTTTATAATTCAGAGTTCATCATTCTTGTGTTCTACTAGCATATGAACTACTTAAAATGCATGTCAAATTCCAGGTATCCAAAGGAAAAATGCAAACACTCTGCTGCTCATATCCCATACCATAGCAGGACACATTAACCATATTCCTTATGCTTACTTATCTACATTGACTCCTTGTCCTGCAAGGTCTCAAAATTCTGAGCTAGGTGTTAAATTCTTTCATGACCTCACCCCCTCCTTATCTCCATAAACTTCTCCAGTTCCTCCACTCTAGGTTCTTGTGCGTGATCATCATTCCACCATCAGCTGCTGTGCTTTCATCTGTCAAGATCCTAAACTCTGGAATGCCCTATGCAAGTCACTCCCCAATCCCCTCCTTAAAGACCCTCAAAACCAAAAAGGTATAAGTGAAGAGCACCATGAGTTACAGTAAAAGATTGGTTTTGTTTAAAAACAGATATTGAACACCAACACTTAGCAAAATATAGGAAACAAATCCAATCTCTTATCAAAATATCGTGAAACTTTATCAAGGAATTTGCAATTCACATTTTGAAAACTATAGGTTTCTTTTACATTTTTATACAGACTAGCCCTAATAATAGTCATCTTAGCACTATAAGATAAATCATCCGAAAATTTACATTTGCAATGTCAATGAACTAGGAGCTGCATGTTCAAAGAAATTCAGATCAGGTCATTAAAATGAAGCAAATTGAAATTTAAGTATGGTAATCTCATTCACGTCATTAAGATGAGCTCTCCGAAAATGAAAACAAGTTCAAGGTTTAACCCAGTTTTTTAAGACGAGAGGGATTTTGAAATGCAGGCTAATTTCGCATCTAAAATTTCACAAAATCTACAGATCACAAGCAAAGAATGAGAGTCAGTTATCAAACCAAAATTTTGTTCTAATTCCCAAAGGCTTGCGCAGGAAGAACTCAAATTTTTAACAACTAAGGGAAAAAAAATAATTGAAACACCACAAATCCATTCCCAGATGCTCATTCAACTCACGGAATTCACATTCTGGTGAAGCTCTAGTACTGCACTGCATATTTTTTCAAACTCCTGCCTTCAACCCTTAATATGTCAAAATTAACAATGCCTGGATATGATGTTTTTTAAACTCAACCATACTTGTACATAAGCAGGATATGAAGTAACAGCAATAAAGCTCAAAAGTAAAACAAATGCCTTATCAAAGCAAAGGCCAGAAAAGATAATTTGGGTCCTTGAACATTTTTGTTCTTTAATTATTAGGTTAGATACTACATACTAAAGCCAGAAACATACATAGCCATTTCCCTGAAATAGATTACATAGTTCATATATAATGATGTACTACAAGCTGTTTAACAGTTCAGTACTTCATGTTGTTTCAAGTGCAGTTTTGGTAGTTCATTTTTGACTTTTTGCCAAAACTTCCTCAGAGGAAATGTATATATTAAAACAGATTGTTTGGCCATCCCCAACCCAAACAGAGGTGGGAGGGACAGGAGGAGGGGGTGGTGTTGGGAGGGATGTACAAACACCAAAAAACCAAATAGGAAAATCAATGTCAGTTTTAAAGAATTAAAATGGCATAATTCAGAGCTTTTTGAACATCCAAGACATTAGGTAATGACTTCTGCAGTTGTCGCATTTCCTCTGAGATAATCATGAAACAAATGCAAATGAGCATAGCAATATAGGAGTAGGCCATTCAGCTCCTTAATCTGTTCTGCCATTCATTTCGATAACAGCTAATCTGTACTTCAAACCCATTTATCTGCCTTAGCTTCATGGCTAAGAGAAAATCAACTGAGTTTCATTTACTTTGTACTGATCCACGAAGCATTCAACTACTGTAGTACATTAAAGGTGCTATCTCAATGCAAGATGTTATCTGTGTTGCCTCAGGCCCTGCTGTCTGGCCCCATTATTTTAGTATTTGCTCCCAGAGTTGCATCCCTCAGTGCACTCAATTATAACACTTAACAATCAACTAAAATAATCAATGTCAACTAAAACCTTGAATATTTGGCAAGAAAAAGATTGATCTGAAAACACACTAAGACCTGTTGCATCCCACAATCTTGTGTTATGCCATGACAGATGTGTGCCAGGGGGACCAAATCCACAAAGGGAACTCGGCCATGCTATCACAACCATTTTGCAATTTGTGTTTATTACGAGATGATGTGTGCACTGAATTCAGAAGTAGAGTCCACCAAGACCTTTAGTGATTTAAAATAAATTAAAAACAACAAAATAAAAGATTTCAAGCACATAAGACTACAATTACTTAAATAAAAACAAAAAACTGCGGATGCTGGAAATACAAAACAAAAACAGAAATACCTGGAAATACTCAGCAGGTCTGGCAGCAACAGTGGAGAAGAAAAGAGTTGACGTTTCGAGTCCTCATGACCCTTCGACAGAACTAGGCGAATCCCAGAAAGGGGTGAAATATAAGCTGGTTTAAGGTGGTGGGGGGGTGGGGGGTGGGGTTGGGTGGGGGGAGAGAAGTGGAGGCGGGGGTGGGGTTGTAGGCAAAAGCAGTGATAGAAGCAGATCATCAAAAGATGTCAGCCAGCAGAACAAAAGAACACACAGGTGAGGAAGTTGGTGATATTATCTAAACGAATGTGCTAATTAAGAATGGATGGTAGGGCACTCCAGGTATAGCTCTAGTGGGGGTGGGGGGAGCATAAAAGATTTTAAAATATTTTAAAATAATGGAAATAGGTGGGAAAAAGAAAAATCTGTATAATTTATTGGAAAAAAACAAAAGGAAGGGGGAAGAAACAGAAACGGGGTGGGGATGGAGGGGGGAGCTCAAGACCTAAAGTTGTTGAATTCAATATTCAGTCCGGAAGGCTGTAAAGTGCCTAGTCGGAAGATGAGGTGTTGTTCCTCCAGTTTGCATTGGGCTTCACTGGAACAATGCAGCAAGCCAAGGACAGACATGTGGGCAAGAGAACAGGGTGGAGTGTTGAAACGGCAAGCGACAGGGAGGTTTGGGTCATTCTTGCAGACAGACCGCAGGTGTTCTGCAAAACGGTCGCCCAGTTTACGTTTGGTCTCTCCAATGTAGAGGAGACCGCATTGGGAGCAACGAATACAGTAGACTAAGTTGGGGGAAATGCAAGTGAAATGATGCTTCACTTGAAAGGAGTGTTTGGGCCCTTGGACAGTGAGGAGAGTGGAAGTGAAGGGGCAGGTGATACATCTTTTGCGTGGGCATGGGGTGGTGCCATAGGTGGGGGTTGGGGAGTAGGGGGTGACGGAGGAGTGGACCAGGGTGTCCCGGAGGGAACGATCCCTACGGAATGCCGATAGTGGGGGTGAAGGGAAGATGTGTTTGGTAGTGGCATCATGCTGGAGTTGGCAGAAATGGCGGAGGATGATCCTTTGAATGCGGAGGCTGGTGGGATGATAAGTGAGGACAAGGGGGACCCTATCATGTTTCTGGGAGGGAGGAGAAGGCGTGAGGGTGGATGCGCGGGAGATGGGCCGGACACGGTTGAGGGCCCTGTCAACCACCGTGGGTGGAAAACCTCGGTTAAGGAAGAAGGAGGACACGTCAGAGGAACTGTTTTTGAAGGTAGCATCATCGGAACAGATGCGACGGAGGCAAAGGAACTGAGAGAATGGGATGGAGTCCGACAGGAAGCGGGGTGTGAGGAGCTGTAGTCAAGGTAGCTGTGGGAGTCGGTAGGCTTGTAATGGATATTGGTGGACAGTCTATCACCAGAGATTGAGACAGCGAGGTCAAGGAAGGGAAGGGAAGTGTCAGAGATGGACCATGTGAAAATGGAGGGGTGGAGATTGGAAGCAAAATTAATAAATTTTTCCAAGTCCTGAAGAGAGCACGAAGCAGCACCGAAGTAATCATCGATGTACCGGAGAAAGAGTTGTGGAAGGGGGCCGGAGTAGGACTGGAACAAGGAATGTTCCACATACCCCATAAAGAGACAGGCATAGCTGGGGCCCATGCGGGTACCCATAGCCACACCTTTTATTTGGAGGAAGTGAGAGGAGTTGAAGGAGAAATTGTTCAGTGTGAGAACAAGTTCAGCCAGAAGGAGGAGAGTAGTGGTGGATAGGGATTGTTCGGGCCTCTGTTCGAGGAAGAAGCTAAGGGCCCTCAGACCATCCTGGTGGGGGATGGAGGTGTAGAGGGATTGGACGTCCATGGTGAAGAGGAAGCGGTTGGGGCCGGGGAACTGGAAATTGTTGATGTGACGTAAGGTGTCAGAGGAATCACGGATGTAGGTGGGGAGGGACTGGACAAGGGGAGAGAGAAGGGAGTCAAGATAACGAGAAATGAGTTCTGTGGGGCAGGAGCAAGCTAACACGATCGGTCTACCGGGACAGTTCTGTTTGTGGATTTTGGGTAGGAGGTAGAAGCGGGCCGTCCGAGGTTGGGCGACAATCAGGTTGGAAGCTGTGGGAGGAAGATCCCCAGAGGAGATGAGGTCAGTGACAGCCCTGGAAACAATGGCTTGATGTTCAGTGGTGGGGTCATGGTCCAGGGAGAGGTAGGAGGAAGTGTCTGTGAGTTGACGCTCAGCCTCCGCGAGGTAGAGGTCAGTGCGCCAGACAACAACAGCACCAGCCTTGTCAGCGGGTTTGATGACGATGTCAGGGTTGGACCTGAGAGAATGGAATGCAGTAAGTTCACTTCTCTCCCCCCACCCAACCCTACCCCCCAACCACCTTAAACCAGCTTATATTTCACCCCTTCCTGGGATTCGCCTAGCTCTGTCGAAGGGTCATGAGGACTCGAAACGTCAACTCTTTTCTTCTCCGCCGATGCTGCCAGACCTGCTGAGTTTTTCCAGGTAATTCTGTTTTTTGTTTTACAATTACTTAATACTATTGTCAGGAAAAAAAATGTATTTTTTTTAATTCATTCATGGGATGTGGGCTTCGCTGGCTGGGCCAGCACTTATTGCCCATCCCTAATCGCCCTCGAGAAGGTGATGGTGAGCTGCCTCCTTGAGCTGCTGCAGTCCATGTGATGTGGATACACCCACAGTGCTATTAGGGAGAGAGTTACAGGATTTTGACCCAGCAACAGTGAAGGAACAGCGATATATTTCCAAGTCAGGATGGTGTGTGACTTGGAGGGAAACTTACAGGTGGTGGTGTTCCCATCTATCTGTTGCCCTTGTCCTTCTAGATGGTAGTGGATATTGTTATTGGAATTTTTTTTTTTAAATTAAGGTTTAATGTGTGTGTGTGTGTTAACTGGATTAATGCCAGCTAGTCTGGGTGTTTTGATGTATAGTAGTTTTGAGATGTAAACAGTAGGTAGAGGGTACATTTTCATTTTGTTGAATACAGCATTCAAGTATGGGAGTGAAATCTTACACCTAGCTAAGAGACAACAAGCAATGTTTATATTACTAATAAAATTAAATTGGTACTACGAAAGGGGTTCAAAGGGCCTGGTGATACAATGAGAATCTGCATTCAAAGGGAAAGGCTGGGTATAACAGAAAGCAGTGTGTGTGTGCAGGTCAGAGGCATGTAATATCTAAGCAGCTGTAAGCCTACAAATGTCTGCAGAGGAACCAAATTGAAGGGAATCTCATTTTGAATTTGTAAGGTGAAAAATGCTTTGCCTGGTGTCTGTTTAAGTCTATCGGTTATTGGTTATTGTTGCCTTAGTGGAGATTAATTTGGAAATTTGTTAAAAGTTATGAGAGTAGTAATTTGTAGCCATGTATTTGTATTTAATTTGCTGTAAATAATAAATGTTTCATTTAGTTTAATGTAAAAACCTCTTGAGAACTGGTGGTCTCATTTCTGAATTCAGAGCTGTAACTCAAAACATACCAATTGAAAATATAGGTTATGACGGTTGTTTAAAGTTTCCCTCTAGGATTTTAAATGACTCAGCCTTTACAAACTGCTGTGTCATAACACTATAATTCCTAAAATTCCCAATTAACCCAAAACGCAGTTACACACCCCCTTTAAGGCAATGTTCCAAAACAGATTTTACATTTAAAAAAACCAGCAAGTTAACAGTACCCACATGACAGTGGAATTCCAAATAGCTTTCCCTAACTTTAGTTACTGAACACAACAGACTTAAGCACAAATGGCCAGAGGTTTCTTCAACACTTTCTCACACTCCTGTTAGATCTTCCATGGCCTCCAAATATAGCCTTTCATTCACCTTTATATAAGTTTTTCTCTCTTTAATATGTAAGTTCCATTGTTCCACATGTCTTTGGAACTGTATGTTTCCCATAATATAAAAACTTTCAAGTTGCCAATATTGTCAGTAACCTTTGGGAAGCCTTGCTTATCTGGCTGGGTTGTAAACAGAACATCCTTTTGAAATCCAAACAATCGCTTAACTTATCTAAAAATACCCACCACTGCCCTCCGAAAGCTCTGACTACACCCCTCCCACGTCCCCGTATGTTCAAAATTAAAATCAATACACTGGTTCAAATAGTAAGTCAGAATCATAGAAATCACAGAATAGCACAGCACAGAAGGCAGCCATTCAGCCCATCAAGTCTTTGCCGACCCTTTTGAACAGCAATCCAGTTAGGCCCACTTTCCTGCTCTTTATCCATATCCCTGAATTTTCTCTCTTTTCAAAAATATTCACCCAATTTAGTTTTGAAGGCTATTATTGAATGTGTGCACCATCCTATCAGGCAATACATACTAAATCGTAGCTACCCACTAAATTTGTCTCACATCTCTTCTGGCTCTTCCACCAATTGCCAACTCTATGATCATCAACTCTTCAGCCACAGGAAATAATTTCTCAATTTACATTATCTAACCCTTCACAACTTTTAAATCACTCAGCCTTCTCTGCTGTGCAGAGCAAACTTCAGCTTCTTCTGTCTATCCACGTAACTTAAGTCCTTCATTGGAATCTTTCTAGTAGCACGAGATCCCTGCACAAGGGAAGGCGATAGCGCAGTGGTATCGTCACTGGACTAGCAATCCAGAAACCCAGGATAATGCTCTGGGGGCCCAGGTTCAAATCCCACCATGGCAGACGGTGGAAGTTAAATTCAACAAAAATCTGGAATTAAAAAAATCTAATGATGACCATAAAACCATTGTTAATTGTTGTAAAATCCACCTGGTTCACTAATGCCTTTTAAGGAAGGAAATCTGTTGTCCTTACATGTCACACCAGACCCAACACAATTTAGGTGACTCTTAAATGCCTTCTGAAATGGCCTAACTCAAATGTAACAAAACACTACAAAGTCACAAAACACGAATGAAACCGGAGGGACCACCCGGCATTGACCTAGGCACCGGAAACGATAACGGCAATCGCAGCTTTGTCAACCCTGCAAAGTCCTCCTTACGAACCTCAGGGGTCTAGCGCCAAAATTGGGAGAGCTGTCTCACAGACTAATCAAGCAACAGCTTGACAGTGATCTTCACGGAATCATAACTTACAGATAATGTCCCAGGCACTACCACCACCATCTGTGGGTACGCCCTGTCCCACTGACAGGACAGGCACAGCAGAGGTGGTGGCACAGTGGTATACAATCAGGAGGGAGTTGACCTGGGAGTCCTCAACATTGACTCTGGACTCCATGAAATCTCCTGCTGATAACCATGTACCACTCTCCCTCAGCTGATGAATCAGTGCTCCTCCATGTTGAACACCACTTGGAGAATGCACCAAGGGTGGCAAGGACATAGAAGGTACTCTGGGTGGGGGGCTTCAATGTCCATCACCAAGAATGGCTAAGTAGCACCACTACTGACTGAGCTGGCCAAGTCGTAAATGACATAGCTGCTAGAGTGGGTTGCGGCAGGAGCTGAGGGAACCAACAAGAGGGAAAAACATACTTGATCTCATCCTCACCAACCTGCCTGCCGCTGATGCATCTGTCCATGACAGTATCAGTAGGAGTAACCGCTGCAGAGTCATTGTGGAGATGAAGTCCCGCCTTCATATTGAGGATACCCTCCGTGTTATGCGGCACTGCCACCTTGATAAATAGGATAGGTTTCAAACAGATCAAGCAACTCAAGACTGGTCAATTATGAGGTGCTATGGGCCATCAGCAGCAGAATTGTACTCGAACATAATCTGTAACCTCATGGCTAGCATATCCCCTATTCTACCATTACCATCAAGCCAGGGGATCAACCCTGGTTCACTGAAGAGTGCAGGAGGGCATGCCAGGAGCAGCACCAGGCATATCTAAAAATATGAAGTGTCAACCTGGTGAAGCTACAACACAGGACTACTTGCATGCCAAACAGCATAAGCAGCAAGTGATAGACAGAGCTAAGCAATCCCACAACCAACAGGTCAGATCTAAGCTCTGCAGTCCTGCAACATCGTGTCATGAATGGTGGTGGACAATTAAACAACTCACTGGAGGAGGAGGCTCCATAAACATCCTCAATGATGGGGAGCCCAGCACAACAGTGCAAAAGTAAGACTGAAGCATTCGCAACAATCTTCAGCCAGAAGTGTCAAGTGAATGATCCATCTCAGCCTCCTTCGGAGGTCCCCAGCATCACAGATGCCAGTCTTCAGCCAATTCGATTCACTCCATGTGATATCAAGAAATGGCTGAAGGCATTGGATACTGCAAAGGCTATGGGCCCTGACAATATTCCAGTAATAGTACTGAAGACATGTGCTCCAGAACTTCTGTGCCCCTAGCCAAGCTGTTCCTGTGCAGCTACAACACTGGCATCTACCCAGATATGTGGAAAATTGCCCAGGTATGTCCTGTACACAAAAAACAGGATAAATCCAACCCAGCCAATTACCGCCCCATCAGTCTACTCTCATCATCAGTAAAGTACTGGAAGGGGCCATCAACAGCGCTATCAAGCGGCACTTGCTTAGCCTGCTCACTGATGCCCAATTTGGGTTCCACCAGGTCCACTCAGCTCCTGATAGCCTTAGTTCAAACATGGACAAAAGAGCCACACTACCGAGGTGAGGTAAGAGTGACTGCCCTTGGCATCAAGGCAGCATTTGAAAGAGTGTGTCACCAAGCAGCCCTAGCAAAACTGGAGTCCATGGATATCAGGGGAGAAACTCTCCATTGGTTGGAGTCATACCTAGCACAAAGGAAGATGGTTGTGGTTGTTGGAAGTCAGTTATCTCAGCTCCTGGACATATCAGCAGGAGTACCTCAGGATAGGCCTCTGGCCAACCATCTTCAGCTGCTTGATCAATGACCTTCCTTCCATCATAAAGTCAGAAGTGGGGATGTTCACTGATGATTGCACAATGTTCAGCACCATTTGCAACTCTCCAGATACTGAAGCAGTCCATGTCCAAATGCAGCAAGACCTGGACAATATCCAAGCTTGGGCTGACAAGTGGCAAGTAACATTCACGCCACACAAGTGCCAAGCAATGACCATCTCCAACAAGAGAGAATCTAACCATCAACCCATGATGTTCAAAGACATTACCATCACTGAATCCCCCACTATCAACATCCTGGGGGCGACCACTGACCAGAAACTGAACTGGACTAGCCACAAAAATACTGTAGCTACAAGAGCAGGTCAGAGGCTAGGAATAGTGCAATGAGTAGCTCACCTCCCGACTCCCCACTTGCCTGGATGAGTGCAGCTCCCGCAACACTCAAGAAGCTTGGCACCTTCCAGGACAAAACAGCCCGCTTGACTGGCTACAAACATTCACCCTCCACCACCGGCACACAGTAGCAGCAGTGTATATCATCTACAAGATGCACTGCAGGAATTCACCAAGGCTTCTTGGACAGCACCTACCAAACACATGACCACTACCATCTCGAAGGACAAGGGCAGCAGATTGATGGGAACACCACCACCTGGAAGTTCCCCTCCAAGTCACTCACCTTCCTGACTTGGAAATATATTGCAGTTCCTTCACTGTCGCTGGGTCAAAATCCTGGAACTCCTTTCCTAACAGAACTGTGGGTGTGCCCACACCACATGGACTGCAGCGGTTTAAGGTGGCAGCTCATCACCACCTTATCAAGGGCAATTAGGGATGGGCAATAAATGCTGGCAGCCACCAAAGCCCACATCCCGTGAATGAATTATAAAAAGCCAGTATTTATGAACTTATATCTGAGGAAGCAGGTGGCTTTAGGGCCACTACCAAAAAAGGAAATTTATGCATGAGTTGAAGTTCTCATGTAATTTGAAGGATGCGAAAAAGATAAGAACGTAAAGTAAAATAATTTAAATACAAGAGGTTGAGAATTTCAAGATGACAAGGTGACCACCATTTGTACGTGTGAGCACTAAGGCAAGACACCAATGGTTTACTAACTCTGATTGCCCATTACTTGTCATGGCTACAAAAACTCAAACCGTCTTTGACGACTGGCAAATGAACTAGTATGGGTTTTGCTTTATTCCCACATTTATTGATGCTCCCAACCATTTACTGACTTGCTGTGAAAACCTACCTGGTTCATTTATGATTTTCACTCCATTCTACCAAGGGTCTGGCCTGCATATGATTCTAGGCCAAACATATGTAATCGACTTCACAGAATCTCTATTGTTACAGTGCAGGAGGCAGCCATTCAGCTCAGCCACTTCACACCAATTAACCTAGTACCATTCTCCCATCTTTTTCCCGTAACCCTGTACATTCTTCCTTTTCAGATAACAGTCTAATTTTCTTTTGAAAGCCTCTAGTGAACATGCCACCACCACACAGTGCATTCCAGACCTTTATCACTTGCTGCTTGAAAAAGATGTTCCTCCTGTCACCTTTGCTTATTTTGCTATTTTAAATCTGTGCCTTCTCATTCTCAATCCTTTCATGATTGGGAACAGTTTCCTCCTATCTACTTTGTCCAGACCCTTCATGATTTTGAATACCTTTAATAAATCTCCTTGCATCCTTCTCTGCTGCAAGGAAAACAGTCCCAACTTCTTCAATCTATCTTCATTTTTGTGAATCCTTTCTGCACTCTCTCCAATGCCTTCACATCCTCCATAAAGACCACCACCCAGAACTGGATGCAATACTCCAGCTGAGGATAAACTAATGGCTTACATAAGTTCAACATAACCTCCTTGCCCTTGTACTCTCTGCCACTATTAATAAAGCCTAGGGTACTGTATGTTTTTTTAACTGCTCTCTAAACCGGTCCTGCCACCTTTAATGATTTATGCAAAAATACACCCAGACTCCTCTGCTCCTGCACCCCCTTTAGAATTGTACCTTTTATTTTATATCACCTTCCCAATGAAATGAATCACTTCACATTTCGCTGCATTGAACTTGATCTGCCATCTGCCTGCCCCTTCCACCAACTTGTCTATGTCCTTATGTAGTTCTACACTATAGCTCACAATGCTTTCAAGTTTTGTACCATACACAAATTTTGAAACTATGCCCTGTACACCAAGGTCTAGGTTATCAATATCTATCAGGAAGATACAGGGTCTCAGAACTAACCCCTTCCTACGAACTACGAACCTTCCTCCTGCCCCAAAAACATCCATTAACCACTACTGCTTCCTGTCACTCAGCCAATTTCGTATCCATGTTGCTATCGTCATGAACCCATAGTCGATATTATAGATTTTTTTAAAAAGAGAGATTAGCTCTTTTACATGTACAGTTTGGAGCCTTAAAAATAGCTGCCAAAGTCACCTGACCCTTTTATAACCACAATGTTTGTCAGGCTTCTAGAAGGCTTCAAGTGGATTACAAGCAGACATATCCAGGCATTTGAAGGCATTTAAAATTCAATGCACATTTCCACAAGGGTAAAAAGAAACTAAATGACAATGACTTCTCTGGAGATGTGAACAGATCTTTCCTATCTCACCAAATCTGGAAGAACGCACGCCATTAACTTGAACGGTTAAGACATTTAAAATGGGTGGCTCTATGCCTGGGCTAACCTGATACCCAATACGGAAGCATGATTCAACAGCTTGGGTTAGCAGCATTTGAGTGTTTTTGAATTGTATGAAGGAGCTGTACAAAGAAGCCATTTTGCATAGCAGAGACACACACAACACCAACACAGCTCTCAGCTGAACCAGCCACAAGCAAGCTGGTGCAACTCCAAATATCAGGAAAAAGAGCAAGGCATCCAGAAAATCATCCCTGGTCTGCTGAGAATAAATCAGGTAATCTTTCAAGTGTTGGTACCTGCACTTCCAGCAAGAAAAGGAGCCTACACTCTCTCTCAGTATCAACTCTACAAAGGAAAACTTCAACTATTTGATTTCACACTCCATCACAGCTGCTAAACCAAATCAAGTTTCAACCCTTTCACTTCAGAAAGAAATTTAAGCAAAAAGCTTGCAACAATATCCCAGGTTGATTTAAAGTCTAAGATAAAAGCGAGTTGATTTGAAACCTCATCTTTAAGCCTATTTTTCTCTTTGTCTGCATTTTCATCCTAGTATCTGTATTTTAGTTACTAACTAATCACTTTTACTTCAGTAACTTTCATCAGTGGTTTTGTAAAATTCTTGAAGATCAAGGTTAGATTAGAGCTTGACTGCTGGGTTATTTTTAAATTGAATTACTCCAAGCACAATCTTACCATGTTGAGGAAACACCTTTTACGTGGTTGCAACTCTACAGTCCCTTTTATACTATGAGCTCTACTTTGCTCACGTCTGTTGTGCGGCACTTTATCAAATGCCTTTTGGAAGTCTGTGTACACCACATCAACTGCACTGCCCTCATCAATCCTCTTACCGCTTCAGAAAACTCCAGCAAGTTCATTGAGCATGATTTTCCCTTAACTAGTCCATCCTGGCTTTCCTTAATTAACCCGCAATTGTCCATATGACGAGTAATTTTGTCCTGAATTGTCTCCACAAGTTTTTCCTACCACAGAAGTTCAAATAACTGGCCTGTAGCTGCCGGGCTTATCTTTACAAGGGTGAGCAAGGGTGCAACATTTGTAATTCTCCAATCCTCTGGTACCACTTGAGTCATTCTTCTGCATAACCTCAATTCTGAGACACCTTACCTCCCTCGTCCTTTTCTTATTCCATAATCTTTACCATTTTTAAGCTTACACTTAGAGTAGACTACTCAGGGTCCTCCCCATTGCGCTAGTGGATAAGCATCTGTGTTGGATGATAGTGCAGAGAGATTTTGTATTTCATTTTGGCCATCATTTAGGGTCCGAAGAATAGATTAGATCTAGAGATGATATTATGACCGGGACAGGAGGAGTGCAGCGTTTATCTAGCCCCACTATTCTATTAGTGCACCGTTAGTGTAAATGTTTTATTCACTCACCAAAACAGTTAATGATTGACTTTCATTGCTGTTCGACCCAGATTTAGAGACTTTAACCAGGATTCTTTCAATAAGCTCCATTTTTGTTTCATAATAAATCACATTTAAAAACAAGTTGCAAGAACTGGTTAATACACAATTTGTAATCTATAAGTGTAATTATCTATCCTTCTTAAAATATCCCAGCACACACACACACAAATGACAAAGAAGTAGGGTCTCTGCAGAGATTGGTGGTTAAAGGAAAACTTTATGAAAAAGATAAAGTTGGCATGGTTTTGAAGCTGTTGATCTGCTGCACCCTTGTGTGAAGGTGAATCGCTAGTCCCAGTAGATGTCTGGAGGTTCTCACCAATGAGCTATGACATAGAGAATACAGCCAGAACAATGCTTGGGCTCTCTCTCTGTCATCTCAGCCTCACGGGTTTCCAAATACACTTGAGGATTCCTAGCCAGATACTGATAACCACACTGCATTTCAGGCAATGCAAGGCAAGTGCAAGTTGGGCATTTCTTGCTTTTTTGAACTCAGTTGGGAAAAACCAAGTTCCAAACATAAAACTCATCTTTGTCAGGTGTTTTCCAGTAAATCTCCAGGGCCTTTGCCTTTAAAACAGTTGTCTTTTGCAACCATTAATTACAGTTCAAATGATCAAATAGTTCTCAATGCTGGTCATTTAACTGAAGTCACGTATTTCTTGGAAAAGACATGCTTGCTCACAGCTCAAGGTGAACTTACGACTTAAAAAAGAAGCCAAGTCAGTTCCCAAGTATCCAAATAATGCAATGTCCTTCCAAACTTTTAAAAGGAAATATAGAGAAGAAATTGAGTGACATGAAATAATTTAGCTGCTGTATAATTTTGTTTTTATGGAGAAGGCAGCCTGTTACAGTACCTGACTTAGTGACCACCTGTGCAAGTACTCCCATACTTGGGCGAAAATGGTAAGCCTAGGAACTAAGTGAAGTACAGGCCTCCCTTGAAGGAAAGGATGCTGTCAAAACAATGTTGGAACCTTTCTCAGCAGCCTACGAAGGGAGAAACTGGTTGTGTAACACTTTGCTTCAGGTCAAGTTAGACTTGCATGAAAGCTACAACATTTGACTACATGCATGTTCAACAACAGAAGCAGCATGCTATATAAAAAAAATCGATCCCACAACCAATTGATCAAATAAAAGCTCTACAGCCCTGCCACATTCTGTCGCGAATGGTGGTGGATACTTTAACTAACCAGAAGAGAAGGTGGTTCCACGAAAAACCCAATCCTCAATCATGGCTATGCCCAGCTTATCAGTGCAAAAGACAAGGCTGAAATATTTGCAACCATCTTCAGCCAGAAGTGTTAAGTAGGTAATACAACTCTGCCTCTTCCCAAGGTCCCCAGTAATACAGATGCCAGTCCTCAACCAATCCAATTCACTATATGATATCAAGAAACAACTGAAGACAAGGGATTTAGCAGTATATGAGCCAAACAACATTGCATTGCTGAAGATTTCTGCCCCAGAATTAGCTGCACCACTAGCCAAGCTGTTTTAGTGCAGCTAAAACACTAGCATCTACCAAACAATGTGAAAAATTGCTCAGGAACTTCCTACCGACAAAAAAGACAAATCCAATCTGGCCAATTCCACCCAATCAGCCTACAAACTGATGGAAACTGTCATCAAGTGCTATTAAGCGTTACTAACGCAGTAATAACATCTGCTCACTGATGCTCAGTTTAGGTTCCACAAGGGTCACTCAGCTCCAGACCTATTTACAGCCTTGTTCCAAAGGTGGACAAAGGGTAAAGTGAGGAGAGAGTGACTGCCCACCCTTGACATCCAATCATCATTTGACAAAGTGTGGCACAAGGGGGAAAACTCTCCACTGCTTGTAGTCACAAGACTTAGCACAAAAGGAAGGTTATCATTCAAGGCCAACCATCTCAGCCACAGAACTGCAGGAACTCTGAGGTAGTGGGGCATTTAGAAAATTTCAATGCAATCAAACAGAGCCAACATGGTTTTGTGAAATGGGACTGATGTTTGATTAATTCATTGCAGTTCTGAGGAAATAACAAATAACATGGATGAATGGGAACCGGAGGGCATTTGACAAGATGCCACAAAAGGTTACAATGCAAAATAAGACTCATGGTGTAGGGATACATTAGCATGGATAGAGAATTGGTTAGTTAACAGGAAGCAGAGATTAGAGATAAATGGGTATTTTCCAAGTTGACAAGATGGAGTACCACAGGGATCACTGCTGGATCTTCAACTATTTACACTTATATTAATAACTTGGATGAAGGGGCCAAATGCATGGTTGCTAAATTTGCTGATAACAAAGATAGGCAGAAAAGTAAGTTGTGAAAAGGACAGAAGTCTGCAAAGGAGCAAAAGTTAAGTGAGTAGGCAAAAGTTTGGTAGATGGTGTATTATGTGAGAAAATATGAACTCATCCACATTGGCAGGAAGAATAGAAAAGCGGCATACTATTTAAATAGAGAGAGATTGCATAACTATGGGGTACAGAGGGATCTGGATGTTCTGGTACATGAATCACAAAAAGTATGAGGTTACAGCAAGTGATTAGGAAGGGAAAAGCAATGTTGTCATTTATTGCAAGGAGAATGGAATATAAAAGTAGGAATGTTTTGCTAAGTTGTACAGGGCTTTGATGATACCACATCTACAATACTGTGTATAGTTTTGGTTTCCTTATTTAAGAAAGGATATAAATGAGTTAAAGCAGGTCAGAAAAGGTTCACTCATCTGATACCTGGGATTTGGGGGTTGGTGGTGATTATCTTATGAGGAAAGGTTGGACAGGCAGGGCCTGTATCCATTAGTGTTCAGCAGAACGAGGGGTGATCTCACTGAAACACAAGATCCTGAGGGAACTTGACAGGGCGGATGCTGAGAGGATGCTTCCCCTTGTGGGGGGGAATAAAAACTAGGGGAACACAATTTAAAAATAAGGTGACATCCATTTAAGACAGAAGGGAATTTGTTTTTTCCTCTCAAAGGATTGTGAATCTTTGGGACTCTCTTTCCCAGAGAGCAGTGGAGACAAGGTTGAAGAATATTTTTTTTACGAGGTAGATTGACCCCCCTTGTTAGTCAAGAATTTAAGCTTATCGGGGGTAGACAGAACGGAGGGTCGAGAGAAAATGTGGAGCTCAGGCCACAGTCACATCAGCCTTGGACAACAATTTGGAAAACTGCAACCCTGACCGCCCAGAAGAACAAGGGCAGCAGCTGCACAGGAACACCCCAACGTGCAAGCTCCCTCCTAGTCATGCACCTTCGTGGCTTGGAACTATATCACCGTTCTTTCACTGTTGCTGGATCAAAATCGTGGAATTCCTTTCTTCACAAAACTGTGGGTGTACCTACACAACATGAACCTCAAAAGCAATTAGAGATTTGCAATCAACACTGGCTTTGCCAGTGAAGCCTGCATCCCATGAAGGAATAAAAAAGTGTCTTGTTCTCGCCAAAGATTTCCTGTCCAGCAAAGGTGCTTGCAGTTCAGGAGACTATCCACCCTTGTTCTTGGGGAATTTGAGCTGTTGCAGGCATATTCCTGATGTGTCTCATCTCTCCAGTATCTGACAACATTAGTGATACTTTGGGGTGAATGATAAAAAATGCTCATGTGTCGTAGAATCTACCATCAGTGCCTTAAATCTGAACTGTGTTCATCCATAGCCTAAAAATGAGAAAAGCCCCTGAGCTATTACCCAAAATGGCATGCAAAAAACAGCCAAGTAAAAATTTTACTAAATCCAATCACATGTAAAGGTTTCCATCATGGTATTTGTTATTTAAATTAGATAATGGTAGTTCAACTTATTCCACATCCTCAGATATGCCAAGGAGCTTTACAGCCACTTCAGTTGTTCTCTTATGTTTACAAATGTGGCACCGAACTTGCACCCACAAGCAGCAAATTTAAAAAGTGACTAGTTAATCTATTTTGATGTCGTTGGCCAAGGGATAAATGTTGGACAAAAGGCTGTAAAAAGTTCCTGTTCTTTAACTTGCTCCATGGATCTTTTACATTTATTTAAATGATTTTTCTTCATTCATGGGATGTGGGCCTCGCTGGCTAGGCCAGCATTTGTTGCCCATCCCTAGCTGGCTTCGAGAAGGTGGTGGTGAGCTGCCTTCTTGAACCGCTGCAGTCCATGTGGTGTGGGTACACCCACAGTGCTGTTAGGAATGGAGTTCCAGGATTTTGACCCAGCAACAGTGTAGGAACAGTGATATATTTCCAAGTCAGGATGGTGTGTGGCTTGAAGGGGAACTCCCAGGTGGTGATGTTTCCATGTGTCTGCTACCCTTGTCCTTCTAGATGCTAGTGGTCTTGGGTTTGGAAGATGCTGTCTAAGGAGCCTTAGTGAGCTCCTGCAGTGCATCTCGTAGATGGCATACATTGTTGCCACTGTGCATCAGTAGTGGAGGGAGTGAATGTGGAAGGGGTGCCAATCAAGCAGGCTCATTTGTCCAGGATGGTGTCAAGCTTCTTGAGCGCTGTTGGAGCTGCATTCAGCCAGGAAGGTAGAGGCTATCCCATCACACTCCTGCCCTGTGCCTTGTAGATGGTGGACAGGCTTTGGAGAGTTAAGAGATGAATCATTCTCCTCAGAATTCTTAGCCTCTGACCTGCTCTTGTAGCCACAGTATTTATATGGCTGGTCCAGTTCAGTTTCTGGTCAATGGTAGCCCCTAGGATGCTGATGGTGGGGGATTCAGCAATGTCATGGCATTGAATGTCAAGGGGCGATGGTTAGCTTCCCTCTTGCTGGAGATGGTCATTGCCTGGCACTTGCGCAACGCAAATGTTACTTGTCACTTATTAACCCATGCCTGTATATTGTCCAGATCTTGCTGCTTTTGGACATGGACTGCTTCAGTATCTCAGGAGTCACGAATGGTGCTGAACATTGTGCAATCATCAGCGAACATCCCCAGTTAGAACCATAGATAGAGAGTAAAGTTCCCTCTGCTTTTCCCAAAAAATACTTATCCCAAACTGGGAAACAGCAAGTTTATCACAGCAGTGCATCACTTACTATTTCCTAAACCAGCCACTTTGCAACCAGGGTAATAATACCAGGCTCAATTAGTGCCAAATGAAGGCCACTGAATTGAGCACCCTCACACCCTTGCCCAGGATCTCCTCAACCAGCTTCCTCAATATGTCAATACTATTCACTGGCTGTCCTGCTGAAATCAAAAAATGTCAACGAAAGGGACAACTTAGAAACCGTAGAACCATAGAAAAGTTACAGCACAGAAGGAGGCCACTCGGCCCACCTTGTCCATGCCAGTCCAAGGACACCCAGGTGCCCTTTCTAATCCCACCTTAATGCACCCGGCCCATAGCCCTGCAGCTTACAGCACTTAAGGTGCAGATCCAGGTACTTTTTAAAAAGAGTTTAGAGTTTCTGCCTCTATCACCAATTTGGGCAGTGAATTCCAGACACCCACTACCCTCTGCGTAAAAAAGTTCTTCCTCATATCCCCCCTACGCCTTCTGCAACTTATCTTGAATCTATGTCCCCTGGTTCTAGAATTTTCCATCAAGGGAAACAATTTTATCCTGTCCACTATCTATTCCCCTCATAATTTTGTACACCTCAATCAAGTCACCTCTCAGCCTTCTTTGTTCTAAGGAAAATAACCCCAACCTATCCAATCTCTCCTCGTAGCTACACTTTTCTAACCCTGGCGACATTCTTGTTAACCTCCTCTGCACTCCCTCCAGAGCTATTACGTCCTTCCTGTAATGTGATGACCAGAACTGCACACAATACTCCAGTTGTGGCGTCACCAGTGTTTTATACAATTCCAACATTATATCCTTACTTTAATATTCTATATCTCTGCCAATGAAGGAGAGCATTCCATATGCCTTCTTTACAACCTTGTCTACTTGAACTGCTGCCTTCAGGGACCTGTGTACTTGTACGCCAAGATCTCTCACTTCATTTACCCCTCTTAGTATATTCCCATTTATTGTGTAATCCCTGTAACTGTTTGACCTCCCTAAATGTATGACCTCACACTTTATGTTAAAATCCATCTGCCACTTTACCGCCCACTCCACCAACCCATCTATATCGTTTTGGAGATTATGGCTATCCTCTACACTATCCACTACTCAGCCAATCTTTGTGTCATCTGCAAATTTCCCAATCGTGCCCCTCACGTTCACATCCAAATCATTAATAAATAACATAAACAGCAAGGGTCCCAACACCGAGCCCTGTGGAACACCACTTGAGACAACTTTCCATTTGCAAGGGCATCCATTGACCATTTCCTGTTACAAAGCCAACCTTTTATCCAGTTTGCCACATTACCCTGAATACCATGGGCTTTTACTTTCCTGACCAATCTGCCATGTGGGACCTTGTCAAATGCCTTGCTAAAATCCATGTACACAACATCCACTGCACTACCTTCATCAACCCTTCTTGTCACTTCCTCAAAGAATTCAATCAAATTTGTGAGGCAAGACCTTCCTTTAACAAATCCATGCTGACCATCCCCAACTAGTCCATGCCTTTCCACATGACAGTTAATCCTATCTCTCAGGATTGACTCTACTTATTTGCTCACCACCAATGTAAGACTAAGTGGCCTATAATTGTTTGGCATTTCCTTTGATCTCTTTTTAAACAATGAAACTACGTTTGCATTTCTTCAGTCCTCCGGTACCTCCCCTGTATCTAGTGAAGATTCTGACCTTATGGTGGAAGGAAGGTCATTGATGAAGCAGTTGAAGATGATTGACCCTAGAACACTACCCTGAGGAACTCCTGCAGTGATGTCCTGGAACAGAGGCAATTGACCTCCAACAACCACAACCTTTGTGCTCGGTTTGACTGCAACCAGTGAAGAGATTTTCCCCTGATTCCAATTCACTCCAGTTCAGTGAGGCAGATGTGGCACAGTTTACCAGCTCAATCAGAACATGCAACCTCCAACATTGCAATGTTCCCTCCGCTCTGTACTTGTGTGTCAGCCTGGATGACATGCTCAGGTTTTGGAGTGGAGCTTGAACACAACCTTGTTACTCAGACAAAAGCATTATCACTTAGCTAAGCAAATGACTAAATTACAGCAGGGTCTCCAGTGAGAGATGCAGCAGATGGTATGATGCAGAACCATTCAGACCAGGAATGTTCTAGGGCTCTGAAACTAATCTCAGCTTGGGGACACAACTAGAATCAATATCCTTGGGGCTGGAGTTCCCATATTATTCTAAAAAGTTCCAAGATTTTCAACTCCATTCTACTCATTCAAATTCATAAATGAAAGACAGACTTGCATTTATATATCACTCATGACCACCAGACACCTCAAAGGCACTTTACAGTCAAGCACTTTTGACGTGTAGTTACTGTTGTAATATAAGAAATGTGGCAGCCAATTCATACACAGCAAGCTCCCAAAAATAGCAATGTGATAATGACCAGGTACTCTCTTTTACTGATGTTGAGTGAGAGATAAATTTGACCAGGACATCAGGGTGAATTCCCCTGTTCTTGGAAACAGTGCCTGGGATCTTTTATATCTACCAAAGATGGGAGCCTCAATTGAAGATCTCAACCAAAGCTAGCCCTGCGTTCCCTCCGTACTGCAGCAGAGTGTCAATCTTGATTTCTGTGTTAGAGAAGATCTGGAGGAGAACCCATAACCATAACCCATAACTCAAAAGTAAAGCGCCATCAACTGTACCAATGCGGATACATCAGCCTTAAGTATTTGCTATACATGGCAGCAGTGTACACAACCTACACGATGCACTGCAGCAACTCACCAAGGCTCCTTCAACAGCACCTGCCAAGCCCACAACCTCTACCATCTGGAAGGACAAGGGTAACAGACGCATGGGAACACAACTATCTGCAAATACCTCCCCAAGCCGCACACCATCTTGACTTGGAAATATATCGCTGTTCCTTCACTGTCGCTGGGTCAAAATCCTGGAACTTCCTCCCTAACAGCACTGTGTGTATGCCTTACTACAGGGACTGCAGTGGGTCAGGGCAGCAGCTCATCACCACCTTCACAAGGGCAATTGGGATGGGTGATAAAAATCCTGGCCTAGCCACCACGCCCCATGAAAAGAATCTTCATAAACTGCATTCACTGTGAAGACAACTCACTTTTCCAATATAGCACCAAATACTAATCGATCTAATGTTTTTTTTTTCTCTGCCAGCTGGAGTGAGACAAGATGAAGCTGTTAATTTTCAATAAGGCACTTGGTTTCAACAGTCAGGTGTAGCCAAGTTTGTACTATAAGTCAACCCATTGATTGAAAACAATGACTGCAGATCAATTCACAACATAGATCAAATTCAATGCTCTACCCAGTTAGATTAACATGTAAATATCTACCCCAAATTGATGATTTACAAGGCACCACTTAGCCTGGCAAACATCTGTAAGTTAATTCATTATTTACTGAAACAGCAATCAGTTCCAATAAGTTTTACTTGACTGCTTTTAGAATTCAACTATCACTCTTCTAGTTACAGGATTTGCTATAACCATTTTAATTTACAACTTTAAATGCCAAGCTCAGCAAAAATATTTCTAACAGGGGAAAAGGAGTTGGTCAATCAGTCCTTCAAGTGCAATTAGGGATTAACAATGAATGCTGACCTTGCTAGGGACACTTACACCCCATTAAAGAATTATAAAGCCCCCAAGTCTTCATAATCAGACCATTGCTGATCTATCCCACAACTTCATTTACCTACCTTTGCTGCATAGCCCTTAATAACCCAACAAAAATCTACTGATCTTTAGCCCTGGAAATTTCCATTGACCTAGTACTTATACCTTTCTCTGGCGGGGGTGAGAATTCTAAATTTCCATAATTCCTTGTATGAAAAGTGCTTCATGATTGCATGAAGTGGCTTCGCTTTAATTTTTCATTTAATTTGAAGTCCCCTGAACTTCTGGAGATACAAGAGAAAATAGTTTTAACGTATTTACTGGATTGTTTTGTGAAAAGGTTGATGAAACCAACCCTTTTCTAAATCGAAGGGCATTGATTCCAACAAAACTGTTGATAGTTCCTACTGTTTTAAAAATTGAAGCAGAATGAAATGAACATCTAACCAAGCAATCTGAGTTCAACAACTGAGGGCCCAACTTGAAAAAAAATTAGAAATTTATCTCATGACTTGAATATTTAATAAAAGTCTGCAGTGTTGAGATTATTATATCTTATTTTTATCTACTGAAAGCTGAGAATGTTTTGTATTAAGTTAAAATGTATGAGTTGGGTCTTTCAAACTTGCACTGAGTCTGGAGAGAACAATGAAGTCCTCAATAACCAGGGTGAAGTACCAGGCTGTGGGTCTATCATTAGTGGTGGAATTAATTAAGTATAAATATTAACTAACAAAGTTAATTAGGTTCAATGCAACTTTTGTAGGAAAGTGTTGGTACCAGTGCTGTGAATAAGCCCGCGACAACCCCAACACTGCATGCTGTTTAGTCAGCTATCTGTTGATGAAAGGTCAATGGTTCTGTGTTTTATTAAGTACAAGATTTGATTAATTTCATATTCCTTGGAATGCAGTTAAAACCACAACTCATTTGCTCTCTGTGGCATATTTCAGCCATATCTGCAGCTGAATTACATGCTAGCTCACCATCACCTTAAGAACAATTAGGGATGGGCAATAAATGCTGGCCAAGCCAGTGATGCCCTCAGCCCATGAACAAATGTAAAAAAATCTCAATTCCTTTAAGAATATTAGTAATGGCAAAACAAGCAAAATTTGACTCAATTATTGATTACTGGATGCGTGACATTTACTGTCGACAACATTTTGAGAAATAGTAAGGTTTGGTTGTTGCAGGAGTGCTGGAAGAGAACAAGTGGGAGGATGTACAAAATAAACTGAAGATTTTTGCCACAGAACAAATTTTGAAATTTTGAAGTGCATGTGCTTTGATAAAGTAACCATAGAAGCAATAAGACAGCAGGGACTGTTAATTTAACAAGGTTTCATCCAGCTTAAAGACTGGCTCATGTTGAAATTTTACAAAACATTGGCACTTTTATTCTCGTAAATCCCACAGATGCCACATCCAATGAAAAAAAAATGCTGCCTCGTCGCCTCCTTGCCAGTTAGTCTCACATCCACAGCTTCATATTGGTGGGTAGGGTGGGGACCTGATGCCTCTCTACTTGAATGGACAGACTTTTAAAATAAAACATTGGTTCACGCCTGTTGAAGCTGACAATGGTGATTTCCCCAATGGTTCAGCAAATTTGTACAGCCAGTTGCTGAGCCAAGCAAGCTTCATCCAGTCAGAGCAGTTGAGTAACTTTTATCCCTTGTCTCTCAAAGAATCTGTCTGCCCAGGTTAGCAGCAGGAATGCGACAACCGGTCTCAGGATCTTGAGGTGGGCACAAACATAAAGAGCTTCTACTACTGATTGCTCAGCTTCTGTAAATGAGCCTAAGAGTCTAAGTCTCAGGACACAGATTTCTTTCCCCCCCACCCAGATTTCTTTGTAAATTGCTGACTACACTGGATTGTTTAAAGGGGAGCTGGAAACACAAGTTAATGCAAATGACCATCTCGTCCAAAGTATGTTCAGAGTACTAGTGCAAATTCTTCATTTAAAAACAGAGCCAACATTACTCCAATTAAATATCACTTACCAAAGAATCCTTCACGATCTCACTGATGTAAAATGCTGAAGCAAAGAAAGAGAACAAAGTGTGTCAGGAGTTCACTCGCAAAGCACTTCTGGAAATCAGTAATTCAACGGTTAACATCCAGTCACCAGAAAAAAAAATGGCTTTAAACATCAGAAACTCATTCAAACCACCTGGATCCCACCTCAAAACAGCACTGCATCATCAGCATGCAAGACTTTTGAAGTCAATTTTGAATTCATGAAACCATGAGATTTCCTTGAGCCATCAGCAGGCTTTTGTTACAGGTGAACTTTTAAGCAAAGCGCAATTACAGGAAAAAAAACTCCGGTATTTATGAATTTCCTAATTTGGAGACAGAGAATTTAGGTTAGTTGAACATTATCACTGAGCTCAATTCAACAGCAGCTATCTAAGATGTGAGATGAGATGATTTCAGAGAGCTCTTTGTTGTCAGTTTGTAACACAGACTGTTTGAAAGTGGTAAGAGAAGACATTTGAAAAACCTAAGAAACTATAGGATAGCAACAGAAGAAGCCAATCAGTGTTTAAAAGGGGAAAAAGAAAGCAAACAATTCAGACATAGCCAATTGAAGGTCCCAACTTGTGGCCTTGTCCTTCACATGAACATCTTTTCCTCAGCTCTGTGCCGCACAGTTAGTCAAATACCACATTATTTAACCGTAGTAACACAACTGACCGAGAAAGCACCTATTGGGCAAAGTATTTAGAAATTCTTAATTCAATGAAAACATGCAAATTACCTATATCCAATAGCATCATACTTATAAGGGCAAAAATAGAAGCCATTTAGCTTAAGGTACTAGAAGTAGCCTGCTTTGTATGACTGTTTAGAATTCAAATAAAACCAAGCATAATAGCACAAAGAATGTCACCGTACAACTGCATTATCCAGCGGAATTACCGTGAAGTAATTCAGAGGTATCGGAATCAGATTCTAAACACCTCAAAAAGGGAAGCTACATTTTTAGATTTCCATTCTAAAATCACACTTTGCATTTCATTGCTCTGAAGCAACTAGTGGCAGAAGAGCCTCAATAATTCGGAGGCCCCAAGTCACCTGTCGTAACAAGTTCAGTAACAAACCCCAACAAAAAGCAGCTTAAATGGCGATTTTTAGCTATTGGTGTGGAGCGGGTGGGGGGAAAAGATTGTTCTCTATTGGAGAATCTCCATGAAATTTGCAACTACAGATCTTCATCTAAAGTAGATGTGATTTAAGATAAATGCAGTATAGTCTGTCTTCAGTATCTATTCTAAAAACAAATTCAGAGCCCCTAGAATCCAGAGGTGCGCAATTGCTTGAATACTGGAGTTTTGCACATGCATCTTAGATTCAGAGTCGGCCCAAATTAATTGGTGTAAAGGGCTTGAAGGAAGTGAACTTGGGCAGTTCCCAGCAGGCATAGGCTTACCAGTTGTTAAATGCTTATCTGACACACCATGGTACAAAGCCAGAAAAGGTGACAAATGCTTTTGGTGGTACTAAGGCACAATGTTGGAGGAGAAAAAAATGGACTTGAAAACTATGTTAAACTTCAACTGGGAGTGCTTAATGTTAACGCTAGGTGTGTAAAATGTAACGTGCTCTATTTAGCAGATCTTGTATTCCTTGGTGAACACTGGACAAGTCAAAAAAAATTATTTAGCAAACCCCCAACATTTTAATTGACTAGCACTGGATTAGCAATTAGTGCATGCATAGTCATAACTTCTAGCAGCAGTGTTAAGCAACATGTCGACTTTAAAATTCTTATCCTTGATTTAAAATTCCTTCATGGCCTCAACCCCTCCCTACCTCTAAGCTCCTCTGGCCCTACAACCCTTCAAGATCTCTGGGCACCTCCAATTCTGGAATCTGCACATACCCGATTTTAATCTTTGGCTGCCATGCCTTCAGCTGCCCAGAAATTCCCTCCCTAAACCCAAGTTTTTTCTATTTAAGACTCTCCTTAAAATCTCTCTCATGTGGCTTGGTGTCAAAGTTTTGTTTGACAACACTCTGGTAAAGCACCTTGCCATATTTTACTACATGAAAGGTGCCATAAATGCAAGGTACTATTAAGACTGGGAAACTCTTCTTAGAGGCTCCTGCAATTGAACCTTATATTTTACATAATGCATAGGAACATCTGGAGAATATAACATTCATTGCTTAAAAGTAAAAGTGGTCCGTTAAATGTCTAAATAGGCAGTCCATTAGACTTCACTCAATGTTTTAAGTAATAGAAGCTCACCATTCCGATCAGCTCATAATTTGGTTTCACCAGCAAGCAACATATCTCCAAAAAGTAACCATTATTGCCATCAACTGAGGTCACCATAGAACTCTAAAAGTGGAAGTTCCAGCTTTGCTGCACCAATTCATTATTCCCTATAGTAAAACTATATCTGCATCCACTCTTTAGATTACCTTTAAAGACCTTTGTATCATCACATAGGTGTAGGCTGAAGTAGGTGTCCAGAAGATGGGAACCATTCTTGTTAACTATATTTCGTGCTGCAATACTTCGCAGATGTCGAAGCCGTCGCTGAAACAAGAAATATTTGAAGAACGTTTAGGCACTTAAATTTGTCGTCTTAGCTTTCACCAAAACATTTCTTATGCATTGTGTCATTTGTCACTTATGCAGTCTAACATTCGTTAACATTAGACTTTAGAAATGTCAGATTCAAAAAGCATTTGTAAACTGAATGCATTTATGACTGCTGATTATTTGCTGATTTCTACCTATTCCTAATAGAAGATTTTCCCCACTTTTGCAACCAATATCAACTTCCAATTCAGATGCAAGTTAAATAATCCAAAGTGCTGTCACTCAGTATCAATATATAGCAGAGAGAAAACACACAAATATAAAGAACAAACGTGCATTTATTTAGTACATTTCATAACCTCAGAATGTCCCAAAACACTTTATAGAGTCAACGAAGCACTTCTGAATTGTTATCACTGTTTTATTGGAGGAAATGTGACAGCAAGGTACAATGAATAGCAATGAGTTAATTACCTGATGACCAGCATCACTAAAGCAGGTTGAGGGACAAATACTAGTCAAGACACTTCAGGGAACTAATTTGCTGTTTAAATAGTGCCTTTCATATCCTTCCAAGAGGACAGACGGGCATTTTGGTTTACTGTCTTAAATGAAACAGTGCAGCAATCCCTCAATACTGCACTGAATTGCCAGTCTTATCTTTTGCACTGGTTGATAAGCTTAAGTGTCTGCTGTGGTATTTTAATGATGTACATAAAACATTATGCTGCTTGCGTGTTCTGGATTGAACCACATCAACTTGCTCCCACCGCTTAGAATGAAAACAGCCAATACTTTGTCACGTTAAACAGGTTAGACAAATCTCATCGAAGACAAAAAAAAATTTAATTAGACTGCTGAGTGAACTCAGCTCAAGTTAAATATTACAGAAGTCCTTGTGACAATGCATGCGCACCGAGCAGCTTGCCTCACGCAATTTAAAACCGAAGTAATCAACGGTGAGTACATGTTAATTAAGAGCTCAATTGGACGTATAGCGCTTTGGGACAACCCAAGATTGTTCAAGGAGTTAAATTAATGGAAGACTTTTTATTTCCATCTGCCACATGGTATTTCACCATAATTAAATATAAGTCAACAGATTTCTTTTGTTAATAATTCACAGGATGTGGGCTTCGCTGGCTGGGCTAACATTTACTGTCCATCCATAGATGCCCTGGAGAAGGTGGCAGGAAGCTGCCTTCTTGAACCGCTGCATTCCATGTGGTGTAGGTAACACCCAGTGCTGTTAGGGAGGGAGTTCCAGGATTTTGACCCTGCAACAGCGAAGGAATGGCGATATATTTCCAAGTCAGGATGGTGGGTGACTTGGAGAGGAACTTGCAAGTGGTAGCATTCCCATGTGTCTGCTGCCTTTATCCTTCTACGTGTTAGTGGTCGTGGGTTTGGAAGGTGCTGTCGAAGGAGCCTTGGTGAATTCTTGCAGCACATCTTGCAGATGGTACACACTGCTGCTACTGTGCATTGATGGTGGAGGGAGTGAATGTTTGTGGATGGGGTGCCAATCAAACGGCTGCTTTTTCCTGGACAGTGTCAAGCTTCTTGAGCTGTGGAAACTGTACTCATCCAGGCAAATGGAGAGTATTCCATCACACTCCTGATTTGTGCCTTGTAGATGGTGGACAGGCTTTGGGAAGTCAGGTGAGTTACTCACCACAGGATTCCTAGCCTCTGACCTGCTCTTGTAGCCACAGTATTTTTATGGCTAGCCATGTTCAGTTTCTGGTCAATGGTAGCCCCCAGGACGTGATAGTGGGGGATTCAGTGATGGTTCCGGATGCACAAATAGAATAAATACTCTTGGCAATAATACAGAAATTTATTTTTCGACTCCTGCTGAGCTTCAGGGGAAAAAAAAAATCAAGTGACACATCACAGGATTATTGTGTTGGTCTCCAGTCAGTGTGATCAATAGCTGAAACAAATCAAAAACTCGATGAATAAATCAGCACTTAAAACTTCATCCTTCCTTATATAGTGTCCAGTTAAAGAAAATCTCATGTTTGCAGCCCAAATTTTCCAGTAAAACATATTTATACAAGGTTGGAGCAGGACACAAACTCTATAAAGCAGACTTCAACCTTTAAATGTGGTTGACTGGAGGTCTTTTAATGGCAGAAACTCAGCAAACAGGCAGTATAAAACCAGCCTATTCACCCAATCCATCAATCGCGTCAAGAATATTTAGGGAAATGAGAAGGCATGACACCCAAGCAAAAGTTCTTCTCATCAAATTAGAACGTTTTATAGGCTTCATACACCATGTGCAAATTCAGTGGTGAATTAAGATAGCGGTTGCACGTTTGCTACTTATCTTCCCATTTCCATCCTAGAACTATGGGCACAAAATAGGGCTTACAATTAACATGGATAGGGTGAGATAGTATGTTTGTCACTTAAGACTACTTGCATTTAAAAAAAAAACACCTTTTGCAGCTTCAGGTTGCCCAGTACTAAGGGCAAAAAAGGCAGTAGAAATCGCACTTGGATAATGACCCAATAATCTGTTTTCATAATTTTGGTTGTGGGATACATAATGGCCACAACTTTGGATGGAGGTTCAGCAAGGTCTTCCCTGGTCTTCTTGGGATCATATCGCTGAATCTCTTCAGTGGACCAGAAAAGACGAAGAGCCTCAGCTTAACATTTTATCTAAAAGATGGTACCTCTGACAGTGCAGCATTCTTTCAGTGCAGCACCAGACTGATTCTCAGTCGAACAACTGTTGCGCTCATGTTTTGAACCACAGCATTCTGACTCAGAAGCAGTAGTGATATCAACTTAGCCACAGCTGACAGTTCTGGCAACCATGTTCAAGTTCAATTCAAAAGATGAAAGTGATGGGTGAAGATGAAAAGATATTTAATCCAGCTCAGATTGCTCACAACACCGCAGCTTAAAATATATGCACTAATTTAGCAACAACTGGTGATCTCATTCAGACATTGATATGAATGGCAAGGACCCAACTGGAGTTACCAGATATATAATTTTTAAAAAGATTGGATACAAATTTTCTGCACTCAAAGATTGGGACCATTGAGGAAAAAAATCATAACTGCTAGACAAAAAACAGCCACAGTTCATCTCATTCACCTTCTACCATCCTGGAGTTATTGACTAATCATAATAAACCATCTCAATCGTTTAGTCTACAACAACTCCAAGCATGATGCAAGGAGCCCTCATGGTGGAGAACTTTAGAAACATAGGTTTAATGCCACTGTACCTCCCCACACCACCCATCCCTCCCAACCAAGCATGTTACACTTACCATGTCATGTCTCAAGTTACTAAAGAAATCTAGTAAATTTAAATTTTAATGAATCAATATCATCTGCTTCCATCTTCTGTCTCGGGTCGACCTGAACCACTGATAGACCACTCGCTCACTGAAATATTGCTGTTTGAGTTTTGAATTGATCACTCTCTGCTCCCACCACCACCACCCACTTTGGGTCAAGTTCAGCTCTCTTGTTGTACTATTTGCAACAAGGTAAAATATAAATCATAATCAATGCTGCCTAGACCATTTAGAGCACCAAACACAATACTACTTCTCCCACTATTTCCCAGTGAGAACTTGTCAATTCATATAATCTCTCCATCCCATCAATGGACTGGAGGCAGTGCCAAGGTTATAGGTCAAGACAACAACCCAGCAATAATACTGAAGACGTGCTCCAGAGCTAGCTGTGCCCCTAGCCAAGCTGTTCCAGCAGAGCTATGGCATTGGCATCTATCTGATAATGTGGAAAACTGCCCAGGTATGTCATGCCCACAAAGAGGGGGGCAAACCAATCCAGCCAATTACCACCACTCCCAATCGCCAGCAAACTGATGGAGGGCATTGAGTGTTAGTAGTATTGTCAACATCACTTACACAGCAATAACCTGAAAAGGTGGTGGAAGCAGAGTCTTTGAATATTTTTAAGGCACAGGTGGATGGATTCTTGGTAAGCAAGGGGGTGATAAGTCATCAGGGGTAGGAGGGATGCACATCTGAGGTTATTTCCAGATCAGCCATGATCTTATTAAATGGTGGAGCAGGCTTGTGGAGCTGAATGGCTACTCCTGCTCCTTGTTCATATCTATGTTCATCTATTCACCAAAGCTCAGTTTGGGCCCCGCCAAGGCCACTTGGCTCCACACCTCATTGCAGCTTTGGTCCAAACACGAACAAAAAAATAAGAGTGGAATTCCAGGCTGAGGTGAAAGTTATTACCCTCCATTACAAAAGGTAACATTTGACCTTGTGTGGCAAAGAAGCCTTAGGAAAATTGAAGTCAATGGGAATGGTGGGGGGAAATGCTCCATTAGCTGGAGTCATAGCAAGCGCAAAAAGAAAATGACTATGGTTGTTAGAGGCCAATCATCTCAATCCCAAGACATCACTGCAGGCGTTCTTCAGGGTAGTGTGAGCTGCTTCATGACTTCTCTTCATCATAAGATCAGAAGCGGGGCTGTGCGCTGATGATGGCATCTTGGTTCAGCACCATTCATTACTCTTCAGACACTGAAGCAGCCCATACCCACATGCAGCAAAACCTGGACAACATTCAGGCTTTGGATGATAAGAGGCAAATACCATTCACACTACACAAGTGCCAGACAATGACCATCTCCAACAAGAGAAAATCTAATCACCTCCCCATGACTTTCACTGTCAGTACCATCACTGAATGCTCCACCAACTTCCTGGGGGTTACCACTGACCAAAAAATGAACTGAACCAAATAAATACTGTGGCTACAAGAGTAGGTCGGGGCTTGGGAATTGTGTAGTGTGTAACACCTTCTGACTCTCAAAGCCTGTCCATCATCGAGAAGGCACAAGTCAGGAGTATGATGGAATGCTCTCCATTTGCTTGATGAGTGCAGCTCAACAACACTCAAGAAGCTTGACACCATCCAGGACAAAGCAGCCCATTTGATTAGCACCCAATCACCGCCATAAATATTCACTCCCTCCATCACCAACGCACAGTGGCAGCAGTGTACATCATCTACAAGATGCACTGCAGCAGCTCACCAAGGCTCCTTTCGACAGCACCTTGCAAACCTCCAATCTCTCTCACCTAGAAGGACAAGGGCAGCAGATGCATGGGAACAACATCACCTGCAAGTTCCCCTCCAAGTCAAACATTATCGTGACTTGGAAATATATCACCGTTCCTCACCGGCATTGAGTCAAAATCCTGGAACTCCCTCCCTAACAGCACTGTGGGTGTATCTCCACTCCATGGACTCCAGCAGTTCAAGGCAGCAGCTCATCACCACCATAAGGGCAGTTAGGCATATGCAATAAATGCTGGTCTAGCCATCAGCACCTACAACCAGTGAACAAATAAATAAAAAAATTGGAGATGGGCAAAGTCTGACCTTGCCAACAATGCAAAAAAACCATTAACCAATTAAAAATAAAATTCCAGTTTCCCACTTCTGTATTCTTTCAATACCTACAATATCCTTTTTGTTCTGTGGTGACCAGAACTGTACATAGTGATTCAAGTGTCACCACACCAATGATTTATTCATGGCAAGAATACCCATTCTGGCTCAGGATTAACTTTTTAAATACATCCAACTTCAGATTTATTTTATTCCCTGCCACCCAACATTGCTGTGATAGTTTTGAGGGTATTGTCAATCAAGCCACCTATATTTCTTCCATTTTCCATTTGAGTATTTTCTTTCCCTTTTATAACAGTACTTTCCTAGATTGTACCCTTTAATTTGAAGTATTTCTCCACATTGTACTTGATCTGCAACCTGGCTGCCTGATAATTAAATTTATTCAAATACCTGTAGTTTACCCTGTTCAGCTCTGGCCTTTATCAACTTTATTAGCTTGCATCATTTGCAAACTTAGCCACTGTGCTTGTGATTCCTAGCTCCAGATCACCCATCAAGTTAATAAACGAGAGGTCATTTTAGAGCCATGGTAACAGTGATCATTACTGCACAAGTAACCCAGAGACCTAGGCTAACAACCTGGAGGCATGAGTTCAAATCAATTAATTAAATAAATCTGGAGTGAAAAGCTCTCACCAGTAATAGTGACAATGAAACTGATTGTCATTAAAAAGCCATTTCATTCACTAATTTCCAATGCGACTGCCGTCTGAAATGGCCTTGTAAGCCACTCGGTTGTATTCAAGAGAATTTGGTGCTGAGCCACCTTCAATAGCAATTAGGGACCAGCTTGCCAGTGGCACCCACATCCCATGAATTAATTTTTTAAAACCTGCATGATCCCACTGCTCATATTCCCCAAGACAGATGACAACTCCTGCCCTCAGGTTCTACTGCAGAGCCAAACAATTATAACATATTTTCATTAATTTCCAATTCTTTATTTTCAGTAGCAATTTTTCCAAGCAACTGTATCAAAGGCCTTACTGTATCAAAGGTACTCCATTACCATCAAGCTACTAATCACAAAGAAAATCACCCAAATTAGCTTGGCATGACCTTCCTTTCATCAATTTATTTATGTTCTCTTATGTTTTTATTCTTTTCTAGATTCACCATTTTTATACAGGTCCCATAATTTGTGGACAAAACTTACTGGTTTGCCATTTCCTGCATCACTCTTACTACCTTTTTATGAAAAAAGAAAAAAGCTAGGTAGCAAGGCAACCATACAAGAGCTATCCCATAGAAATAGAGAAGCTATTCGATGACTGCATGGCCATCCATGTCAAACATTGTACACAATTCTGAGAAGACACAAAGTGCAACAACTCAGGAAGTTGGCAAGAGCCATTTCGGTGTTCAAAGGGGACAGAGCACTGGGTAGATTCTGCCAAATACTGCTTTACTCTGTGAAGGCTGGGGTACAGTTTAAAAAAAGTCATCTACCCTTCACTAAACACATGCTTTTGTTCAGCTTCTAAGTGTGCACAGGGATGTTTTCTACTACTTGGGGAAGCAAAGCCCACACACGACACACAGCAGAGCCAATACACAATGCACTCAATAGCAAAATACGACTGCTCAAGCAGGCTTAGGAGTCACTACGAAAACATGGCAGTCATCCACCTCCAGGAAGTTACGACAATCATTTCTAGGATGTTGAGACCAACACAGCTCGAGTGACTTATTCTGTGCCAGTGCACATTGAACCTCCTGACGTCCACAGGGAAAACATCCTCCTCAATGAACACCACTGGCTGACAGTTAATGAAGCACTCCCAATGACACAGGACCTCAAAAAAGCCCCAGGCACTCAAATCCTGTAGTCCCTACTGTAACACACTACAAACTGATGACAGCCCCACCTCTCGATGGGACACCACCTGGCTGACTGCAAACTTGAGAAAAACTAGGGAAACTAATGGGGCTAAAGGCCATTAAGTCCCCAGGATCTGATGGGTTGCATCCTAGGATATTATAGGAAGTAGCTACAGAGATAGTAGATGCACTAGTAGTAATCTTCCAAGAATCCGTAGATTATGGAAAAGTCCCAGAGGATTGGAAAACTGCCAAAGTAACACCCTTATTCAAAAAGGGAGGGAGACAAAAAAAGGTAAGAAAAGGCTTAACCATCGGTCATTGGGAAAATGTTAGAGTCTATTATAAAGGATGTAATAGCTGAGCATCTAGAAATGCACAATATCAAACAGAGTCAGCATGGCTTCATGAAGGGGAAATCATGCCTGACAAACGTATTAGAATTTTTTGAGGAAACAAGCAGGATAGATAAAGGGCAACCAGTAGATGTAATATATCTGGATTTCCAAAAGGTTTATGATAGGGTACCACACATAAGGCTACTTAAGATAAGAGCCCATGGTGTTGGGGGTAGTATATTAGCATGGATAGAGGATTGGCTAACTAATAGAATGCACAATTGGGATAAAGGGTCAATTTTCAGGATGGCAACCTGTAACTAGCAGAGTGCCACAGGGATCAGTGCTGGGGCCACAATTATTTACAAAATATATTAATGACTTAGTACATTAATTTCCCTCATCTATCGCCAAGTTTGTGGATGACACAAGTAGGTAGGAAAGCAAGCTATGAGGATGACACAGAGTATACAGAAGGATATAGACAGTTAAGGGAGTGGGCAAAAACTTGGCAGATGGAATATAATGTGGGAAAATGTGAGGCAATGCACGTTAGCAGAAAGAATAGAGGAGCTGAATATTATTTAAATGGAGAAAGACTGCAGAAAGCTGCAGCACAGAGGGATTTGGGGGTCCTTGTGCATGAATCACAAAAAAGCTAACAAGTTCAATAGGTAATAAGGAAGGCAAATGGAATGTTGGCCTTTATTTCAAAGGGAATGGAGTACAAAAATAGGGAAGTCTTGCTAAAACTATACAAGGCACTAGTTAGACCATACCTAGAATACTGTGAACAGTTTTGGTCCCCTTATCTAAGGAAAGACATACTAGCATTGGAGACAGCCCAGAGAAGGTTCTCTAGGTTGATTCCAGCTATGGAGGGACTTTCTTATGGGGAGAGGTCGAGTAGGTTGGGCCTGTATTCATTGGAGTTTAGAAGAATGAGAGGCGACCTTATTGAAACATAAGATTCTTAGGAGGCTTGACAGGGCAGATGCTGAGAGGGTGCTCCCCCTTGTGGGAGAGTCTATGGCCAGAGGGCATAATCTCAGAGTAAGGGGTCGCCCATTTAAGACAGAAATGAGGAGGAATTTCTTCCGAGGGCAGTGAATCTGTGGAATTCTTTACTGCAGAGGGCTGTAGAAGCTGGGTCATTAAATATTGTCATGGAGATATTAATGTATATAATGTTATTGGAAATTTTTAAATTGGACTTGCAGTAGGGTCTTTGTCTGTGTGTGGCTTAGTTAGATTAAAACCAGCTAGTCTGGGTGCTTTTATGTATAGTAGTTTGAGATGTTAATTAGATAAACGTATGGCTAGAAGGTGAAGAGTACATTTGTATTTGTTGAATAAACCGTTCAAAAGGAGAGAATAAAATCTTGCACCTAGCTAGGAGACACCAAGCAATATGATTATATTACAAATTAAATTGGTGCTATGAAAGGGATTTTATTGTTAGAAGAGGTGGAGTTCAAAGATCGAGTGATACAATAAGAATTTATATTCAAAGGTAAAGCCAGGTATAAACAGAAAGGAGTTTTCTATGTGTAGGTCAGAGGCATGTAAGATCTAAGCAACTGTGTCTGCAAAGGAACCAATATGCAAGGGGCCTCATTTTGAATTCGTATGGTCAACTGTGCTTTGCCTGGTATCTGTTTAAAGTCTATGGGTTATTGTTGCCTTGGTGAAGATTTACCCAAGAGTGATTAATTTGGGGATTTGTTTAAAAGTTATTATGGTAGTAATTTGTAGACATGGGTATGTGTTTAATTTCTTGTTAAATTAATAAATGTTTAGTTTATATAAAAAAAACTTCTTGAGGCTTGGTGGTTTCATTTCCAAATGCAGAGCTGCATCTCAAACATACCAGTTGAAAATATAGGTTATGACAGTTAAGTTGCCCTCTCGGATTTGAACTCAGCCTTTACACACTGCTGTGTCATAACAGTATATTCAAGGCTGAGATAGACAGATTTTTAATCAGTAAAGGAATCAAGGGTTATGGGTAAAAGGCAGGAAAGTAGAGATGTGGATTATCAGATCAGCCATGATATCATTGAATGACGGAGCAGACTCAATGGGCTGAATGGCATATTTCTGCTCCTACGTCTTATGGCAACTGACCAGAGTGGTGAACATCTAAACAACCAGCAAAGATGTGCCCACTTGCTCCACAAATGGAACAGGAGGTACAGTTCAAATCGTGACGGTGGCCATCCATGTCAGATCATCGTACATATACTGAACTCCTGCCCTGACAATCATTCCTAGTAGACATCACAACCATGTGTCACCCAAAGCCATTGAATGGACTCAACATCAAACTAACTGCTTCCCCAGCCGTACAAATAAAAATAAAGCTCACCTTGAATGATATTCAGATCTTGCTGCATAAGCGTTTCAATGTGACATTCCCGCATGAAGTAGTTATTAGGTGCAGAGTTAAACTCATTCAAATATAGCCCTACAATATGCTTGTACCCAGTCAACATTTCCCCTAAACTGTATGACCATGTGACCACATAGCACCCCAGGAAATTCGATAACAAATGAACCAACTTGTGTTCAGCCATGTACCATGCCTGCACAGCCTTGCAAAAAATATTCAAGGACTGACACATTTAAATGAATAAGCACAATGAAAAAAGTTGAGGGAACATTGACCCTAACACATGGGCAGCCACTATTATATCAATACGTTCATGGAAGCGAGAAGATTACTAATTAGAACAGTTTTAAATTAGAGACCTGTGCCTGGTAAAAAAATTTGATTTCACAAAATCATGTCACAAAAGCCCTTTAAAGCTGTCAGTTGTCACCCCACTGGTTTGGGAACTTCAATTCAAATCGTAGAGGTGAAAGGCACATCAAACCCACTGCTGAGTTTCCCTAATTCTATATGAATAGGACGTATTTCAGCAAATACAAATAAGCTGCATAGACAATGTACATGTTTGAACAGGAGTGTTGTTGTGTATCAAACTAAGAAGCTAACATCATTTTACAAACCACAAGAACATAGCTTGAGTGCTTCAGAGATGCCACGATGATCCCCATATTAAATTACTACCAAGCTCTTTCCTCCTACATCAAATGCATACATTTATAACTGACCTGTAATTTTTCTGCTTTATAGCACTTAAGTGTTTATGTTGTATCAACATAACAGTTGGAATAGGCAGCATAGGCCAAAATAAAGGAAAACCTTGGACCACTGATCAGGTTCATTGTGACAGAAGTCATGCTGTGTGGTGAAATGACAGGGTTTGCAGCAAGATACAATTTGACTTGTGGTTTGACAACACTGTCGGCTTCTGATCATGCTTCTCATTTTCAAAGTGTTCCCAACTTTACAATAGCAACTATTATTTCTTCTACCAAAAAAAGCTTGGATGCTGTTTTTGGTTTTGATGTCAAAGTTCAGCTTTACCAACAAAAACTCACTCAATATCTGAGCGCATAGCCTATTTGCATAGCTCCGTGATGCAAGTCTGCAGCTCAGGTAAATAGCACGTATCAACATCTGAGATAACATTGAGGTCAGTCAGTCATATACATACAAACAGTTGAGGTAGCATCAACTTTTTACACCGGAAAGAACGAACTTTCTGGCAGATTGAGTGAAATTATTTTGCACTGATTTCCATTTCCTACTGCTGACCAGGTCAAGTGAAGCACCCAAAGAAAACCGATGAAAAGTGTAATGCAAAACGCACCTGGAACATTGCAGTAAAATCAAGGCTAACACTCCAGTGCAGTACTGGGCTGTTGGAAGTATCATCTTTCACATGAGACCCCACCTGCCCTCTCAGTTACACAAGGTCCCATGGCACTATTTTGAAGAGCATATGGGAGGTTTCCCTCAATGGCCTGGCCAATAGTTATTCCTGAATCAACATCACCACCACAAATTCTGGTCATTATCCCATGGCTGTTTATGAGAGCTTACTGTGTGGCTGCTACATTTCATAAAACAGTAAATAATTAATTCATGCCAGAAACAGAGGTATACACATGTCCATACTACAAAACATTAATATGAAGAGAACATATCCATTTGAGACTTGTTATAAAATCACAATCTCAAACTAATACTTACATCTATATTAAACAATATAACAGTAACTTAAATCTTGCTCGTAAAACGATATTATCTACCGTGTGCATGACACAAGTTGTCATGAGCGCAGGCAACAACAGTCTATTTGCATGATGTCACAAGAGCGTGAGGTTGATGATTCTTGCTTGTTCTTATATGGCCTCAGCAATTTGCAATTCAGATCAGTTTGCGGACCACTTGGGAGGGCCCTTATGGATCATTCTGAAAGCCACTGATCTTGACCAATGTGAGACAGTAAATCAATTCAAAGCACGAAGGTTAAACAATTAAATGGAGAACTGGTCTTAGGAGAATCCCTCATTCACGTGACTGGGAGCATATTAAGGGAAAACATTTTGGATAAATAGATGAACAGGTATGAATAGGTTCATCACTGCAGGTTACTTCAAAAGTTTATTTTATTTCTGCATAATTTAAAGTGAGAAAGGGTAGTTGTTCTGTTGCACTGAGTTCACAACTATATTCTCACTGAATAAGTTGCTACTCCAGGTAAGGAAAGTGGCAGTACTTGAACAAGTCCTGGGGAAAAAATACCAGGTCACTAAGTGACCTTTAGAAGCACTGACCAGGATACTAAAGTTTGCTTAACGCAGAAACAGGAAGCAAAAACAAAAAAAGGCTAGAATGATTGTACTTCACTACAAAGAAAACATAATCTAGCCAAATAAAGGAACCATGCCCAAGTTGCAAAAAAAACACAACCATAAATCAGCAATGGGAAATACCTAAACAAGGAACAGAAAGAGTACTAATCAGGTATATTCCAGCATAGGAATAATAAAGGAAAACCAGAGCTGAATAGATGAAGAGAGATATTAAATCAAAACTGATGCTAAAACCATCCAGCGCAAGTCAGGGAATAAAAGTGTAAGCCAAGAATGTAGGAAAGCTAAAGAAAGGAAGATTAGAAAGACTAAAAGCGTGAGAAAATTAGGAAAATCAAGCAAGGCAGAGGGGATTTCAGAGAAAAGGTGGAAACATATTTAAAAACATTAAGCATGCTGATTTGATTTATAATCAATCTGTGGGAGGAGACTTTAGCAATCACTTCCCAAGATGCAGCACTCAAATTACTGAGCAGCGCCTGTTATGATTTTGCCAAATACCTCTGTTATCTTAACTAATTTATTCACATCTCTCCTGCAAAGAGACATAACATATAATCAACCATTTGACATAAGAAATTAAATGATCCTCCATTCAGCTTAAGTGAATATCTTGCCAAAAAGAGATAGTTACCAGAATTAAAAATAAATATTTGTAAAGAGACTTTGCCTTGACTTTTCCCCTCCAAAACATTACAAGTACAATTAAATTTTGAAGACCAACTAGCTAGTCTATATTGTATGTTTCTTGTTTAATACCATTGGGATTAAAAAAATGATTCACCCAATTCTGGAAAACTGAGCTGGTTTGAATACATGGAATCTACAGCACAGAGAAAAGGCAATATGACACAACTGGTCCATGCCAGTGTTCGTTCTCCACAGGAGCCAACTTCAACCTTAACACATCTAACTTGTTCCGAAGCAGCCCTTCGGGATCAAGGGTGACTTGCTTCCACTCCAGTTTGATGAATTCCGACAAAGGTGAGTCCAAAGCCTGATCTGCAGGTTCTGTCATATGCAGGGCAGTAGGTGCTTGAAGGGTTGGGTATATGGGTCACAGAGATTTGTGCACTCACTCAGGTGCCTTGCGTTGCCTATGGACATTCCCAAAGCCTTTGCAGATGAGCATTCCCCATTTTGGTCAGTCACAAGCCAAAGGCTCCCATGAGTCAACAGGGATGTTTGACCTCTTCAAGGATGCTTCAAGGACGTCCCTTAAGTGTTTCCGCTGTCCTCCTGAGAGTCTCCTGCCACAATTGAGTTCAACACTATGACCATATCCATCTATTCCTTTCACCCTCTGCGTAAAGCAGTGTCTCCTGAAATCCCAATTATTGACCAGCTTACATTTATTGCTCCTAAATTCACATCTCCCTCACAAGTGGAGGAATCTTCTGTCTAGAGAATGTCAATGTTAACAGGCACTGCAACAATTCCCTTTTAAAAGCTATATCAAAAGCAAACTGTGCCACCCTTCTAAACTACTGGAATTAATTTTACCAAAGAAAATATTCCAGAAGCTGCTCACTCGCAACAAGTACCCACTCCCTGTATAAATTAAGCAAAGCATCTTATCGCTATTACTGGCATGGCAGTTAAAAAAAGTGACTTGCATTTACCTAGCACTTGTCACGGCCACCAGATGTCTCTAAGCACTTTACAACCAAAATACTTTTTGAAGTGTAGTCAGTCATTGCTGTAATGTAGGAAGTGCAGTAGCTAATTCCCACTCAGCAAACTCGTACTAACAGCAGCATGATTTCAAAACCAGTTTATCAATATGCTGATTGAAGGATAAATATGGGCCACAGGATCTTTTACATCCACCCAAGCAGGCGGATGAGGCCTTGGTTTAATGCAGGTGACCAACCACCCCGGACTTTACAGAACTGCCTCATATTTGAGATGTGTCCCCGTGTCCTGGGTTGTTTGCTGCCGGGACGCTGTTTTTCCTGTAATTTTGGTTAACGGTTCTTGCTCATGCACAGTGCATACTTGTCAATGCGCAGTGTGTGCTTCTCCCATTGGCGTGCCCTCATGTTTTCCAGCAACCCCCTCCCCCACCCACTGAGGCTCACCCAACCTCCCTCCTCCTCCACACACTCAAAGGTTGCCCAGAAAATGGCCCACCCCGCCCATTGTGCAGACCAGCGTCCCTTAAATTTGTTCCAGAGTATCAGTCACCCTCGTTTAACAAGTCATCCAGAAGATGGCTCCTCCAACTGCGCAGCACTCCCTCCAAACTGCACTGGATTGCGGGCTTTGATTTTTATGCTCAAGCCTTGGAATGGGGCTCGAACCAGGAACCTTGTGAATCAGAAGCAAGCTTGCTATGACCTGAGTCATAGGCTATGACCGCAAGTGTCGAGTGGGAAGTATGAAACAGATACCTTCAAAAATCCACACTGGAGTCAAGCAAATAGCATGGGGGCTATCTACTTGTCAGTGGCTATTCAACTCAAAGATCAACTGCCTTCTGGTGTCAGCGTTAAATATATTCTAAGCTCAGTCACCTTTGTGCCAAATCTAAACTGACCATCATAGATATACTGCAACGACATGGTACAGGATGACTGTTGTGTCATTTCCCACTCTGCATCAGATTTGCAAGCCTTGAATGTAGAAGGTTGATCAGTAAGTTCGCGGATGACACGAAAATTGGTGGGGTGGTAAATACCGAGGAGGATAGCCTTAGATTACAAGAGAATATAGACAGCCTGGTCAGATGGGCTGACCAGTGGCAAATGGAATTTAATCCGGATAAGTGTGAGGTGATACACTTGGGCAGGACAAACAAGGCACGGGAATACACAACGAATGGTAGGACCCTGGGAAGTACCGAAGATCAGAGGGACCTTGGTGTGCATGTCCACTGGTCCCTTAAGGGAGCAGGACAGGTAGATAAGGTGGTTAAAAAGGCATATGGGATACTTGCCTTTATTAGTCGATGCATAGAATATAAGAGCTGGGAGGTTATGCTGGAACTGTATAAAATGCTGGTTAGGCCACAGCTAGAGTATTGTGTGCAGTTCTGGAATCCACATTATAGGAAGGATGTGATTGCACTAGAGAGAGTGCAGAGGGGATTTATCAGGATGTTGCCTGGGCTGGAGAGTTTTAGTTATGAGGAGAGATTGGATAAACTGGGGTTATTTTCCCTGGAGTAGAGGAGATTGAGGGGGGTCGGGGGGGACATGATTGAGGTATATAAAATTATGAGGGGCATAGATAGAGTAAACAGGAAGGAACTTATCCCCTTGGTGGAGGGATCAATAACCAGAGGGCATAGGTTTAAGGTAAGGGGCAAGAGGTTTGAAGGGAGCGTGAGGAAGAATTTTTTCACCCAGAGGGTGTTGGGGATCTGGAACTCACTGCCTGAAAGGGTGGTAGAGGCAGAAACCCTCATAACATTTAAGATGTATTTCGATGTGCACTTGCAATGCCATGGCATACAAGGTTATGGGACTAGTGCTGGAAAATGGGATTAGAAGAGTTAGGTGCTTGTTTGACCGGCGCAGACTCGATGGGCCGAAGGACCTTTTTCTGTGCTGTAGACCTCTACAACTCTCAAATCTCTTCAATTGTGTGTGCAAGAGGCTTGGCCTGTCCTTGAAATTTTACCAAGACAAAAACTGATAGCAACCCACACCCAGTCAGCCAAATGCACCACCTCCCATATATGTCAGAGATTCTAAAATACGTTGAGCACTTCCTATACCTTGGTAGCCATCTCTCTAAATAGGCCACCATTGGCGAGGAGATCCAACTCCAGATCACACGTGCCAGGTCAGCCTTCTAAGAACTACGGCAGTGAGTGTTTGACAACAAGATCCTCTAAGTCAGGGAAAGTCCTAGTGAACCACAGCCTCGGCTATGCCATAATGCTGGATTAAGTATTAAGGGTGAGCGATGCAAGGTCAAAACAGTCATTCTGAAAAATAACATATGGTCTAAGTATTAGGGGCAAAATTAGTTCAAGGGCAGATTTAGTTCAATTATATTTTGAGACCGATGCTGCAGTTCAAATCATTCCTGATGCCTATTTATGATAACAGTGAAAACATTTATGTTTCGAGAGAGAAGAGCAAATACGAACATTATTTCCTGCTTTCACGGAGCAACTGAAGCGGTAAGATTGCACTCTCTGACTGCCTCACTTAGCTGTTAGAAGTGCAAACTGTAGTCTTGTTCACACTGTTAGCAGGGGGTTGTGTACATTTTGGGCAACTTCAATCGTGTTGTATTTAATGCCAGATCTGCTATCATAGCTTAGTTCTATTCGTTTCTGTGATTCTATTTATGTTATAAAGAGAGATAGAAGCTGATAGCGTTCAGCTTTAATAAAGTTAGTACCACACTAAACTGGACTGAGCAAAAAAAGTCAACGCATTTAAAATGGTTTAAGCAGCGTCTTAGTAATTGACGCCCAAGACAATGGCAATTAACTAGCACCATTTGCCAGATATATCCAGCTATTTGGGATAGGTGTGGGCACTAAGCGGCAGGAACTGTACTAAAAAGCAATTGCAGTACAAATAGTACACTTTATAATATCGAACAGTTAGAGTCCCTCAGCTTTCATTGGCTGTCTGCTGTTTCCTCCCCACTTATCTGTTTGATCTCCCCACAACAGTTCATTGAACATCAAGCTACAGCCTGTGTCAAATCTCATGAGCTATCCTTATAGCTTTCTGGTCATCAGAAAGCCAGTTATAGCTTCAGGCCCGGCAAAGGTCTTCCTTGACCATCACAGCTATTTTCATTCCAACAAGCCAAATCTCACTCAAGACCAAATGCTGCTCCCAAATCATGCAAGTTTAAACACCGATCTTGCACTCCTAAAATTAAAGGAAAGAAAAAGTCTTCAGCACAGGCAATTCCCCTCACACACTCTGCAATACCTCTCTCAACATTACAATATTCCTCTATTTTAACATAAGAAAACCTGAAGCAAAGAAAAGCTACTCAACCGATCAAGCCCATGCAGTAACTTTCTGTAGGGGATTTCTCGCTTTCGGTGCCCGATTTTGGGTAACAGATTATTGCCTTCCCCAAACTTTTCTGAAGTGAATGAAAGTTCAAACTAGTGTCGTTAAATCCTTATAACTCATCAATCTATCCGTCAGAGAGCACTCCTGTTGAAAGGTACTAACTGATCCCAAATCAAACGCCTGCTCGATTGGGAGCTTCTTTCACATTTCAAGAGCGTGAACATGTTTTCTTTTCCCAATCATGATTAAAGGCTTGTAAATGTTGTGCTTGCTCCTCTGCTCCGATTCCAAGATAAATAGCTTGGTTGCTTCCTTCTTATCGAAAGGATTATTTAAAGGTCTGTGTCATCTTTCTCCTCAGCATTTTCTCCAGGAGATAGGAATTGAATGACTTCAGCCTTTCTTAGGTGACGGACATGGACCCTCCTAATCTCAAGATATTAGATCCTCCATATCCCGCATTATCACAATGCAGAAATGAAGGTTCATTACTGCATCCTTCCTCTAACTCACTATTACCCAGGATTTTCAAATCAGGGCAGCACTTAGCTGCCTTCTCTTTACTTCTTCATATAATCTACATGCCTTTAGAACCAAAGTTTGATATTACACAAGGTCCACTTCTTTTCTCATTGCGTTCACAACCTTACTAGCATCTGACGAGATGGACCCTGCAATATTCTCAATTAGCCAGTTTAAAATCTCATCACCGCACACAGCATATTCAATAACAGCGACATTAGTTGGTAATATCCAACAACTACCAGAGGAAAGATTGCACAAGGAATATAAATCACTGAAGGCCAAAAGGGGCAGAACAGTTCAATAATTTACATAACTTCTCACAGTAAGGTCACAATACCTAACGTTTCAATTATATTGTATCAATACTATATTGAACCATTAGGATCACTGTCAACTGTTCACTTGCACTAAGTAATACCCAGTTATTATATAATTTTATTCAATAAACATTAGACTAATGAGCCAGCAGACAAATATATCCAATCTGATCTATTGAAAAAGTAATAGATAGCCTGCAAAGCAATGCATATCAAACAGCAACACATGAAATAACAGTGTGCTGGAAATACTCACATCAGGTAACATGTGGAGATCAGTTCTCATGAGAGGTCATTAGCTTGAAACGTTAACTCTGTTTACCTCCCCACAGATGTTGCCTGACATGCTGGATATTTCCAGCATTTGCTATTTTTATTTCAGATTTCCAGCATCCAAATATTTTGCTTTTGTTGCAGCAACATGCACAACATCCGCTATCATGTTCTCTTCAGAAACTATGGAAAAAGGATACGGGAATTAAAAACAAAAGTACTGGAACAATTCAGCAGGCCTGGCAGCATCTGTGGTGAGAGAAAGAGTTAACGTTATGAATTCGTATGACTTCTCCAGAGGAAACAGACTCAAAACTTTAACTCTCTTTCTCTCTCCACAGATGCTGCCAGACCTAAGTTTTTCCAGCATCTTGTCTTTTTAATTCAGATTTCCAGCATCCTAAGTATTTTGCTTTTATAAGGGAAAGGCACTGGAAATGTACAGAATGGAAATGGCAACAAGAAAACACAAACATTGTGGGTTCAGATGGCACTGTAAACCAAAACAGCTATGGATAATTAACTGAGTCCAAGTACACATATATGGCACCTAGCAGTCCTTTGTAGTGCGCATCTCTCTAAACATACATCAAATTCACTGATACAATAGTCAGTGTCTTATGTAATTGGCACATGATGCCATCCACGCCAAAACACAATGAATGGTGACAGTTGCTGCTAGTTTATCAAATGAACAGTTGGTTATCAGGAATATGCAGAAATGACTGTCTTTTAACAAAGAGGGAACTTGTTTAAATTCTTGCTTGTCATGATTGACAGACACGCAAGCTGCCCTTCAATACCCAAATGCAAAAGTGCAAGTAGCGGTCACCTTGATATATTTAATATCTCATCACTATTAGTATAATACAATAAGGTTTTGCTTCTACTATCCAACAAATACCAATAAGTATTGTAAACAATGACTGACTGTGTGCCCCCAATGTGCCAGCCTGCATGCCCTGTATTCTGAGGAAAGCCAATATGAACTAAATGGTACAATTCTAAAGCATGTGCAAGAAGGGAGACCTGGGGTGTGTGTATACAAAATGTGGGAGAGATGGTAGGACAAATTCAGAAGGCTGTTAAAAAGCACGTGGGATCCTTGACGCTTTTTAAAGTAGAGTATTAAAACAAGCAAGTTCTGCTAACTCTCTGTCAAGTACAAGTTAGGCCTAGCTGGAGTAGTGTTCAATTCTGAGCAGCACACTAAGGATGTCAGCTATATATAACCGATTATCTCTCCCTCTCGTGGAGAAAAATGCCTATGGTCCTCTGTGGACTATTACTAATCACTTACAGGTACTTACATGTCCTGGAGGACATTGACTAGGATAGAACCAAGAATGAGCGAATTCAGTTAAGTGGAGAGACTGGAAAAGCCGGGATTGTTCTCTTTGCAGCAGAGAAGTTTCTCAGAAATTTGATAGGAGTGTACTAAGTCATGAATGGATTTGATGCGTAAATGAGGAGAAATTGTTTGCAGTGGCAGGGGATCAGAAGGTAGAGGAACATAGATTAAAGGTGATTGGCAAAAGAACCAGAGACAACACAAGGAAACATTTTTTTTTAAACAGAACAGCAAATTATGATTTGAAATACACCGAAAGAACAGTATAAGAAAATCCAACAACATCAAAAAGGAAATTGGATAAAGACTTGAAGCAAGACAAACAAAAATACAGGGCTATGGGCAAAGAGCAGGGGCTGGGGAACAACTTGGATACCTCTAAAGTAGAGTCAGTACAGGATGGGCAGAATGGCCTCCTCGAAAGGAACAGGCAAGTGGAATATGAGACCCGGAGTACATGCCACTCTCCTACCAGTATCTTGCTCTGAGTACCGATGAGAGTGATGGTTCATCTGGGGAATGCAGCCAGAGCTAAGTCATTGGCACCACAGGTGGCTCAGCTGTACAGGGGGGGTACAAGGAAGCCTGGAAGAACAATAGTTATAGGTAATTCAATAAGGGAATAGATAGGCATTTCCATGGCCACACTTAAATCCAGGACGGTGTGTTGCCTTGCTGGTGCCAGGGTCAAGGATGTCACTGAGCAGCGACAAAGCACCCTGACAAAGGAGGGTAAAAGGCCAGCAGTCGTGATGCACATCTGTACTGATGACATAGGTAGAAAAAGGGATGTGGTCCTGCAGTCTGAATTTAGGGAAGTGGGTAGAAAATTAGCAGGCAAGGCCTCAAAAAAAATAGCCATCGCTGGATTACTTTCGGTGTCATGCGCGAGTACAGGAATAGGACGATAAAACAGAAGAAGAATGCGTGGCTGGAAAGATGGTGCAGGTAGGAGAGCTTTGGATTCTTGGCACACTGGGACCAGCTCTGGGGAAGATGGGACTTGTACAGGCCCATTGCACCAGAAGAGAGCCAGGGTAGAGTTCCTTGTGGGATGATCTGCTTGTGCTGTTGGGAAGGGTTTAAACTAATTCAGCAGGGGTGTGGGAATCAACAGATAATATTGGAGAGGAATACCAAGGGACACAATACTTGGAGAGATAGATAGCACTAGAATAGGAAATAAGTTAATAAATGGGGCTCAGAGTAAAGGGGATAGCAAGGGAGGCTAAAATCGGGGTTACTGTGCATGTTTGTGAATGTCGGGAGTGTGGTAAATAAGATTAGTGAGTTACAGGTGCAGATTGCAGGGACGCGATAGCGTAGTGGTATTGTCGATGGGCCAGTAATCCAGAGATCCAGGGTAATGCTTTGGTGACCAGGGTTTGAATCCAGGTCCACGGAATAAAATAAATTCCAATAAATTAGAATAAAATTGGAATTAAAAGTTTAATGATTGTCATAAAAACTAACATCCTTTAGGGAAGGATATTTGCCATCCTTACCTAGTCCAGCCTACATGTGACTCCAGACCTACAGCAATTTCATTAACTTTTCTCTGAGATGGCTGAGCAAGCCACTCAGCTGAAACAAACCCTGACAAAGCACAAAAAAGGATGAAACTGGATGGACCACCCAGCATCGACCTCGGCACCAGAAACGACAACTGCAATCTCAGCCCTATCGACCCTGCAAAGTCCTCCTTACTAACATCTGGGAGCGAGTAGCAAAATTGGGAGAGCTGTCTCACAGACTAGTCAGTCATACTCTCAGAATCATACCTTACAGATAATATCCCAGACACCATCATCACCATCCCAGGGTATGTCCAACCCACCAGTAGGACAGGCCCAGCAGAGGTGGCAGCACAGTGCTATACAATAAGGAGGGAGTTGCCCTGGGAGTCCTCAACATCGACTCCGGGCACCATGAAGTCTCATGGCATCAGATCAAACATGGGCAAGGAAACCTCCTGCTAATTACCATGTACCACCCTCCCTCAGTGCTACTCCATGTTGAACGCCACTTGAAGCATGCCCTGAGGGTGGCAAGGGTGCAGAAAGTACTCTGGGTCAGGGACTTCAATGTCCATCACCAAGAGTGGCTAGGTAGCACCACTACTGACTGAGCTGGCTGAGTCCTAAGCGACACAGCTGCTAGACTGGGTCTGCGGCAGGTGGTGAGGGAACCAACATGAGGGGAAAAACACACTTGACTTCATCCTCACCAACCTGCCTGCAGCAGGTATACCTGTCCATGACAGTGTCGGTAGGGTACCACCGCACAGTCATTGTGAAGACAAAGTCCCGCCTTCACATTGAGGATACCCTCCGCCCTGCGTGGCATGACCACTATGCTAAAAGAAATAAATTTCGAACACATCTAGCAACTCAAGACTGGGCATCTGTGAGGCACCAGAATTGTACTCAAACACAATCTTTAACCTCATGGCCCGGCATATCCCCACTCTGCCACTACCATCAAGCCAGGGATTCGACCTCTGGTTCAATGAAGAGTGCAGGAGCAGCACCAGGCATATCTAAAAATGAGGTGTCAACCTGGTGAAGCTTTAACACAGGACTGCTTGCATGCCAAACGCTAAAGTGATATCCAGGGCTAAACTATCTAACAACTAACAGATCAGATCTAAGCTCCACAGTCCTGCCACATCCAGTCATGAATGGTGGTGGACAATTAAACAATTCAATGGAGGAGGCTCCACAAACATCCCTATCTTCAATGATGGAGGAGCCCAGCACATCAGTGCAAAAGATAAGGCTGAAACATTTGCTACAATCTTCAGTCATAAGTACCAAGTGGATGATCCACCTCAACCTCCTTTGGCGGTCCCCAGCATCACGGATGCCAGTCTTCAGCCAGTTCATTTCGCTCCACGTGATATCAAGAAATGGCTGAAAGCACTGGATACTGCAAAGCTGATGGGCCCTGACAATATTCTGGAAATAGTACTGAAGACTTGTACTCCAGAACTTGCCGCACCCCTAGCCAAGCTGTTCCAATACAGCAACAACACTGGCATCTACCGGTTATGTGAAAAATTGCCCAGGTTTGTCCTGTACACAACAATCAGGACAAATCCAACCCGGCCAATTACTGCTCCATCAGTCTACTCTCGATCAGTAAAGTAATGGAAGGAGTCATCAACAGTGCTATCAAGCAGCACTTGCTTAGCAATAACCTGTTCACTGACGCCCAGTTTGGGTTCTGCCAGGGCCACTCAGCTCCTGACTTCATTACAGCCTTAGTTCAAATATGGACAAAAAAAGCTGAACTCCCGAGGTGAGCTGAGATTGAGTGGCCTTGACATCAAGGCTGCATTTGGTCGAGTGTGTCATCAAGGAGCCCTAGCCGAAGTGGAGTCATTGGGAATCAGGGGAAAACTCTCTGCTGGTGGGAGTCATACCTAGCACAAAGGAAAATGGTTGTAATTGTTGGAGGTCAGTCATCTCAGCTCCAGGACAACACTGCAAGAGTTCCTCAGGGTAATGTCCTACGCCCAACCATCTTCAACTACTTCATCAATGACCTTCCTTCCATCATAAGGTCAGAAGTGGGGATGTTCACTGATGATTGCACAATGTTCAGCACCATTCACAACTCCTCAGATACCGAAGCAGTCCACATCCAAATGCAGCAAGACCTGGACAAAATACAGGCTTGGGCTGACAAGTGGCAAGTAACATTCATGCCACACAAGTGCCAGGCAGTGACCATCTCCAACAAGAGAGAATCTAACCATCGCCCCTTGACTTTCAATTGCATTACCATCACTGGATCCCCCTCTAGCAACATCCTGGGGGTTACCATTGGCCAGAAATGAACTGGGCTAGCTAAATACTGTGGCTACAAGAACAGGGGAGAGGTTAAGAATCCTGCAATGAGTAACTCATCTTCTGACTCCCCCAAAGCCTGTCCACCACCTACAAGGCACAAGCCAGGAGTGTGATGGAATACTCCCCATTTGCCTGGATAAGTGCAGTTCCCACAGCACGAGAAGGCTGACACCAACCAGGACAAAGCAGCCTGCTTGATTGGCACCACATCCACAAATATTCATTCCCTCCAACACCAACACACAGTGGCAGCAGTGTATACCATCTACAAGATGTACTGCAGGAATTCACCAAGGCTCCTTCGATAGCACCTTCCATACCCAGAACCACTACCATCTAGAAGGACAGGGGCAGCAGACAGATGGGAACACCGCTGCCTGAAACTTCCCCTCCAAGCCACTCACCATCCCTTCACCGTGGCTGGGTCGGAATCCTAAAACTCCCTCCCTAACAGCACTGTAGGTGTACCTACACCACATGGACTGCAGAGGTTCAAGAAGGCAGCTCACCACCACCTTCCCAAGGGCAACCAGGGATGGGCAATAAATGCTGGCCCAACCAGCTGAGCCCACATCCCGTGAATGAATTAAAGAAACTAAAAAATTACCATGTGGCAATATGATGTTGTCACTATAACAGAGACCTGGCTTAAAGATGGGCAGGGCTGGGTGTTAAACACCCCAGGATACAAGGTATTCAAGAAAGAAAGTAAAGGAAGAAAAGGGGGAGGGGTGATAGTATTGATAAAAGAGAGCACTGCAGTGCTGACAGAGAGCACAACCCAGAGGGGCCCAAGGGCAGAATCTATTCAGCTAGAGCTCTGAAGCCAAAAAGATGCAATTACATTGCTTGGTATGGTCCATAGGCCCCCAACTAGTAGGAAGAGTGTAGAGAAACAATTTTGCAAAGAAATTACATAGAGGGGTCCAAAAATTATAAAGTATTTATAATGGAGAAGTTTAATTATCCAAATCTAGAGTGGAATGGTTTTAGTGTAAAGAACAGAGAGGGGGCACGAGTGTCCGCAGTGTGCTCAGGAAAATTTTCTACAGCAGTATGCTTCCATCCAACAAAGGCGGTGGTACTGTTAGACCTGGTCCTTGGGAACGAGGTAGGTCAAATGCTTCAAATGTCAGTCGGAGAACATTTACGGGACAGTGATCATAAGTTTAGGTTGATTAAGGAAAATGACAAAGAACAAGCTAGATTAGGAAAAATTAACTGGGGGAAAAGCCAACTTCAATGGGGAAAAGAACAGATCTGGGCCAAATAACTTGGAGTCAAAGGTTGGCAGGAATAAGAGTAGCTGTTGAAGAGTCATACGGACTCGAAACGTTAACTGTGTTCCTCTCCGCAGCTGCTGTCAGACCTGCTGAGTTTTTCCAGGTATTTTTATTTTTGTTATAAGAGTAGCTGATCTCTGGGCTACCTTCAAAGAAGAGATGATTCAGACACGGTCAAGGTATATGGACTCAAAAGGGAAACGTAGGGCAAACAAATCCAGTGCTCCCCGAGTGACAAAGGAGAAAAAAGTGGCCTGATGACACGTCAGGTGGAAAATACAATTCAAATCTAAGCTAAATACAGAAAGTTCAGAGAAAAAAAAATGAATAAGTAAATAAAAGAAGCAAAGGGGGAAGTGTGAAAAGAGGCTGGCAGTTAGCATAAGTGAGGAAACCGACGTATTCTATAGGCTTATAAATAGTAAAAAGGTAATAGAGGTCCTATTGGCGACCAAAAAGAGATTTATAAATGAAGTTAGTGGGCATATCTGAGGTATTAAATGAATACTTTGCATCAGTCTTTACAAAGTCCAGCAAGGGCTCTCCATTCATTCCCCCTCCACCCACCCCCACTCTTTCCAGGGAAGGCAACCCCTCACATTCACCCCCATCCCCAAACACAGCCTCCCAATGCCCTTCACACTCTTGACACCCCGTCCCACACGCACTGCCCCAGCAGAGGCTGCCCCCCTCACCCACAAATCACAGGCTCCGTCACCCTGATTCTGCCCCCGCTCCACCCCCCAAACACACACTCTCGCCCCAAACAAAGGCTCACACCTCCCTCCCCAATTCATAGGGCCCCCGCTCAACAGCCCCCCCAATTCACAGGGCCCCCCCACCACCATCCCCCCAATTCACAGGGCCCCCTCACCACCTCCCCCCCCAATTCACAGGGCCCCCTCACCACCTCCCCCGCCAATTCACAGGGACCTCTCCCTCACCACCTCCCCTGCCAATTCACAGGGACCTCTCCCTCACTCCCTTCAATTTACAGGGCCCGCTCACCAAGTCCCCCCCCCCCAATTTACAGGGCCCGCTCACCAAGTCCCCCCCCCCCTCACCAAGTCACAGGGCCCCCTCACCAAGTCACAGGGCCCCCTCACCAAGTCACAGGGCCCCCTCACCAAGTCACAGGGCCCCCTCACCAAGTCACAGGGCCCCCTCACCAAGTCACAGGGCCCCCTCACCAAGTCACAGGGCCCCCTCACCAAGTCACAGGGCCCCCTCACCAAGTCACAGGGCCCCCTCACCAAGTCACAGGGCCCCCTCACCAAGTCACAGGGCCCCCTCACCAAGTCACAGGGCCCCCTCACCAAGTCACAGGGCCCCCTCACCAAGTCACAGGGCCCCCTCACCAAGTCACAGGGCCCCCTCACCAAGTCACAGGGCCCCCTCACCAAGTCACAGGGCCCCCTCACCAAGTCACAGGGCCCCCTCACCAAGTCACAGGGCCCCCTCACCAAGTCACAGGGCCCCCTCACCAAGTCACAGGGCCCCCTCACCAAGTCACAGGGCCCCCTCACCAAGTCACAGGGCCCCCTCACCAAGTCACAGGGCCCCCTCACCAAGTCACAGGGCCCCCTCACCAAGTCACAGGGCCCCCTCACCAAGTCACAGGGCCCCCTCACCAAGTCACAGGGCCCCCTCACCAAGTCACAGGGCCCCCTCACCAAGTCACAGGGCCCCCTCACCAAGTCACAGGGCCCCCTCACCAAGTCACAGGGCCCCCTCACCAAGTCACAGGGCCCCCTCACCAAGTCACAGGGCCCCCTCACCAAGTCACAGGGCCCCCTCACCAAGTCACAGGGCCCCCTCACCAAGTCACAGGGCCCCCTCACCAAGTCACAGGGCCCCCTCACCAAGTCACAGGGCCCCCTCACCAAGTCACAGGGCCCCCTCACCAAGTCACAGGGCCCCCTCACCAAGTCCCCCCCCACAATTCACAGGGCCCCCTCACCGTCACCCCCTCAATTCACAGGGCCCCCTCACCAAGTCACCCCCTCAATTCACAGGGCCCCCTCACCAAGTCCCCCCCTCAATTCACAGGGCCCCCTCACCAAGTCCCCCCCCCAATTCACAGGGCCCCCTCACCAAGTCCCCCCCCCAATTCACAGGGCCCCCTCACCAAGTCCCCCCCCCCCAATTCACAGGGCCCCCTCACCAAGTCCCCCCCCCAATTCACAGGGCCCCCTCACCAAGTCCCCCCCCCCCAACTCACAGGGACCTCTCCCTCACTTCCTTCAATTCACAGGGCCCCCTCACCAGCCCCCCAGCAATTCAGAGGGCCCCCTAACCCCCACCCCCCGCAATTCACAGACCCACCCCCCGCAATTCACAGAGCCACACCCCCCTTCTCTCCCTCCCCCCTCTCTCCTCCCTCCCCTCCCCTCCCCCCTCCCTCCCTCCTCCCCTCCCCCCTCCCTCCCTCCTCCCCTCTCCCTCCCCTCTCTCCTCCCCTCCCCCCTCCCCTCTCTCCTCCCCTCCCCCCTCCCCTCCCTCTCCTCCCCTCCCTCCCCTCCCCCCTCCCTCCTCCCCTCTCTCCTCCCCTCCCCCCTCCCCTCTCTCCTCCCCTCCCTCTCCTCCCCTCCCCCCTCCCTCTCCTCCCCTCCCCTCCCCCCTCTCCTCCCCTCCCCCCTCTCCTCCCCTCCCCTCCTCCCCTCTCTCCTCCCCTCTCTCCTCCCCTCCCCCCTCTCTCCCCTCCCCTCCCCCCTCTCTCCTCCCCTCCCTCTCCTCCCCTCCCCTCCCCCCTCCCCTCCCCTCTCTCCTCCCCCTCCCTCCCTCTCCTCCCCTCCCCTCTCTCCTCCCCCCTCCCACTCCTCCCCTCCCCTCCCCTCCCCCCTCCCCTCCCCTCCCCTCCCCTCCCCCCTCCCCTCCCCTCTCTCCTCCCCCCCTCCCACTCTCCCCTCCCCTCCCCTCTCTCCTCTCCCCTCTCTCCTCCCTCCCCTCCCCCCCTCCCCTCCCCTCTCTCCTCCCCCCTCCCACTCCTCCCCTCCCCTCCCCTCTCTCCTCCCCCCTCCCACTCCTCCCCTCCCCTCCCCTCCCCCCTCCCCTCCCCTCTCTCCTCCCCTCTCCCACTCCTCCCCTCCCCTCCCCTCTCTCCTCTCCCCTCTCTCCTCCCCTCCCCTCCCCCCTCCACTCCCCCCTCCCCTCTCCCCTCTCTCCTCTCTCCTCTCTCCCCTCTCCTCCCTCCTCCCCTCCCTCCTCTCCCACCCCCCTTTCTCTCTCCCCTTCTCCCTCCCCCCCCCCCCTTCTCCCCCCCCCCCCCCCCCCCCTTCTCCCTCCCCCCCCCCCCCCTTCTCCCTCCCCCTCACTCCCCAAGTTCCACACCCACCCCATTACACACCGCTCCCCGCCCCCAGCCATCCCGGAGCCCGGCTCTTACCTGTTGGGAGCTTAACTCGACGTGAACCGCCCGGGATGAACTGACATTCCTGGCGTTCATCGCCGTGTCGCACTTCACATGGGCGCCGAACCTGCCGACTTTCTGCTCGGGGGCCGAGTAATGAAGCTCGCAGAGTCTGGGCAAGGATGGCGACCGCGTCGCCTCCGCGCTTTCCCTTCAATCTCCTCACAGGAACAACAACAACTGCCACCTCCCCCCCGGCCCCCACAAACCCCTTCCATCAACATCGCGCACGCGCGCGAACGATCCGCAGATTCCCATTGGTCGATCCGCTGGGGACACACGTGGGGGCGGCGCCAATAGGTATAGGACCCATCGTGGATTGGTCGGCCGGCCCGGCAGCTGTCAATCAGTCTCTGCCGGCACGCGTCCGGCGGTTGGTGGGGAGTCAGGTGACCAGGGACGCTTAATATGCGCCACCGCGCCTGCGCGGCCTGGTGAACGCAGGGACGCGCCTGGAGGAAGGGGGAGGGGCCAGAGAGCGCAAAGGTCAACAGAAACCCAAACACAAAAAATGCTGGAATAACTCTGCAGAGTCTGAAGAGTCACACGGACTCCAAAGTTTAACATTGTCTCTCTCCCCACAGATGCTGTCAGACCGGCTGAGTTTTTCTAAGCATTTTTTGTTTCGGTTCCAGATTCACAGCAACCGCAGTATTTTGCCTTTATCTTAGGGCAAAGGTCAAAGCGGTTCAGATTGACACAGTGAGACTGACTCACCAGGAAACACAGTGTGAGTCTGACACACCAGGGAACACATTGTGAGTCTGACACACCAGGGAACACAGTGTGAGACTGACACACCAGGAAACACAGTGTGAGACTGACACACCAGGGAACACAGTGTGAGACACACTGGGGGAACACAGTGAGAGACTAACACACTGGGGGAACACTGTGAGACTGACACACTAGGGGAACACAGTGAGACTGAGAAACCAGGGAACACAGTGAGAGACTGACACACCGGGGAACACAGTGAGAGACTGACACATGGGGAACACGGTGTGAGAATGACACACCAGGGAACACAGTGTGAGACTGACACACTAGGGGAACACAGTGAGACTGACACACCAGGGAACACAGTGAGAGACTGACACACTGGGGGAACACTGTGAGACTGACACACTAGGGGAACACAGTGAACAGTGAGACTGACACACCAGGGAACACAGTGTGAGTCTGACACGCCAGGGAAAACAGTGAGAGACTGACACGCCAGGGAACAGAGTGTGAGACTGACACACCGGGGAGACACAGTGAGACTGACACACCAGGGAACACAATGAGAGACTGACACACTGGGGGAACACAGTGAGAGATTGACACACTGGGGGAACACAGTGAGAGACTGACACACTGGGGGAACACAGTGAGAGACTGACACACTGGGGGAGCAGAGTGAGGTATTGACACACCAGGGGAACACAGTGAGAGAGTGACACACCAGGGAACACAATGAGAGACTGACACACTGGGGGAACACAGTGAGAGATTGACACACTGGGGGAACACAGTGAGAGACTGACACACTGGGGGAACACAGTGAGAGACTGACACACTGGGGGAGCAGAGTGAGGGATTGACACACCAGGGGAACACAGTGAGAGAGTGACACACAAGGGAACACACTAAGAGTGTGGCACAATGGGAGACACAATGTGAAACTGGCACACTGGGAGAACACGGTGAGAGACTGATACACGGGGAGAACACAGTGAGAGACTGACACACTGGGGGAACACAGTGAGAGACTGACACACTGGGAGAACAGAGTGTGAGACTGACAGACTGGGGAACACAGTGAGAGACTGATACATTGGGAGAACACAGTGTGAGACTGACACACTGGGGGAACACAGTGTGAGAGTGACACACTGGGAGAACACAGTGAGAGACTGACACAGTTAGGGAACACGTGGTGAGACTGATACACTGGGAGAAAACAGTGTGAGACTGACACTCGCAGGAAGACAATGAGTGGCTGAAACATTGAGAGAGCACAGTGTGAGACTGGCACAGTGGGAGAACCCTGTGAGAGGCTGACACACTGAGGGAACACACTGTGAGGCTGACGCAATGGGAAAATACACTGTGAGACTGATACAATGGGAGAACACAGTGTAAGACCAACATACTGAGGGAACACTCTGTGAGACTGGTAAACTGGGAGAATACAGTGAGAGATGGACACACCCGGGGGAACAGAGTGAGAGACTGACACACAGGGAGAGCACAATATGAGACTGACACATCAGAGGAACACACTGAGAAACTAATACACTGATGGAACACCCTGTGACACTGACACGCTGGGAGAAAACAGTATGAGACTGACAAACCGGTGCAACACAGTGAGAGACTGACAAACTGGAAGAAAAAAGTGAGAGACTGACATGCTGGGAGAACACAGTGTGAGAGCAACACAAATAGGGAACTAACTGTGAGGCTAACACACTGGGAGAAAACAGTGAGAGACTGTCACGCTGGGAGAGCACAGTGTGAGACTGACACAACGGGGGAACACACTGTGAGAGCAACACAAATAGGGAACTAACTGTGAAATTAACACACTGGGAGAAAACAGTGTGAGACTGACACACTGAGGGAACACAGTGAGAGACTGATACACTGGAAGAACACAGTAGAAGTTTGACGTGTAATTGAGACACTGGAGGAAGACATTTTGAGAAGGACACACTGAGAGATCACAGTGTCAGCGAGATAAACAGGAAAAGCACAATGTGAGGCAGCGAGAGATTGACACAATGGGAGATCACACTGAGAGACTGACACACTGGAAGAACAGTGTGTGACTGATACACTGGGGGAACAGAGTGAGAGACTGACACATTGGGGGAACACAGTGAGAGACTGACACACTGGGGGAACACAGTGAGAGACTGACACACTGGGAGAACACAGTGAGAGACTGATACACTGGGGGAACAGAGTGAGAGACTGACACATTGGGAGAACACAGTGTGTGACTGATACACTGGGGGAACAGAGTGAGAGACTGACACACTGGGAGAACACAGTGTGTGACTGATACACTGGGGGAACACAGTGAGAGACTGACACACTGGGAGAACACAGTGAGAGACTGACACACTGGGGGAACACATTGAGAGACTGACACACTGGGAAAACGCAGTGAGAGAACAAAAAACTGGGAGATCACAGTGTGAGACTGACACACTGGGAGAACACAGTGTGAAATTGGCACAACGGGGAACACAGTGAGAGACTGACACACTGGGGGAACTCAGTGAGAGACTGACACACTGGGAGAACACAGTGAAAGACTGACACACTGGGAAAACGCAGTGAGAGACGAACAAACTGGGAGATCACAGTGAGAGACTGACACACTGGAGGAACACAGTGAGAGACTGACACACTGGGAGAACACAGTGAAAGACTGACACACTGGGAAAACGCAGTGAGAGACGAACAAACTGGGAGATCACAGTGAGAGACTGACACACTGGGAGAACACAGTGAGAGACTGACACACTGGGAGAACACAGTGTGAGGCTGACACACTGGGAGAACACAGTGAGAGACTGACATACTGGGAGAACACAGTGAGAGACTGGCACACTGGGAGAACACAGTGTGAAACTGGGACACCGGGGGACACAGTGTGAGACTGCCACACTGGGAAAACACAGTGAGAGATTGACACAACTGTGCAATAAAGTGGGAGGCTGGCACACCAGGGAACACGGTGTGATACTGACATGCTGCGAGAACAGATTGGTGAGGGTTTACGGCCTTGCTACAGCGTGTCTCCCCTCTGTGGATGCAGTGAGCTATTTAAACATCTATTCAGTTCAGTGGGACCATAATATCCCACCGGGTGAGAGGAGTCTTAAAATGCTGGCCAGTTGGTGACTGGCAAACTGGGAGGGTACAGTGTGAGACTGACACACCAGGGAACACAGTTTGAGACTGACACACCGGGGAACACAGCGAGAAGCTGACACACCGGGGAACACATTGTGAGACTGACACAACGGGGAACACAGCGAGAGGCTGACACACAGGGGGACACATTGTGAGACTGACACACAGGGGAACACAGCGAGAGGCTGACACACAGGGGAACACAGTGTGATACTGACATAACTGGGGAACACATTGTGATACTGACACACTGTGAGAACACAATGAGAGACTGACACACTGGGAGAACACAGTGAGAGATTGACACAGCAGGGAACACAGTGAGCAACTGGCACACTGGAACAACACAGTAGAAGTTTGACAGAGGGAATACGTGTAATTGAGACAGCGGGGGAAGAATTTTGAGACTGATACACTGAGAGATCACAGTGTCAGAGAGATACACAGAAAAAGCACAATGTGAGGCAGTGAGAGACTGACACACCGGGGGAACACTGTTAGAGTCTGACACACTGGGAGAACACAGTTTGAGACTGACACAATGGGGGAACACAGTGAAGAGACTGACTCACTGGGAGAGCACAGTGAGTGACTGACAGACTGGGGGAACACAGTGAGAGACTGACACACGGGGAGAGCACAGTGAGAGACTTACACACTGAGGGAACACAGTGAGAGACTGACACACTGGGGGAACACTGTGAGAGACTGACACACTGGGGGAACAGAGTGAGGGACTGACACACCAGGGGAACACAGTGAGAGAGTGACACACAAGGGAACACACTAAGAGTGTGGCACAATGGGAGACACAATGTGAAACTGGCACACTGGGAGAACACAGTGAGAGACTGATACACGGGGAGAACACAGTGTGAGGCTGACGCAATGGGAAAATACACTATGAGACTGACACACTGGGAGAACAAAGTGAGAGACTGACACAGTTAGGGAACACGTGGTGAGACTGATACACTGGGAGAAAGCAGTGTGAGACTGACACTCGCAGGAAGACAATGAGAGGCTGAAACATTGAGAGAGCACAGTGTGAGACTGGCACAGTGGGAGAACCCTGTGAGAGGCTGACACACTGAGGGAACACACTGTGAGGCTGACGCAATGGGAAAATACACTGTGAGACTGATACAATGGGAGAACACAGTGTAAGACCAACATACTGAGGGAACACTCTGTGAGACTGGTAAACTGGGAGAACGCAGAGTGAGATGGACACACCCGGGGGAACAGAGTGAGAGACTGACACACCAGGGGAACACAGTGAGAGAGTGACACACAAGGGAACACACTAAGAGAGTGGCACAATGGGAGACACAATGTGAAACTGGCACACTGGGAGAACACAGTGAGAGACTGATACATGGGGAGAACACAGTGTGAGACTGACACACTGGGGGAACACACTGTGAGGCTGACGCAATGGGAAAATACACTGTGAGACTGATACAATGGGAGAACACAGTGTAAGACCAACATACTGAGGGAACACTCTGTGAGACTGGTAAACTGGGAGAACACAGTGTGAGATGGACACACCCGGGGGAACAGAGTGAGAGACAGACACACTGGGGGAACACAGTGAGAGCCTGACATACTGGGAGAACATAGTGAGAGACTGACACACTGGGGGAACACATTGAGAGACTGACACACTGGGAAAACACAGTGAGAAACTGACACACTTGGAGAACACAGTGAGAGACTGACACACTGGGAAAACGCAGTGAGAAACTGACACTCTGGGAGTACAAAGTGAGAGACTGACACCCTGGGAGAACACAGTGTGTGACTGATACACTGGGGGAACACAGTGAGAGATGAACAAACAGGCAAATCACGGGGAGAGACTGACACACTGGGAGAACACAGTGTGAAACTGGCACACCGGGGAACACAGTGAGAGACTGACACACTGGGAGAACACAGTGAAAGACTGACACACTGGGAAAACGCAGTGAGAGACGAACAAACTGGGAGATAACAGTGTGAGACTGACAAACTGGGAGAACACAGTGAGAGACTGACACAATGGGAGAACACAGTGTGAAACTGGCACACCGGGGAACACAGTGAGAGACTGACACACTGGGGGAACAAAGTGAGAGACTGACACACTGGGAGAACACAGTGAGAGACTGACACCCTGGGAGATCACAGTGAGAGACTGACACACTGAGAGAACACAGTGTGAAACTGGCACACCGGGGAACACAGTGAGAGACTGACACACTGGGAGAACACAGTGAGAGACTGACACAACTGTGGAATAAAGTGGGAGACTGGCACACCAGGGAACACAGTGTGAAACTGACACGCCGCGAGAACAGATGGGTGAGGATTTTACGGCCTTGCTACAGTGTGCCTGACTCTGTGGATGCAGTGAGCTATTTAAACATCTATTCAGTTCAGTGGGACCATAATATCCCACAGGGTGAGAGGAGTCTTAAAATGCTGGCCAATTGGTGACTGAGAGAGTACAGTGTGAGACTGACACACCAGGGAACACAGTTTGAGACTGACACACCGGGGAACACAGCGAGAGGCTGACACAACGGGGAACACATTGTGAGACTGACACACAGGGGAACACAGCAAGAGGCTGACACACAGGGGAACACAGTGTGATACTAACATAGCTGAGGAACACATTGTGATACTGACTCACTGTGAGAACACAGTGAGAGACTGACACACTGGGAGTACACAGTGAGAGATTGACACAGCAGGGAACACAGTGAGCAACTGGCACACTGGAACAACACAGTAGAAGTTTGACAGAGGGAATACGTGTAATTGAGACAGCGGGGGAAGAATTTTGAGACTGATACACTGAGAGATCACAGTGTCAGAGAGATACACAGAAAAAGCACAATGTGAGGCAGTGAGAGATTGACCCAATGGGAGAACACACTGAGAGACTGACACAACTGTGCAATAAAGTGGGAGGCTGGCACACCAGGGAACACGATGTGAAACTGAGACGCGGCGATAACAGATTGGTGAGGATTTTACGGCTTTGCTACAGCGTGTCTCCCCTCTGTGTATGCAGTGAGCTATTTAAACATCTATTCAGTTCAGTGGGACCATAATATCCCACCGGGTGAGAGGAGTCTTAAAATGCTGGCCAATTGGTGACAGGCACACTGGGAGGGCACAGTGTGAGACTGACACACCAGGGAACACATTTTGAGACTGACACACCGGGGAACACAGCGAGAGGCTGACACACAGGGGGACACATTGTGAGACTGACGCACAGGGGAACACAGCGAGAAGCTGACACACAGGGGAACACAGAGTGATACTGACATAGCTGGGGAACACATTGTGATACTGACTCACTGTGAGAACACAGTGAGAGACTGACACACTGGGAGAACACAGTGAGAAATTGACACAGCAGGGAACACAGTGAGCAACTGGCACACTGGAACAACACAGTAGAAGTTTGACAGAGGGAATATGTGTAATTGAGACAGCGGGGGATGAATTTTGAGACTGATACACTGAGAGATCACAGTGTCAGAGAGATAAACAGAAAAAGCACAATGTGAGGCAGCGAGAGATTGACACAATGGGAGATCACACTGAGAGGCTGACACACTGGGAGAAAACAGTGTGAGACTGACACACTGGGGGAACACAGTGAAGAGAATGACACACTGGGAGACCACGGTGAGCGACTGACACACTGGGGGAACACAGTGAGAGACTGACACACTGAGGGAACACAGTGAGAGACTGACACACTGGGAGAACACAGTGAGAGATTGACACACTGGGGGAGCAGAGTGAGGGACTGACACACCAGGGGAACACAGTGAGAGAGTGACACATAAGGGAACACACTAAGACAGTGGCGCAATGGTAGACACAATGAGAAACTGGCAAACTGGGAGAACACAGTGAGAGACTGATACACAGGGAGAACACACTGTGAGGCTGACGCAATGGGAAAATACACTGTGAGAATGATACTGAGACTGAGAACACAGTGTAAGACCAACATACTGAGGGAACACTCTGTGAGACTGGTAAACTGGGAGAACACAGTGTGAGATGGACACACCCGGGGGAACAGAGTGAGAGACAGACACACTGGGGGAACACAGTGAGAGCCTGACATACTGGGAGAACATAGTGAGAGACTGACACACTGGGGGAACACATTGAGAGACTGACACACTGGGAAAACACAGTGAGAAACTGACACACTTGGAGAACACAGTGAGAGACTGACACACTGGGAAAACGCAGTGAGAAACTGACACTCTGGGAGTACAAAGTGAGAGACTGACACCCTGGGAGAACACAGTGTGTGACTGATACACTGGGGGAACACAGTGAGAGATGAACAAACAGGCAAATCACGGGGAGAGACTGACACACTGGGAGAACACAGTGTGAAACTGGCACACCGGGGAACACAGTGAGAGACTGACACACTGGGGGAACACAGTGAGAGGCTGACACACTGGGAGAACACAGTGAAAGACTGACACACTGGGAGAACACAGTGAAAGACTGACACACTGGGAAAACGCAGTGAGAGACGAACAAACTGGGAGATAACAGTGTGAGACTGACAAACTGGGAGAACACAGTGAGAGACTGACACAATGGGAGAACACAGTGTGAAACTGGCACACCGGGGAACACAGTGAGAGACTGACACATTGGGGGAACAAAGTGAGAGACTGACACACTGGGAGAACACAGTGAGAGACTGACACCCTGGGAGATCACAGTGAGAGACTGACACACTGAGAGAACACAGTGTGAAACTGGCACACCGGGGAACACAGTGAGAGACTGACACACTGGGAGAACACAGTGAGAGACTGACACAACTGTGGAATAAAGTGGGAGACTGGCACACCAGGGAACACAGTGTGAAACTGACACGCCGCGAGAACAGATGGGTGAGGATTTTACGGCCTTGCTACAGTGTGCCTGACTCTGTGGATGCAGTGAGCTATTTAAACATCTATTCAGTTCAGTGGGACCATAATATCCCACAGGGTGAGAGGAGTCTTAAAATGCTGGCCAATTGGTGACTGAGAGAGTGCAGTGTGAGACTGACACACCAGGGAACACAGTTTGAGACTGACACACCGGGGAACACAGCGAGAGGCTGACACAACGGGGAACACATTGTGAGACTGACACACTGGGAGAACACAGTGAGAAATTGACACAGCAGGGAACACAGTGAGCAACTGGCACACTGGAACAACACAGTAGAAGTTTGACAGAGGGAATATGTGTAATTGAGACAGCGGGGGATGAATTTTGAGACTGATACACTGAGAGATCACAGTGTCAGAGAGATAAACAGAAAAAGCACAATGTGAGGCAGCGAGAGATTGACACAATGGGAGATCACACTGAGAGGCTGACACACTGGGAGAAAACAGTGTGAGACTGACACACTGGGGGAACACAGTGAAGAGAATGACACACTGGGAGACCACGGTGAGCGACTGACACACTGGGGGAACACAGTGAGAGACTGACACACTGAGGGAACACAGTGAGAGACTGACACACTGGGAGAACACATTGAGAGACTGACACACTGGGGGAACACAGTGAGAGACTGACACACTGGGAAAACGCAGTGAGAGATGAACAAACTGGGAGATCACAGTGTGAGACTGACACACTGGGAGAACACAATGTGAAACTGGCACAACAGGGAACACAGTGAGAGACTGACACACTGGGGGAACACAGTAAGAGACTGACACACTGGGAGAACACAGTGAAAGACTGACACACTGGGAGAACACAGTGAAAGACTGACACACTGGGAAAACGCAGTGAGAGACGAACAAACTGGGAGATCACAGTGTGAGACTGACACACTGGGAGAACACAGTGAGAGACTGACACAACTGTGGAATAAAGTGGGAGACTGGCACACCAGGGAACACAGTGTGAAACTGACACGCCGCGAGAACAGATGGGTGAGGATTTTACGGCCTTGCTACAGTGTGCCTGACTCTGTGGATGCAGTGAGCTATTTAAACATCTATTCAGTTCAGTGGGACCATAACATCCCACAGGGTGAGAGGAGTCTTAAAATGCTGGCCAATTGGTGACTGAGAGAGTGCAGTGTGAGACTGACACACCAGGGAACACAGTTTGAGACTGACACACCGGGGAACACAGCGAGAGGCTGACACAACGGGGAACACATTGTGAGACTGACACACTGGGAGAACACAGTGAGAAATTGACACAGCAGGGAACACAGTGAGCAACTGGCACACTGGAACAACACAGTAGAAGTTTGACAGAGGGAATATGTGTAATTGAGACAGCGGGGGATGAATTTTGAGACTGATACACTGAGAGATCACAGTGTCAGGGAGATAAACAGAAAAAGCACAATGTGAGGCAGCGAGAGATTGACACAATGGGAGATCACACTGAGAGGCTGACACACTGGGAGAAAACAGTGTGAGACTGACACACTGGGGGAACACAGTGAAGAGAATGACACACTGGGAGACCACGGTGAGCGACTGACACACTGGGGGAACACAGTGAGAGACTGACACACTGAGGGAACACAGTGAGAGACTGACACACTGGGAGAACACATTGAGAGACTGACACACTGGGGGAACACAGTGAGAGACTGACACACTGGGAAAACGCAGTGAGAGATGAACAAACTGGGAGATCACAGTGTGAGACTGACACACTGGGAGAACACAATGTGAAACTGGCACAACAGGGAACACAGTGAGAGACTGACACACTGGGGGAACACAGTAAGAGACTGACACACTGGGAGAACACAGTGAAAGACTGACACACTGGGAGAACACAGTGAAAGACTGACACACTGGGAAAACGCAGTGAGAGACGAACAAACTGGGAGATCACAGTGTGAGACTGACACACTGGGAGAACACAGTGAGAGACTGACACACCGGGAGAACACAGTGTGAGACTGACACACTGGGAGAACACAGTGAGAGCCTGCACACTGGGAGAACACAGTGAGAGACTGACACACTGGGAGAACACAGTGTGAAACTGGCACACCGGGGAACACAGTGTGAGACTGACACACTGGGAGAACACAGTGAGAGACTGACACAACTGTGGAATAAAGTGGGAGACTGGCACACCAGGGAACACGGTGTGAAACTGACACGCCGCGAGATCAGATTGGTGAGGATTTTACAGCCTTGCTACAGCGTGTCTCCCCTCTGTGGATGCAGTGAGCTATTTAAACATCTATTCAGTTCAGTGGGACCATAATATCCCACCGGGTGAGAGGAGTCTTAAAATGCTGGCCAGTTGGTGACTGGCACACTGGGAGGGTACAGTGTGAGACTGACATACCAGGGAACACAGTTTGAGACTGACACACCGGGGAACACAGCGAGAGGCTGACACAACGGGGAACACATTGTGAGACCGACACACCGGGGAACACAGCGAGAGGCTGACACACAGGGGGACACATTATGAGAATGACACACAGGGGAACACAGAGTGATACTGACATAGCTGGGGAAAACATTGTGATACTGACACACTGTGAGAACACAGTGAGAGACTGACACACTGCGAGAACACAGTGAGAGATTGACACAGCAGGGAACACAGTGAGCAACTGGCACACTGGAACAACACAGTAGAAGTTTGACAGAGGGAATAGGTGTAATTGAGACAGCGGGGGAAGAATTTTGAGACTGATACACTGAGAGATCACAGTGTCAGAGAGATACACAGAAAAAGCACAATGTGAGGCAGTGAGAGACTGACACAGCGGGGGAACATTGTTAGAGTCTGACACACTGGGAGAACACAGTGTGAGACTGACACACTGGGGGAACACAGTGAGAGACTGACACACTGGGGGAACACAGGGAGCGATTGACACACTGGGAGAGCGCAGTGAGAGACTGACACACTGGGGGAACACAGTGAGAGACTGACACACTGGGGGAACACATTGTGATGCTGACACACTGTGAGAACACAGTGAGAGACTGACACACTGGGAGAACACAGTGAGAGATTGTCACAGCAGGGAACAAAGTGAGCAACTGGCACTCTGAACAACACAGTAGAACTTGACAGAGGGAATACGTGCAATTGAGACACCGGGGGAAGAATTTTGAGACTGATACACTGAGAGATCACAGTGTCAGAGAGATACACAGAAAAAGCACGATGTGAGGCAGTGAGAGACTGACCCAATGGGAGAACACACTGAGGGACTGACACACTGGGGGAACACTGTTAGGGTCTGACACACTGGGAGAACACAGTGAGAGATTGACACACTGGGGGAACACAGTAAGAGACTGACACCCTGGGAGAGCACAGTGCGCGACTGACACACTTGGGGAACATAGCTAGAGTCTGACACACTGGGAGAACTCAGTGTGAGACTGACACACTGGGAGACCACAGTGAGCGACTGACACATTGGGGGAACACAGTGAGAGACTGACACACTGGGAGAGTATAGTGAGAGACTGACACACTGGGGGAACACAGTAAGAGACTGACACACTGGGGGAACACAGTAAGAGACTGACACCCTGGGAGAGCACAGTGAGCGACTGACACACTGGGGGAACATTGTTAGAGTCTGACACACTGGGAGAACACAGTGTGAGACTGACACACTGGGAGACCACAGTGAGAGCCTGCACACTGGGAGAACACAGTGAGAGACTGACACACTGGGAGAGCACAGTGTGAAACTGGCACACCGGGGAACACAGTGTGAGACTGACACACTGGGAGAACACAGTGAGAGACTGACACAACTGTGGAATAAAGTGGGAGACTGGCACACCAGGGAACACGGTGTGAAACTGACACACCGCGAGATCAGATTGGTGAGGATTTTACAGCCTTGCTACAGCGTGTCTCCCCTCTGTGGATGCAGTGAGCTATTTAAACATCTATTCAGTTCAGTGGGACCATAATATCCCACCGGGTGAGAGGAGTCTTAAAATGCTGGCCAGTTGGTGACTGGCACACTGGGAGGGTACAGTGTGAGACTGACATACCAGGGAACACAGTTTGAGACTGACACACCGGGGAACACAGCGAGAGGCTGACACAACGGGGAACACATTGTGAGACCGACACACCGGGGAACACAGTGAGAGGCTGACACACAGGGGGACACATTATGAGACTGACACACAGGGGAACACAGTGTGATACTGACATAGCTGGGGAAAACATTGTGATACTGACACACTGTGAGAACACAGTGAGAGACTGACACACTGGGAGAACACAGTGAGAGATTGACACAGCAGGGAACACAGTGAGCAACGGGCACACTGGAACAACACAGTAGAAGTTTGACAGAGGGAATACGTGTAATTGAGACAGCGGGGGAAGAATTTTGAGACTGATACACTGAGAGATCACAGTGTCAGAGAGATACACAGAAAAAGCACAATGTGAGGCAGTGAGAGACTGACACACCGGGGGAACATTGTTAGAGTCTGACACACTGGGAGAACACACTGTGAGACTGACACACTGGGAGACCACAGTGAGAGACTGACACACTGGGGGAACACAGTGAGAGACTGACACACTGGGGGAGCAGAGTGACGGACTGACACACCAGGGGAACACAATGAGAGAGTGACACACAAGGGAACACACTAAGAGAGTGGCACAATGGGAGACACAATGTGAAACAGGCACACTGGGAGAACACAGTGAGAGACTGATACACGGGAAGAACACAGTGTGAGACTGACACACTGGGGGAACACAGTGAGAGACTGATACACTGGGAGACCACAGTGTGAGACTGACACACTGGGGGAACACAGTGAGAGACTGACACAGTTAGGGAACACGTTGTGAGACTGATACACTGGGAGAAAGCAGTGTGAGACTGGCACTCGCAGGAAGGCAATGAGTGACTGAAACATTGAGAGAGCACAGTGTGAGACTGGCACAGTGGGAGAATCCTGTGAGAGGCTGACATACTGAGGGAACACACTGTGAGGCTGACGCAATGGGAAAATACACTGTGAGACTGATACAATGGGAAAACACAGTGTAAGACCAACATACTGAGGGAACACTCTGTGAGACTGGTAAACTGGGAGAACACAGTGTGAGATGGACACATCCGGGGGAACAGAGTGAGAGACTGACACACTGGGAGAGCAAAATATGATACTGACACATCAGAGGAACACAGTGAGAAACTAATACACTGACGGAACACCCTGTGACACTGACACGCTGGGAGAAAACAGTATGAGACTGACAAACCGGAGGAACACAGTTAGAGACTGACATACTGGAAGAAAAAAGTGACAGACTGACATGCTGAGAGAACACAGCGTGAGAGCAACACAAATAGGGAACTAACTGTGAGGCTAAGACACTGGGAGAAAACAGTGAGAGACTGACACACTGGGAGGGCACAGTGTGAGACTGTCACAATGGGGAAACACATTCTGAGAGCAACACAAATAGGGAACTAACTGTGAAATTAACACACTGGGAGAAAACAGTGTGAAACTAACACGCCGGGGAAACACAGGGAGAGACTGCCACACTGAGGGAACACAGTGAGAGACTGACATACTGAGGGAACACAGTGAGAGACTGACACAGTGAGAGACTGACACAGCAGGGAACACAGTGAGCAACTGACACAATGGAAGAACACAGTAGAATTTTGTCGGAGGGAATACGTGTAATATAGACACTGGAGGAAGACATTTTGAGAAGGACACACTGAGAGATCACAGTGTCAGAGAGATAAACAGAAAAAGCACAATGTGAGGCAGCGAGAGATTGACACAATGGGAGATCACACTGAGAGGCTGACACACTGGGAGAACACAGTGTGAGACTGACACACTGGGGGAACACAGTGAAGAGACTGACACACTGGGGGAACACAGTGAGAGACTGACACACTGGGGGAGCAGAGTGAGGGACTGACACACCAGGGGAACACAGTGAGAGAGTGACACACAAGGGAACACATTAAAGAGTGGCACAATGGGAGACACAATGAGAAACTGGCACAGTGGGAGAACACAGTGAGAGACTGATACACGGGGAGAACACAGTGTGAGACTGACACACTGGGGGAACACACTGTGAGGCTGACGCAATGGGAAAATACACTGTGAGACTGATACTGAGACTGAGAACACAGTATAAGACCAATATACTGAGGGAACACTCTGTGAGACTGGTAAACTGGGAGAACACAGTGTGAGATGGACACACCCAGGGGAACAGAGTGAGAGACTGACACACGGGGAGAGCACAATATGAGACTGACACATCAGAGGAACACACTGAGAAACTAATACACTGATGGAACACCCTGTGACACTGACACGCTGGGAGAAAACAGTATGAGACTGACAAACCGGTGGAACACAGTGAGAGACTGACATACTGGAAGAAAAAAGTGACAGACTGACATGCTGGGAGAACACAGTGTGAGAGCAACACAAATAGGGAACTAACTGTGAGGCTAAGACACTGGGAGAAAACAGTGAGAGACTGTCACGCTGGGAGAGCACAGTGTGAGACTGACACAACGGGGGAACACACTGTGAGAGCAACACAAATAGGGAACTAACTGTGAAATTAACACACTGGGAGAAAAAAATGTGAGACTGACACACTGAGGGAACACAGTGAGAGACTGATACACTGGAAGAACAAAGTAGAAGTTTGACGTGCAATTGAGACACTGGAGGAAAACATTTTGAGAAGGACACACTGAGAGATCACAGTGTCAGCGAGATAAACAGAAAAAGCACAATGTGAGGCAGCGAGAGACTGACACACTGGGAGAACACCGTGTGTGACTGATACACTGGGGGAAGAGAGAGAGAGACTGACACACTGGGGGAACACAGTGAGAGACTGACACACTGGGAGAACACAGTGAGAGACTGACACACTGGGGGAACACAGTGAGAGACTGACACACTGGGAAAACGCAGTGAGAGATGAACAAACTGGGAGATCACAGTGTGAGACTGACACACTGGGAGAACACAATGTGAAACTGGCACAACAGGGAACACAGTGAGAAACTGACACACTGGTGGAACACAGTGAGAGACTGATACACTGGGAGAACACAGTGAAAGACTGACACACTGGGAGAACACAGTGAAAGACTGACACATTGGGAAAACGCAGTGAGAGACTATTAAAAAAACTGGGAGATCAGAGTGTGAGACTGACACACTGGGAGAACACAGTGAGAGACTGACACACCGGGAGAACACAGTGTGAGACTGACACACTGGGAAAATGCAGTGGGAGATGAAAAAACTGGGAGATCACAGTGAGAGACTGACACACTGGGAGAACACAATGTGAAACTGGCACAACGGGGAACACAGTGAGAGACTGACACACTGGCGGAACACAGTGAGAGACTGATACACTGGAAGAACACAGTAGAAGTTTGACGTGTAATTGAGACACTGGAGGAAGACATTTTGAGAAGGACACACTGAGAGATCACAGTGTCAGCGAGATAAACAGAAAAAGCACAATGTGAGGCAGCGAGAGACTGACACACTGGGAGAACACCGTGTGTGACTGATACACTGGGGGAAGAGAGTGAGAGACTGACACACTGGGGGAACACAGTGAGAGACTGACACACTGGGAGAACACAGTGAGAGACTGACACACTGGGGGAACACATTGAGAGACTGACACACTGGGAAAACGCAGTGAGAGATGAACAATCTGGGAGATCACAGTGAGAGACTGACACACTGGGAGAACACATTGTGAAACTGGCACATCGGGGAACACAGTGAGAGACTGACACACTGGGGGAACACAGTGAGAGACTGACACACTGGGAGAACACAGCGAAATACTGACACACTGGGAGAACACAATGAAAGACTGACACACTGGGAAAACGCAGTGAGAGACGAACAAACTGTGAGATCACAGTGTGAGACTGACACACTGGGAGAACACAGTGAGAGACTGACACACCGGGTGAACACAGTGTGAGACTGACACACTGGGAGAACACAGTGAGAGCCTGCACACTGGGAGAACACAGTGAGAGACTGACACACTGGGAGAACACAGTGTGAAACTGGCAAACCGGGAAACACAATGTGAGACTGACACACTGGAAGAACACAGCGAGAGACTGACATAACTGTGGAATAAATTGGGAGACTGGCACACCAGGGAACACGGTGTGAAACTGACACGCCGCGAGAACAGATTGGTGAGGGTTTTAAAGCCTTGCTACAGCGTGTCTCCCCTCTGTGGATGCACTGAGCTATTTAAACATCTATTCAGTTCAATGGGACCATAATATCCCACCGGGTGAGAGGAGTCTTAAAATGCTGGCCAGTTGGTGACTGGTACACTGGGAGGGTACAGTGTGAGACTGACATACCAGGGAACACAGTTTGAGACTGACACACCGGGGAACATAGCGAGAGGCTGACACACCGGGGAACACATTGTGAGACCGACACACCGGGGAACACAGCGAGAGGCTGACACACAGGGGGACACATTGTGAGACTGACACACAGGGGAACACAGCGAGAGGCTGACACACAGGGGAACACATTGTGATACTGACATAACTGGGGAACACATTGTGATACTGACACACTTTGAGAATACAGTGAGAGACTGACACACTGGGACAACACAGTGAGAAATTGACACAGCAGGGAACACAGTGAGCAACTGGCACACTGGAACAACACAGTAGAAGTTTGACAGAGGGAATATGTGTAATTGATACACCGGGGGAAGAATTTTGAGACTGATAAACTGAGAGATCACAGTGTCAGAGAGATACACAGAAAAAGCACAATGTGAGGCAGTGAGAAACTGACACACCGGGGGAACACTGTTAGAGTCTGACACACTGGGAGAACACAGTGTGAGACTGACACACTAGGGGAACACAGTGAAGAGACTGACACACTGGGAGACCACAGTGAGCGACTGACACACTGGGGGAACACAGTGAGGGACTGACACACTGGGAGAGCCCAGTGAGAGACTGACACACTGAGGGAACACAGTGAGAGACTGACACACTGGGCGAACACAGTGAGAGCCTGACACACTGGGGGAGCAGAGTGAGGGACTGACACACCAGGGGAACACAGTGAGAGAGTGACACACAAGGGAACACACTAAGAGAGTGGCACAATGGGAGAAACAATGTGAAACTGGCACACTGGGAGAACACAGTGAGAGACTGATACATGGGGAGAACACAGTGTGAGACTGACACACTGGGGGAACACACTGTGAGGCTGACGCAATGGGAAAATACACTGTGAGAATGATACTGAGAATGAGAACACAGTGTAAGACCAACATACTGAGGGAACACTCTGTGAGACTGGTAAACTGGGAGAACACAGTGTGAGATGGACACACCCAGGGGAACACAGTGAGAAACTGACACACGGGGAGAGCACAATATGAGACTGACACATCAGAGGAACACACTGAGAAACTAATACACTGATGGAACACCCTGTGACACTGACACGCTGGGAGAAAACAGTATGAGACTGACAAACCGGTGGAACACAGTGAGAGACTGACATACTGGAAGAATAAAAGTGACAGACTGACATGCTGGGAGAACACAGTGTGAGAGCAACACAAATAGGGAACTAACTGTGAGGCTAAGACATTGGGAGAAAACAGTGAGAGACTGTCACACTGGGAGAGCACAGTGTGAGACTGACACAACGGGGGAACACACTGTGCGAGCAACACAAATAGGGAGCTAACTTTGAAATTAACACTGGGAGAAAACAGTGTGAGACTGACACACTGAGGGAACACAGTGAGAGACTGATACACTGGAAGAACACAGTAGAAGTTTGACGTGTAATTGAGACACTGGAGGAAGACATTTTGAGAAGGACACACTGAGAGATCACAGTGTCAGCGAGATAAACAGGAAAAGCACAATGTGAGGCAGCGAGAGACTGACACACTGGGGGAACAGAGTGAGAGACTGACACCCTGGGAGAACACAGTGAGAGACTGACACACTGGGAAAACGCAGTGAGAGATGAAAAAACTGGGAGATCACAGTGAGAGACTGACACACTGGGAGAACACAATGTGAAACTGGCACAACGGGGAACACAGTGAGAGACTGACACACTGGCGGAACACAGTGAGAGACTGATACACTGGAAGAACACAGTAGAAGTTTGACGTGTAATTGAGACACTGGAGGAAGACATTTTGAGAAGGACACACTGAGAGATCACAGTGTCAGCGAGATAAACAGAAAAAGCACAATGTGAGGCAGCGAGAGACTGACACACTGGGAGAACACCGTGTGTGACTGATACACTGGGGGAAGAGAGTGAGAGACTGACACACTGGGGGAACACAGTGAGAGACTGACACACTGGGAGAACACAGTGAGAGACTGACACACTGGGGGAACACATTGAGAGACTGACACACCGGGAAAACGCAGTGAGAGATGAACAATCTGGGAGATCACAGTGAGAGACTGACACACTGGGAGAACACATTGTGAAACTGGCACATCGGGGAACACAGTGAGAGACTGACACACTGGGGGAACACAGTGAGAGACTGACACACTGGGAGAACACAGCGAAAGACTGACACACTGGGAGAACACAATGAAAGACTGACACACTGGGAAAACGCAGTGAGAGACGAACAAACTGGGAGATCACAGTGTGAGACTGACACACTGGGAGAACACAGTGAGAGACTGACACACCGGGTGAACACAGTGTGAGACTGACACACTGGGAGAACACAGTGAGAGCCTGCACACTGGGAGAACACAGTGAGAGACTGACACACTGGGAGAACACAGTGTGAAACTGGCAAACCGGGAAACACAATGTGAGACTGACACACTGGAAGAACACAGCGAGAGACTGACATAACTGTGGAATAAATTGGGAGACTGGCACACCAGGGAACACGGTGTGAAACTGACACGCCGCGAGAACAGATTGGTGAGGGTTTTAAAGCCTTGCTACAGCGTGTCTCCCCTCTGTGGATGCACTGAGCTATTTAAACATCTATTCAGTTCAATGGGACCATAATATCCCACCGGGTGAGAGGAGTCTTAAAATGCTGGCCAGTTGGTGACTGGCACACTGGGAGGGTACAGTGTGAGACTGACATACCAGGGAACACAGTTTGAGACTGACACACCGGGGAACATAGCGAGAGGCTGACACACCGGGGAACACATTGTGAGACCGACACACCGGGGAACACAGCGAGAGGCTGACACACAGGGGGACACATTGTGAGACTGACACACAGGGGAACACAGCGAGAGGCTGACACACAGGGGAACACATTGTGATACTGACATAACTGGGGAACACATTGTGATACTGACACACTTTGAGAATACAGTGAGAGACTGACACACTGGGAGAACACAGTGAGAGATTGACACAGCAGGGAACACAGTGAGCAACTGGCACACTGGAACAACACAGTAGAAGTTTGACAGAGGGAATATGTGTAATTGATACACCGGGGGAAGAATTTTGAGACTGATAAACTGAGAGATCACAGTGTCAGAGAGATACACAGAAAAAGCACAATGTGAGGCAGTGAGAAACTGACACACCGGGGGAACACTGTTAGAGTCTGACACACTGGGAGAACACAGTGTGAGACTGACACACTAGGGGAACACAGTGAAGAGACTGACACACTGGGAGACCACAGTGAGCGACTGACACACTGGGGGAACACAGTGAGGGACTGACACACTGGGAGAGCCCAGTGAGAGACTGACACACTGAGGGAACACAGTGAGAGACTGACACACTGGGCGAACACAGTGAGAGCCTGACACACTGGGGGAGCAGAGTGAGGGACTGACACACCAGGGGAACACAGTGAGAGAGTGACACACAAGGGAACACACTAAGAGAGTGGCACAATGGGAGAAACAATGTGAAACTGGCACACTGGGAGAACACAGTGAGAGACTGATACATGGGGAGAACACAGTGTGAGACTGACACACTGGGGGAACACACTGTGAGGCTGACGCAATGGGAAAATACACTGTGAGACTGATACTGAGAATGAGAACACAGTGTAAGACCAACATACTGAGGGAACACTCTGTGAGACTGGTAAACTGGGAGAACACAGTGTGAGATGGACACACCCAGGGGAACACAGTGAGAAACTGACACACGGGGAGAGCACAATATGAGACTGACACATCAGAGGAACACACTGAGAAACTAATACACTGATGGAACACCCTGTGACACTGACACGCTGGGAGAAAACAGTATGAGACTGACAAACCGGTGGAACACAGTGAGAGACTGACATACTGGAAGAAAAAAGTGACAGACTGACATGCTGGGAGAACACAGTGTGAGAGCAACACAAATAGGGAACTAACTGTGAGGCTAACAGACTGGGAGAAAACAGTGAGAGACTGTCACACTGGGAGAGCACAGTGTGAGACTGACACAACGGGGGAACACACTGTGAGAGCAACACAAATAGGGAACTAACTGTGAAATTAACACACTGGGAGAAAACAGTGTGAGACTGACACACTGAGGGAACACAGTGAGAGACTGATACACTGGAAGAACACAGTAGAAGTTTGACGTGTAATTGAGACACTGGAGGAAGACATTTTGAGAAGGACACACTGAGAGATCACAGTGTCAGCGAGATAAACAGAAAAAGCACAATGTGAGGCAGCGAGAGACTGACACACTGGGAGAACACCGTGTGTGACTGATACGCTGGGGAAACAGAGTGAGAGACTGACACACTGGGGGAACACAGTGAGAGACTGACACACTGGGAGAACACAGTGAGAGACTGACAAACTGGGGGAACACATTGAGAGACTGACACACTGGGAAAACGCAGTGAGAGATGAACAAACTGGGAGATCACAGTGAGAGACTGACACACTGGGAGAACACAGTGTGAAACTGGCACACCGGGGAACACAGTGAGAGACTGACACACTGGGGGAACACAGTGAGAGACTGACACACTGGGAGAACACAGTGAAAGACTGACACACTGGGAAAACGCAGTGAGAGACGAACAAACTGGGAGATCACAGTGAGAGACTGACTCACCGGGAGAACACAGTGTGAAACTGGCACACCGGGGAACACAGTGAGAGACTGACACACTGGGAGAACAAAGTGAGAGACTGACACACTGGGAGAACACAGTGAGAGACTGACACACTGGGAGAACACAGTGTGAGACTGACACTCTGGGAGAACACAGTGAGAGACTGACACACTCGGAGAACACAGTGAGAGACTGACACACTGGGAGAACACAGTGTGAAACTGGCACACCGGGGGAGTCAGTGTGAGACTGACACACTGGGAGAACACACTGTGAGGGTGACGCAATGGGTAAATACACTGTGAGACTGATACTGAGACTGAGAACACAGTGTAAGACCAACATACTGAGGGAACACTCTGTGAGACTGGTAAACCGGGAGAACACAGTGTGAGATGGACACACCCAGGGGAACAGAGTGAGAGACTGACACACGGGGAGAGCACAATATGAGACTGACACATCAGAGGAACACACTGAGAAACTAATACACTGATGGAACACCCTGTGACACTGACACGCTGGGAGAAAACAGTATGAGACTGACAAACCGGTGGAACACAGTGAGAGACTGACATACTGGAAGAAAAAAGTGACAGACTGAAATGCTGGGAGAACACAGTGTGAGAGCAACACAAATAGGGAACTAACTGTGAGGCTAACAGACTGGGAGAAAACAGTGAGAGACTGTCACACTGGGAGAGCACAGTGTGAGACTGACACAACGGGGGAACACACTGTGAGAGCAACACAAATAGGGAACTAACTGTGAAATTAACACACTGGGAGAAAACAGTGTGAGACTGACACACTGAGGGAACACAGTGAGAGACTGATACACTGGAAGAACACAGTAGAAGTTTGACGTGTAATTGAGACACTGGAGGAAAACATTTTGAGAAGGACACACTGAGAGATCACAGTGTCAGCGAGATAAACAGAAAAAGCACAATGTGAGGCAGCGAGAGACTGACACACTGGGAGAACACCGTGTGTGACTGAAACGCTGGGGAAACAGAGTGAGAGACTGACACACTGGGGGAACACAGTGAGAGACTGACACACTGGGAGAACACAGTGAGAGACTGACAAACTGGGGGAACACATTGAGAGACTGACACACTGGGAAAACGCAGTGAGAGATGAACAAACTGGGAGATCACAGTGAGAGACTGACAACTGGGAGAACACAGTGTGAAACTGGCACAACAGGGAACACAGTGAGAGACTGACACACTGGGGGAACACAGTGAGAGACTGACACACTGGGGGAACACAGTGAGAGACTGACACACTGGGAGAACACAGTGAAAGACTGACACACTGGGAGAACACAGTGAAAGACTGACACACTGGGAAAACGCATTGAGAGACGAACAAACTGGGAGATCAGAGTGTGAGACTGACACACTGGGAGAACACAGTGAGAGACTGACACACCGGGAGAACACAGTGTGAGACTGACACACTGGGAGAACACAGTGAGAGACTGCACACTGGGAGAACACAGTGAGAGACTGACACACTGGGAGAACACAGTGTGAAACTGGCACACCGGGGAACACAGTGTGAGACTGACAGACTGGGAGAACACAGCGAGAGACTGACACAACTGTGGAATAAAGTGGGAGACTGGCACACCAGGGAACACGGTGTGAAACTGACATGCCGCGAGAACAGATTGGTGAGGATTTTACAGCCTCGCTACAGCGTGTCTTCCCTCTGTGGATGCAGTGAGCTATTTAAACATCTATTCAGTTCAATGGGACCATAATATCCCACCGGATCAGAGGAGTCTTAAAATGCTGGCCAGTTGGTGACTGGTACACTGGGAGGGTACAGTGTGAGACTAACATACCAGGGAACATAGTTTGAGACTGACACACCGGGGAACATAGCGAGAGGCTGACACACCGGGGAACACATTGTGAGACCGACACACTGGGGAACATAGCGAGAGGCTGACACACCGGGGAACACATTGTGAGACCGACACACCGGGGAACACAGCGAGAGGCTGACACACAGGGGGACACATTGTGAGACTGACACACAGGGGAACACAGCGAGAGGCTGACACACAGGGGAACACAGTGTGATGCCTTCATAGCTGGGGAACACATTGTGATACGGACACACTTTGAGAACACAATGAGAGACTGACACATTGGGAGAACACATTGAGAGACTGACACACTGGGGGAACACAGTGAGAGACTGACACACTGGGAAAACGCAGTGAGAGATGAACAAACTGGGAGATCACAGTGTGAGACTGACACACTGGGAGAACACAATGTGAAACTGGCACAACAGGGAACACAGTGAGAGACTGACACACTGGGGGAACACAGTGAGAGACTGACACACTGGGAGAACACAGTGAAAGACTGATACACTGGGAGAACACAGTGAAAGACTGACACACTGTGAAAACGCAGTGAGAGACGAACAAACTGGGAGATCACAGTGTGAGACTGACACACTGGGAAAACACAGTGAGAGCCTGCACACTGGGAGAACACAGTGAGAGACTGACACACTGGGAGAACACAGTGTGAAACTGGCACACCGGGGAACACAGTGTGAGACTGACACACTGGGAGAACACAGTGAGAGACTGACACAACTGTGGAATAAAGTGGGAGACTGGCACACCAGGGAACACGGTGTGAAACTGACACACCGCGAGATCAGATTGGTGAGGATTTTACAGCCTTGCTACAGCGTGTCTCCCCTCTGTGGATGCAGTGAGCTATTTAAACATCTATTCAGTTCAGTGGGACCATAATATCCCACCGGGTGAGAGGAGTCTTAAAATGCTGGCCAGTTGGTGACTGGCACACTGGGAGGGTACAGTGTGAGACTGACATACCAGGGAACACAGTTTGAGACTGACACACCGGGGAACACAGCGAGAGGCTGACACAACGGGGAACACATTGTGAGTCCGACACACCGGGGAACACAGCGAGAGGCTGACACACAGGGGGACACATTGTGAGACTGACACACAGGGGAACACAGTGTGATACTGACATAGCTGGGGAAAACATTGTGATACTGACACACTGTGAGAACACAGTGAGAGACTGACACACTGGGAGAACACAGTGAGAGATTGACACAGCAGGGAACACAGTGAGCAACTGGCACACTGGAACAACACAGTAGAAGTTTGACAGAGGGAATACGTGTAATTGAGACAGCGGGGGAAGAATTTTGAGACTGATACACTGAGAGATCACAGTGTCTGAGAGATACACAGAAAAAGCACAATGTGAGGCAGTGAGAGACTGACACACTGGGGGAACATTGTTAGAGTCTGACACACTGGGAGAACACAGTGTGAGACTGACACACTGGGGGAACACAGTGAGAGACTGACACACTGGGGGAACACAGTGAGCGACTGACACACTGGGAGAGCACAGTGAGAGACTGACACACTGGGGGAACACAGTGAGAGACTGACACACTGGGGGAACACATTGTGATGCTGACACACTGTGAGAACACAGTGAGAGACTGACACACTGGGAGAACACAGTGAGAGATTGACACAGCATGGAACACAGTGAGCAAATGGCACACTGAACAACACAGTAGAACTTGACAGAGGGAATACGTGCAATTGAGACACCGGGGGAAGAATTTTGAGACTGATACACTGAGAGATCACAGTGTCAGAGAGATACACAGAAAAAGCACGATGTGAGGCAGTGAGAGACTGACCCAATGGGAGAACACACTGAGGGACTGACACACTGGGGGAACACTGTTAGGGTCTGACACACTGGGAGAACACAGTGAGAGATTGACACACTGGGGGAACACAGTAAGAGACTGACACCCTGGGAGAGCACAGTGAGCGACTGACACACTGGGGGAACATTGTTAGAGTCTGACACACTGGGAGAACTCAGTGTAAGACTGACACACTGGGAGACCACAGTGAGCGACTGACACATTGGGGGAACACAGTGAGAGACTGACACACTGGGAGAGCACAGTGAGAGACTGACACACTGGGGGAACACAGTAAGAGACTGACACACTGGGGGAACACAGTAAGAGACTGACACCCTGGGAGAGCACAGTGAGCGACTGACACACTGGGGGAACATTGTTAGAGTCTGACACACTGGGAGAACACAGTGTGAGACTGACACACTGGGAGACCACAGTGAGAGACTGACACACTGGGGGAACACAGTGAGAGACTGACACACTGGGGGAGCAGAGTGACGGACTGACACACCAGGGGAAAACAGTGAGAGAGTGACACACAAGGGAACACACTAAGAGAGTGGCACAATGGGAGACACAATGTGAAACAGGCACACTGGGAGAACACAGTGAGAGACTGATACACGGGAAGAACACAGTGTGAGACTGACACACTGGGGGAACACAGTGAGAGACTGATACACTGGGAGACCACAGTGTGAGACTGACACACTGGGGGAACACAGTGAGAGACTGACACAGTTAGGGAACACGTTGTGAGACTGATACACTGGGAGAAAGCAGTGTGAGACTGACACTCGCAGGAAGGCAATGAGTGACTGAAACATTGAGAGAGCACAGTGTGAGACTGGCACAGTGGGAGAATCCTGTGAGAGGCTGACATACTGAGGGAACACACTGTGAGGCTGACGCAATGGGAAAATACACTGTGAGACTGATACAATGGGAGAACACAGTGTAAGACCAACATACTGAGGGAGCACTCTGTGAGACTGGTAAACTGGGAGAACACAGTGTGAGATGGACACATCCGGGGGAACAGAGTGAGAGACTGACACACTGGGAGAGCACAATATGATACTGACACATCAGAGGAACACAGTGAGAAACTAATACACTGACGGAACACCCTGTGACACTGACACGCTGGGAGAAAACAGTATGAGACTGACAAACCGGAGGAACACAGTTAGAGACTGACATACTGGAAGAAAAAAGTGACAGACTGACATGCTGAGAGAACACAGTGTGAGAGCAACACAAATAGGGAACTAACTGTGAGGCTAAGACACTGGGAGAAAACAGTGAGAGACTGACACACTGGGAGGGCACAGTGTGAGACTGTCACAATGGGGAAACACACTGTGAGAGCAACACAAATAGGGAACTAACTGTGAAATTAACACACTGGGAGAAAACAGTGTGAGACTAACACGCCGGGGAAACACAGGGAGAGACTGCCACACTGAGGGAACACAGTGAGAGACTGACATACTGAGGGAACACAGTGAGAGACTGACACAGCAGGGAACACAGTGAGCAACTGACACAATGGAAGAACACAGTAGAATTTTGTCGGAGGGAATACGTGTAATATAGACACTGGAGGAAGACATTTTGAGAAGGACACACTGAGAGATCACAGTGTCAGAGAGATAAACAGAAAAAGCACAATGTGAGGCAGCGAGAGATTGACACAATGGGAGATCACACTGAGAGGCTGACACACTGGGAGAACACAGTGTGAGACTGACACACTGGGGGAACACAGTGAAGAGACTGACACACTGGGAGACCACAGTGAGCGACTGACACACTGGGGGAACACAGTGAGAGACTGACACACTGGGAGAGCACAGTGAGAGACTGACACACTGAGGGAACACAGTGAGAGACTGACACACTGGGGGAACACAGGGAGAGACTGACACACTGGGGGAGCAGAGTGAGGGACTGACACACCAGGGGAATACAGTGACAGAGTGACACACAAGGGAACACACTAAGAGAGCGGCACAATGGGAGACACAATGAGAAACTGGCACACTGGGAGAACACAGTGAGAGACTGATACACGGGGAGAACACAGTGTGAGACTGACACACTGGGGGAACACACTGTGAGGCTAACGCAATGGGAAAATACACTGTGAGACTGATACTGCGACTGAGAACACAGTGTAAGACCAACATACTGAGGGAACACTCTGTGAGACTGGTAAACTGGGAGAACACAGTGTGAGATGGACACACCCAGGGGAACAGAGTGAGAGACTGACACACGGGGAGAGCACAATATGAGACTGACACATCAGAGGAACACACTGAGAAACTAATACACTGATGGAACACCCTGTGACACTGACACGCTGGGAGAAAACAGTATGAGACTGACAAACCGGTGGAACACAGTGAGAGACTGACATACTGGAAGAAAAAAGTGACAGACTGACATGCTGGGAGAACACAGTGTGAGAGCAACACAAATAGGGAACTAACTGTGAGGCTAACAGACTGGGAGAAAACAGTGAGAGACTGTCACACTGGGAGAGCACAGTGTGAGACTGACACAATGGGGGAACACACTGTGAGAGCAACACAAATAGGGAACTAACTGTGAAATTAACACACTGGGAGAAAACAGTGTGAGACTGACACATTGAGGGAACACAGTGAGAGACTGATACACTGGAAGAACACAGTAGAAGTTTGACGTGTAATTGAGACACTGGAGGAAGACATTTTGAGAAGGACACACTGAGAGATCACAGTGTCAGCGAGATAAACAGGAAAAGCACAATGTGAGGCAGCGAGAGACTGACACACTGGGAGAACACCGTATGTGACTGATACACTGGGGGATGAGAGTGAGAGACTGACACACTGGGGGAACACAGTGAGAGACTGACACACTGGGAGAACACAGTGAGAGACTGACACACTGGGGGAACACAGTGAGAGACTGACACACCGGGAAAACGCAGTGAGAGATGAACAAACTGGGAGATCACAGTGTGAGACTGACACACTGGGAGAACACAATGTGAAACTGGCACAACAGGGAACACAGTGAGAGACTGACACACTGGGGGAACACAGTGAGAGACTGACACAACTGTGGAATAAAGTGGGAGACTGGCACACCAGGGAACACGGTGTGAAACTGACACACCGCGAGATCAGATTGGTGAGGATTTTACAGCCTTGCTACAGCGTGTCTCCCCTCTGTGGATGCAGTGAGCTATTTAAACATCTATTCAGTTCAGTGGGACCATAATATCCCACCGGGTGAGAGGAGTCTTAAAATGCTGGCCAGTTGGTGACTGGCACACTGGGAGGGTACAGTGTGAGACTGACATACCAGGGAACACAGTTTGAGACTGACACACCGGGGAACACAGCGAGAGGCTGACACAACGGGGAACACATTGTGAGACCGACACACCGGGGAACACAGCGAGAGGCTGACACACAGGGGGACACATTGTGAGACTGACACACAGGGGAACACAGTGTGATACTGACATAGCTGGGGAAAACATTGTGATACTGACACACTGTGAGAACACAGTGAGAGACTGACACACTGGGAGAACACAGTGAGAGATTGACACAGCAGGGAACACAGTGAGCAACTGGCACACTGGAACAACACAGTAGAAGTTTGACAGAGGGAATACTTGTAATTGAGACAGCGGGGGAAGAATTTTGAGACTGATACACTGAGAGATCACAGTGTTAGAGAGATACACAGAAAAAGCACAATGTGAGGCAGTGAGAGACTGACACACTGGGGGAACACATTGTGATGCTGACACACTGTGAGAACACAGTGAGAGACTGACACACTGGGAGAACACAGTGAGAGATTGACACAGCATGGAACACAGTGAGCAAATGGCACACTGAACAACACAGTAGAACTTGACAGAGGGAATGCGTGCAATTGAGACACCGGGGGAAGAATTTTGAGACTGATACACTGAGAGATCACAGTGTCAGAGAGATACACAGAAAAAGCACGATGTGAGGCAGTGAGAGACTGACCCAATGGGAGAACACACTGAGGGACTGACACACTGGGGGAACACTGTTAGGGTCTGACACACTGGGAGAACACAGTGAGAGATTGACACACTGGGGGAACACAGTAAGAGACTGACACCCTGGGAGAGCACAGTGAGCGACTGACACACTGGGGGAACATTGTTAGAGTCTGACACACTGGGAGAACTCAGTGTGAGACTGACACACTGGGAGACCACAGTGAGCGACTGACACATTGGGGGAACACAGTGAGAGACTGACACACTGGGAGAGCACAGTGAGAGACTGACACACTGGGGGAACACAGTAAGAGACTGACACACTGGGGGAACACAGTAAGAGACTGACACCCTGGGAGAGCACAGTGAGCGACTGACACACTGGGGGAACATTGTTAGAGTCTGACACACTGGGAGAACACAGTGTGAGACTGACACACTGGGAGACCACAGTGAGAGACTGACACACTGGGGGAACACAGTGAGAGACTGACACACTGGGGGAGCAGAGTGACGGACTGACACACCAGGGGAAAACAGTGAGAGAGTGACACACAAGGGAACACACTAAGAGAGTGGCACAATGGGAGACACAATGTGAAACAGGCACACTGGGAGAACACAGTGAGAGACTGATACACGGGAAGAACACAGTGTGAGACTGACACACTGGGGGAACACAGTGAGAGACTGATACACTGGGAGACCACAGTGTGAGACTGACACACTGGGGGAACACAGTGAGAGACTGACACAGTTAGGGAACACGTTGTGAGACTGATACACTGGGAGAAAGCAGTGTGAGACTGACACTCGCAGGAAGGCAATGAGTGACTGAAACATTGAGAGAGCACAGTGTGAGACTGGCACAGTGGGAGAATCCTGTGAGAGGCTGACATACTGAGGGAACACACTGTGAGGCTGACGCAATGGGAAAATACACTGTGAGACGGATACAATGGGAGAACACAGTGTAAGACCAACATACTGAGGGAGCACTCTGTGAGACTGGTAAACTGGGAGAACACAGTGTGAGATGGACACATCCGGGGGAGCAGAGTGAGAGACTGACACACTGGGAGAGCACAATATGATACTGACACATCAGAGGAACACAGTGAGAAGCTAATACACTGACGGAACACCCTGTGACACTGACACGCTGGGAGAAAACAGTATGAGACTGACAAACCGGAGGAACACAGTTAGAGACTGACATACTGGAAGAAAAAAGTGACAGACTGACATGCTGAGAGAACACAGTGTGAGAGCAACACAAATAGGGAACTAACTGTGAGGCTAAGACACTGGGAGAAAACAGTGAGAGACTGACACACTGGGAGGGCACAGTGTGAGACTGTCACAATGGGGAAACACACTGTGAGAGCAACACAAATAGGGAACTAACTGTGAAATTAACACACTGGGAGAAAACAGTGTGAGACTAACACGCCGGGGAAACACAGGGAGAGACTGCCACACTGAGGGAACACAGTGAGAGACTGACATACTGAGGACAGGAGACTGACACAGTGAGAGACTGACACAGCAGGGAACACAGTGAGCAACTGACACAATGGAAGAACACAGTAGAATTTTGTCGGAGGGAATATGTGTAATATAGACACTGGAGGAAGACATTTTGAGAAGGACACACTGAGAGATCACAGTGTCAGAGAGATAAACAGAAAAAGCACAATGTGAGGCAGCGAGAGATTGACACAATGGGAGATCACACTGAGAAGCTGACACACTGGGAGAACACAGTGTGAGACTGACACACTGGGGGAACACAGTGAAGAGACTGACACACTGGGAGACCACAGTGAGCGACTGACACACTGGGGGAACACAGTGAGAGACTGACACACTGGGAGAGCACAGTGAGAGACTGACACACTGAGGGAACACAGTGAGAGACTGACACACTGGGGGAACACAGGGAGAGACTGACACACTGGGGGAGCAGAGTGAGGGACTGACACACCAGGGGAATACAGTGACAGAGTGACACACAAGGGAACACACTAAGAGAGCGGCACAATGGGAGACACAATGAGAAACTGGCACACTGGGAGAACACAGTGAGAGACTGATACACGGGGAGAACACAGTGTGAGACTGACACACTGGGGGAACACACTGTGAGGCTAACGCAATGGGAAAATACACTGTGAGACTGATACTGCGACTGAGAACACAGTGTAAGACCAACATACTGAGGGAACACTCTGTGAGACTGGTAAACTGGGAGAACACAGTGTGAGATGGACACACCCAGGGGAACAGAGTGAGAGACTGACACACTGGGAGAGCACAATATGATACTGACACATCAGAGGAACACACTGAGAAACTAATACACTGATGGAACACCCTGTGACACTGACACGCTGGGAGAAAACAGTATGAGACTGACAAACCGGTGGAACACAGTGAGAGACTGACATACTGGAAGAAAAAAGTGACAGACTGACATGCTGGGAGAACACAGTGTGAGAGCAACACAAATAGGGAACTAACTGTGAGGCTAACAGACTGGGAGAAAACAGTGAGAGACTGTCACACTGGGAGAGCACAGTGTGAGACTGACACAATGGGGGAACACACTGTGAGAGCAACACAAATAGGGAACTAACTGTGAAATTAACACACTGGGAGAAAACAGTGTGAGACTGACACATTGAGGGAACACAGTGAGAGACTGATACACTGGAAGAACACAGTAGAAGTTTGACGTGTAATTGAGACACTGGAGGAAGACATTTTGAGAAGGACACACTGAGAGATCACAGTGTCAGCGAGATAAACAGAAAAAGCACAATGTGAGGCAGCGAGAGACTGACACACTGGGAGAACACCGTATGTGACTGATACACTGGGGGATGAGAGTGAGAGACTGACACACTGGGGGAACACAGTGAGAGACTGACACACTGGGAGAACACAGTGAGAGACTGACACACTGGGGGAACACATTGAGAGACTGACACACCGGGAAAACGCAGTGAGAGATGAACAAACTGGGAGATCACAGTGTGAGACTGACACACTGGGAGAACACAATGTGAAACTGGCACAACAGGGAACACAGTGAGAGACTGACACACTGGGGGAACACCGTGAGAGACTGACACAACTGTGGAATAAAGTGGGAGACTGGCACACCAGGGAACACGGTGTGAAACTGACACACCGCGAGATCAGATTGGTGAGGATTTTACAGCCTTGCTACAGCGTGTCTCCCCTCTGTGGATGCAGTGAGCTATTTAAACATCTATTCAGTTCAGTGGGACCATAATATCCCACCGGGTGAGAGGAGTCTTAAAATGCTGGCCAGTTGGTGACTGGCACACTGGGAGGGTACAGTGTGAGACTGACATACCAGGGAACACAGTTTGAGACTGACACACCGGGGAACACAGCGAGAGGCTGACACAACGGGGAACACATTGTGAGACCGACACACCGGGGAACACAGCGAGAGGCTGACACACAGGGGGACACATTGTGAGACTGACACACAGGGGAACACAGTGTGATACTGACATAGCTGGGGAAAACATTGTGATACTGACACACTGTGAGAACACAGTGAGAGACTGACACACTGGGAGAACACAGTGAGAGATTGACACAGCAGGGAACACAGTGAGCAACTGGCACACTGGAACAACACAGTAGAAGTTTGACAGAGGGAATACTTGTAATTGAGACAGCGGGGGAAGAATTTTGAGACTGATACACTGAGAGATCACAGTGTTAGAGAGATACACAGAAAAAGCACAATGTGAGGCAGTGAGAGACTGACACACTGGGGGAACATTGTTAGAGTCTGACACACTGGGAGAACACAGTGTGAGACTGACACACTGGGGGAACACAGTGAGAGACTGACACACTGGGGGAACACAGTGAGCGACTGACACACTGGGAGAGCACAGTGAGAGACTGACACACTGGGGGAACACAGTGAGAGACTGACACACTGGGGGAACACATTGTGATGCTGACACACTGTGAGAACACAGTGAGAGACTGACACACTGGGAGAACACAGTGAGAGATTGACACAGCATGGAACACAGTGAGCAAATGGCACACTGAACAACACAGTAGAACTTGACAGAGGGAATACGTGCAATTGAGACACCGGGGGAAGAATTTTGAGACTGATACACTGAGAGATCACAGTGTCAGAGAGATACACAGAAAAAGCACGATGTGAGGCAGTGAGAGACTGACCCAATGGGAGAACACACTGAGGGACTGACACACTGGGGGAACACTGTTAGGGTCTGACACACTGGGAGAACACAGTGAGAGATTGACACACTGGGGGAACACAGTAAGAGACTGACACCCTGGGAGAGCACAGTGAGCGACTGACACACTGGGGGAACATTGTTAGAGTCTGACACACTGGGAGAACTCAGTGTGAGACTGACACACTGGGAGACCACAGTGAGCGACTGACACATTGGGGGAACACAGTGAGAGACTGACACACTGGGGGAGCAGAGTGAGGGACTGACACACCAGGGGAACACAGTGAGAGAGTGACACACAAGGGAACACACTAAGAGAGTGGCACAATGGGAGACACAATGTGAAACAGGCACACTGGGAGAACACAGTGAGAGACTGATACACGGGAAGAACACAGTGTGAGACTGACACACTGGGGGAACACAGTGAGAGACTGACACACTGGGAAAACGCAGTGAGAGACGAACAAACTGGGAGATCACAGTGAGAGACTGACACACCGGGAGAACACAGTGTGAAACTGGCACACCGGGGAACACAGTGAGAGACTGACACACTGGGAGAACAAAGTGAGAGACTGACACACTGGGAGAACACAGTGAGAGACTGACACACTGGGAGAACACAGTGTGAGACTGACACACTGGGAGAACACAGTGAGAGACTGACACAATGGGAGGACACAGTGAGAGACTGACACACTGGGAGAACACAGTGCGAAACTGGCACACCGGGGGAGTCAGTGTGAGACTGACACACTGGGAGAACACACTGTGAGGGTGACGCAATGGGTAAATACACTGTGAGACTGATACTGAGACTGAGAACACAGTGTAAGACCAACATACTGAGGGAACACTCTGTGAGACTGGCACACCGGGAGAACATAGTGTGAGACTGACACCACGGGAGAATGCAGTGTGAAACTAACTCACCAGGGAACACAGTGTGAGACTGACAGACTCGGGGAACACAGAGAGAGACTGACACACCAGGGAATACAGTGTGGGACTGACATACCGGGGGACACAGTGTGAGACTGACACACTGGGAGAACACAGTGTGAGGCTGACACACCAGGGAACACAGTGAGAGACTGACACACCACGGGAACACAGTGTGAGACTGACATACTGGGGGACACAGTGTGAGACTGAAACACTGGGGAACACAGTGAGAGACTGACACAATGGGAGAACACAGTGAGAGACTGACACACTGGGGAACACAGTGAGAGACTGACCCACTGCGGGAACACAGTGTGAGACTGACATACTGTGGGACACAGTGTGAGACTGACACATGAGGGAGCACAGTGAAAGGCTGACACACCAGGGAACATAGTGTGAGACCGACAAACTGGGGAACACAATGTGAGACTTACATGCTGGGAGAACACAGTGTGAGACCGACACACTGGGGAACACAGTGTAAGACCGACACACCAGGGAACACAGTGTGAGACTGACACCTCGGGAGAATGCAGTGTGAAACTGACTCACCAGGGAACACAGTGTGAGACTGACACACTGGGAGAACACAGTGTGAGACTGACACGCTGGGGAACACAGTGTGAGACTGACACACCGCGGGAACACAGTGTGAGACTGACATACTGTGGGACACAATGTGAGAATTACACGCTGGGAGAACACAGTGTGAGACCGACACATCAGGGAACACAGTGTGAGACTGGCACACCGGGAGAATATAGTGTGAGACTGACACACCGGGAGAATACAGTGTGAAACTGACTCACCTGGGAACACAGTGTGAGACTGACACACTGGGGGAACACAGTGTGAGGCTGACACACTGGGGAACGCAGTGTGAGACTGACACACTGGGGAACACAATGTGAGACTTACACGCTGGGAGAACACAGTGTGAGACCAACACACCAGGGAACACAGAGTGAGACTGGCACACCGGGAGAAGACAGTGTGAGACTGACACACCGGGAGAATGCAGTGAGAAACTGACTCACCAGGGAACACAGTGTGAGACTGACACACTGGTAGAACATAGTGAGAGACTGACACACTGGGGAACACAGTGTGAGACTGACACTCAGGGAAAGCATTGTCCGAGACGGGCACACTGGGAGAACACGGTGTGAGACTGACAACGCTGGCAGAACGTAGTGTGAGACTGACACACTGGGAGAACACAGTATGAAACTGACTCACCTGGGAACACAGTGTGAGACTGACACACTGGGGGAACACAGTGTGAGGCTGACACACTGGGGAACACAGTGAGAGACTGACACACCGCGGGAACACAGTGTGAGACTGACACATGAGGGAGCCCAGTGAAAGGCTGACACACCAAGGAACATAGTGTGAGACTGACACACTGGGGAACACAATGTGAGACTTACATGCTGGGAGAACACAGTGTGAGACCGACACACTGGGGAACACAGTGTGAGACTGACAGACAGGGAAAACATGGTCCGAGACTGGCACACTGGGAGAACACAGTGTGAGACTGACAACACCGGGAGAACACAGTGTGAAACTGACTCACCTGGGAACACAGTGTGAGACTGACACACTGGGGGAACACAGTGTGAGGCTGACACACTGGGGAACACAGTGTGAGACTGACACACTGGGGAACACAGTGAGAGACTGACCCACTGTGGGAACACAGTGTGAGACTGACATACTGTGGGACACAGTGTGAGACTGACACATGAGGGAGCACAGTGAAAGGCTGACACACCAGGGAACATAGTGTGAGACCAACACACTGGGTACACAAAGTGAGACTTACATGCTGGGAGAACACAGTGTGAGAGCGACACACTGGGGAACACAGTGTGAGACTGAGACACTGGGGAACACAATGTGAGACTTACACGCTGGGAGAACACAGTGTGAGACCGACACACCAGGGAACACAGTGTGAGAGTGGCACACCGGGAGAACATAGTGTGAGACTGACACCCTGGGAGAATGCAGTGTGAAACTGACTCCCCAGGGAACACAGTGTGAGACTGACACACTGGGGGAACACAGAGAGAGACTGACACACCAGGGAATACAGTGTGAGACTGACATACCGGGGGACACAGTGTGAGACTGACACACTGGGAGAACACAGTGTGAGGCCGACACACCACGGGAACATAGTGAGAGACTGACACACTGGGGAACACAGTGTGAGACTGACAGACAGGGAAAATATTGTCCGAGACTGGCACACTGGGAGAACACAGTGTGAGACTGACATCACCGGGAGAACACAGTGTGAAACTGACTCACCTGGGAACACAGTGTGATACTGACACACTGGGGGAACACAGTGTGAGGCTGACACACTGGGGAACACAGTGTGAGACTGACACACTGGGGAACACAATGTGAGACTTACATTGCTGGGAAAACACAGTGTGAGACCGACACACCAGGGAACACAGTGTGAGACTGGCACACCGGGAGAACAGAGAGTGAGACTGACACACCAAACGAATGCAGTGTGAAACTGACTCACCAGGGACACAGTGTGAGACTGACACACTGGGAGAACATAGTGAGAGACTGATACACTGGGGAACACAGTGTGAGACTGACACACAGGGAAAACATTGTCCGAGACTGGCACACTGGGAGAACACAGTGGGAGACTGACAACACCGGGAGAACATAGTGTGAGACTGAGACATCAGGAGAACACAGTGTGAAACTGACTCACCTGGGAACACAGTGTGAGACTGACACACTGGGGGAACACAGTGTGAGGCTGACACACTGGGGAACACAGTGAGAGACTGACACAACGCGGGAAAACAGTGTAAGACTGACATACCGCGGGAACACAGTGTGAGACTGACACCCTGGGGAACACAGTGTGAGATTGACACACTGGGAGAACACAGTGTGTGACTGACACACTGGGGAACAAAGTGAGAGACTGACCCACTGTGGGAACACAGTGTGAGACTGACATACTGTGGGACACAGTGTGAGACTGACACATGAGGGAGCACAGTGAAAGGCTGACACACCAGGGAACATAGTGTGAGACCGACACACTGGGGAACACAAAGTGAGACTTACATGCTGGGAGAACACAGTGTGAGAGCGACACACTGGGGAACACAGTGTGAGACTGAGGCACTGGGGAACACAGTGTGAGACTGACACACTGGGAGAACACAGTGTGAGACTGACATACTGTGGGACACAATGTGAGAATTACACGCTGGGAGAACACAGTGTGAGACCGACACATCAGGGAACACAGTGTGAGACTGGCACACCGGGAGAATATAGTGTGAGACTGACACACCGGGAGAATACAGTGTGAAACTGACTCACCTGGGAACACAGTGTGAGACTGACACACTGGGGGAAGACAGTGTGAGGCTGACACACTGGGGAACGCAGTGTGAGACTGACACACTGGGGAACACAATGTGAGACTTACACGCTGGGAGAACACAGTGTGAGACCAACACACCAGGGAACACAGAGTGAGTCTGGCACACCGGGAGAAGACAGTGTGAGACTGACACACCGGGAGAATGCAGTGAGAAACTGACTCACCAGGGAACACAGTGTGAGACTGACACACTGGGAGAACATAGTGAGAGACTGACACACTGGGGAACACAGTGTGAGACTGACACTCAGGGAAAGCATTGTCCGAGACGGGCACACTGGGAGAACACGGTGTGAGACTGACAACGCTGGCAGAACGTAGTGTGAGACTGACACACTGGGAGAACACAGTATGAAACTGACTCACCTGGGAACACAGTGTGAGACTGACACACTGGGGGAACACAGTGTGAGGCTGACACACTGGGGAACACAGTGAGAGACTGACACACCGCGGGAACACAGTGTGAGACTGGCACATGAGGGAGCCCGGTGAAAGGCTGACACACCAAGGAACATAGTGTGAGACTGACACACTGGGGAACACAATGTGAGACTTACATGCTGGGAGAACACAGTGTGAGACCGACACACTGGGGAACACAGTGTGAGACTGACAGACAGGGAAAACATTGTCCGAGACTGGCACACTGGGAGAACACAGTGTGAGACTGACAACACCGGGAGAACACAGTGTGAAACTGACTCACCTGGGAACACAGTGTGAGACTGACACACTGGGGGAACACAGTGTGAGGCTGACAAACTGGGGAACACAGTCAGAGACTGACCCACTGTGGGAACACAGTGTGAGACTGACATACTGTGGGACACAGTGTGAGACTGACACATGAGGGAGCACAGTGAAAGGCTGACACACCAGGGAACATAGTGTGAGACCAACACACTGGGTACACAAAGTGAGACTTACATGCTGGGAGAACACAGTGTGAGAGCGACACACTGGGGAACACAGTGTGAGACTGAGACACTGGGGAACACAATGTGAGACTTACACGCTGGGAGAACACAGTGTGAGACCGACACACCAGGGAACACAGTGTGAGAGTGGCACACCGGGAGAACATAGTGTGAGACTGACACCCTGGGAGAATGCAGTGTGAAACTGACTCCCCAGGGAACACAGTGTGAGACTGACACACTGGGGGAACACAGAGAGAGACTGACACACCAGGGAATACAGTGTGAGACTGACATACCGGGGGACACAGTGTGAGACTGACACACTGGGAGAACACAGTGTGAGGCCGACACACCACGGGAACATAGTGAGAGACTGACACAGCGGGGAACACAGTGTGAGACTGACAGACAGGGAAAATATTTTCCGAGACTGACACACTGGGAGAACACAGTGTGAGACTGACATCACCGGGAGAACACAGTGTGAAACTGACTCACCTGGGAACACAGTGTGATACTGACACACTGGGGGAACACAGTGTGAGGCTGACACACTGGGGAACACAGTGTGAGACTGACATACTGGGGAACACAATGTGAGACTTACATTGCTGGGAGAACACAGTGTGAGACCGACACACCAGGGAACACAGTGTGAGACTGGCACACCGGAAGAACAGAGCGTGAGACTGACACACCAAACGAATGCAGTGTGAAACTGACTCACCAGGGACACAGTGTGAGACTGACACACAGGGAAAACATTGTCCGAGACTGGCACACTGGGAGAACACAGTGGGAGACTGACAACACCGGGAGAACATAGTGTGAGACTGAGACATCAGGAGAACACAGTGTGAAACTGACTCACCTGGGAACACAGTGTGAGACTGACACACTGGGGGAACACAGTGTGAGGCTGACACACTGGGGAACACAGTGAGAGACTGACACACTGGGAGAACATAGTGTGTGACTGACACACTGGGGAACAGAGTGAGAGACTGACCCACTGTGGGAACACAGTGTGAGACTGACATACTGTGGGACACAGTGTGAGACTGACACCCTGGGGAACACAGTGTGAGATTGACACACTGGGAGAACATAGTGTGTGACTGACACACTGGGGAACAGAGTGAGAGACTGACCCACTGTGGGAACACAGTGTGAGACTGACATACTGTGGGACACAGTGTGAGACTGACACATGAGGGAGCACAGTGAAAGGCTGACACACCAGGGAACATAGTGTGAGACCGACACACTGGGGAACACAAAGTGAGAATTACATGCTGGGAGAACACAGTGTGAGAGCGACACATTGGGGAAAACAGTGTGAGACTGAGGCACTGGGGAACACAGTGTGAGACTGACACACTGGGAGAACACAGTGTGAGGCTGACACACCACGGGAAGATAGTGAGAGACTGACACACCGGGGAACACAGTGTGAGACTGACAGACAGGGAAAATATTGTCCGAGACTGGCACACTGGGTGAACACAGTGTGAGACTGACAACACCGGGAGAACACAGTGTGAAACTGACTCACCTGGGAACACAGTTTGAGACTGACACACTGGGGGAACACAGTGTGAGGCTGACACACTGGGGAACACAGTGTGAGACTGACACACTGGGGAACACAATGTGAGACTTACATGCTGGGGGAACACAGTGTGAGACCGACACACCAGGGAACACAGTGTGAGACTGGCACACCGGGAGAACACAGTGTGAGACTGACACACCAAACGAATGCAGTGTGAAACTGACTCACCAGGGACAGTGTGAGACTGACACACTGGGAGAACATAGTGAGAGACTGATACACTGGGGAACACAGTGTGAGACTGACACACAGGGAAAACATTGTCCGAGACTGGCACACTGGGAGAACACAGTGGGAGACTGACAACACCGGGAGAACCTAGTGTGAGACTGAGACATCAGGAGAACACAGTGTGAAACTGACTCACCTGGGAACACAGTGTGAGACTGACACACTGGGGGAACACAGTGTGAGGCTGACACACTGGGGAACACAGTGTGAGACTGACACACTGGGGAACACAATGTGAGACTTACATGCTGGGAGAACACAGTGTGAGACCGACACACCAGGGAACACAGTGTGAGACTGGCACACCAAACGAATGCAGTGTGAAACTGACTCACCAGGGACACAGTGTGAGACTGACACACTGGGAGAACATAGTGAGAGACTGATACACTGGGGAACACAGTGTGAGACTGACACACAGGGAAAACATTGTCCGAGACTGGCACACTGGGAGAACACAGTGGGAGACTGACAAAACTGGGAGAACATAGTGTGAGACTGACACATCAGGAGAACACAGTGTGAAACGGACTCACCTGGGAACATAGTGTGATACTGACGCACTGGGGGAACACAGTGTGAGGCTGACACACTGGGGAACACAGTGAGAGACTGACACACCGCGGGAACACAGTGTGACACTGACATACCGCGGGAACACAGTGTGAGACTGAAACAATGGGGAACACAGTGTGAGACTGACACACTGGGGAACACAGTGTGAGACTGACACACTGGGGAACAGAGTGATAGACTGACCCACTGTGGGAACACAGTGTGAGACTGGCATACTGTGGGACACAGTGTGAGACTGACACATGAGGGAGCACAGTGAAAGGCTGACACACCAGGGAACATAGTGTGAGACCGACACAGTGGGAAACACAAAGTGAGACTTACATGCTGGGAGAACACAGTGTGAGAGCGACACACTGGGGAACACAGTGTGAGACTGAGGCACTGGGGAACACAATGTGAGACTTACACGCTGGGAGAACACAGTGTGAGACCGACACACCAGGGAACACAGTGTGAGAGTGGCACACCGGGAGAACATAGTGTGAGACTGAAACCCTGGGAGAATGCAGTGTGAAACTGACTCCCCAGGGAACACAGTGTGAGACTGACACACTGGGGGAACACAGAGAGAGACTGACACACAAGGGAATACAGTGTGAGACTGAAATACCGGGGGACACAGTGTGAGACTGACACACTGGGAGAACACAGTGTGAGGCTGACACACCACGGGAACATAGTGAGAGACTGACACACCGGGGAACACAGTGTGAGACTGACAGACAGGGAAAATATTGTCCGAGACTGGCACACTGGGAGAACACAATGTGAGACTGACAACGCCGGGAGAACACAGTGTGAAACTGACTCACCTGGGAACACAGTTTGAGACTGACACACTGGGGGAACACAGTGTGAGGCTGACACACTGGGGAACACTGTGTGAGACTGACACACTGGGGAACACAATGTGAGACTTACATGCTGGGAGAACACAGTGTGAGACCGACACACCAGGGAACACAGTGTGAGACTGGCACACCGGGAGAACACAGTGTGAGACTGACACACCAAACGAATGCAGTGTGAAACTGACTCACCAGGGCCAGTGTGAGACTGACACACTGGGAGAACATAGTGAGAGACTGATACACTGGGGAACACAGTGTGAGACTGACACACAGGGAAAACATTGTCCGAGACTGGCACACTGGGAGAACACAGTGGGAGACTGACAACACCGGGAGAACATAGTGTGAGACTGAGACATCAGGAGAACACAGTGTGAAACTGACTCACCTGGGAACACAGTGTGAGACTGACACACTGGGGGAACACAGTGTGAGGCTGACACACTGGGGAACACAGTGTGCGACTGACACACTGGGGAACACAATGTGAGACTTACATGCTGGGAGAACACAGTGTGAGACCGACACACCAGGGAACACAGTGTGAGACTGGCACACCGGGAGAACAGAGTGTGAGACTGACACACCAAACGAATGCAGTGTGAAACTGACTCACCAGGGACACAGTGTGAGACTGACACACTGGGGAACACATTGTGAGACTGACACACTGGGGAACACAGTGTGAGACTGACCCACTGGGGAACAGAGTGAGAGACTGACCCACTGTGGGAACACAGTGTGAGACTGGCATACTGTGGGACACAGTGTGAGACTGACACATGAGGGAGCACAGTGAAAGGCTGACACACCAGGGAACATAGTGTGAGACCGACACACTGGGGAACACAGTGTGAGACTGGCACACCGGGAGAACAGAGTGTGAGACTGACACACCAAACGAATGCAGTGTGAAACTGACTCACCAGGGACACAGTGTGAGACTGACACACTGGGAGAACATAGTGAGAGACTGATACACTGGGGAACACAGTGTGAGACTGACACACAGGGAAAACATTGTCCGAGACTGGCACACTGGGAGAACACAGTGGGAGACTGACAACACCGGGAGAACATAGTGTGAGACTGACACATCAGGAGAACACAGTGTGAAGCGGACTCACCTGGGAACATAGTGTGACACTGACGCACTGGGGGAACACAGTGTGAGGCTGACACACTGGGGAACACAGTGAGAGACTGACACACCGCGGGAACACAGTGTGAGACTGACACACCGGGGAACACATTGTGAGACTGACACACTGGGGAACACAGTGTGAGACTGACCCACTGGGGAACAGAGTGAGAGACTGACCCACTGTGGGAACACAGTGTGAGACTGGCATACTGTGGGACACAGTGTGAGACTGACACATGAGGGAGCACAGTGAAAGGCTGACACACCAGGGAACACAGTGTGAGAGTGGCACACCGGGAGAACATAGTGTGAGACTGACACCCTGGGAGAATGCAGTGTGAAACTGACTCCCCAGGGAACACAGTGTGAGACTGACACACTGGGGGAACACAGAGAGAGACTGACACACCAGGGAATACAGTGTGAGACTGACATACCGGGGTACACAGTGTGAGACTGACACACTGGGAGAACACAGTGTGAGGCTGACACACCACGGGAACATAGTGAGAGACTGACACACCAGGGAACACAGTGTGAGACTGACAGACAGGGAAAATATTGTCCGAGACTGGCACACTGGGAGAACACAGTGTGAGACTGACAACACCGGGAGAACACAGTGTGAAACTGACTCACCTGGGAACACAGTGTGAGACTGACACACTGGGGGAACACAGTGTGAGGCTGACACACTGGGGAACACAGTGTGAGACTGACACACTGGGGAACACAATGTGAGACTTACATGCTGGGAGAACACAGTGTGAGACCGACACACCAGGGAACACAGTGTGAGACTGGCACACCGGGAGAACACTGTGTGAGACTGACACACCAAACGAATGCAGTGTGAAACTGACTCACCAGGGACACAGTGTGAGACAGACACACTGGGAGAACATAGTGAGAGACTGATACACTGGGGAACACAGTGTGAGAAAGACACACAGGGAAAACATTGTCCGAGACTGGCACACTGGGAGAACACAGTGGGAGACTGACAACACCGGGAGAACATAGTGTGAGACTGAGACATCAGGAGAACACAGTGTGAAACTGACTCACCTGGGAACACAGTGTGAGACTGACACACTGCGGGATCACAGTGTGAGGCTGACACACTGGGGAACACAGTGAGAGACTGACACAGCGCGGGAACACAGTGTGAGACTGACATACCGCGGGAACACAGTGTGAGACTGACACACTGGGGAACACAGTGTCAGACTGACACACTGGGAGAACACAGTGTGAGACTGACACACTGGGGAACACAGTGAGAGACTGACCCACCGTGGGAACACAGTGTGAGACTGACAAACTGTGGGACACCATGTGAGACTGACACATGAGGGAGCACAGTGAAAGGCTGACCCACAAGGGAACATAGTGTGAGACCGACACACTGGGGAACACAAAGTGAGACTTACATGCTGGGAGAACAAAGTGTGAGAGCGACACACTGGGGAACACAGTGTGAGACTGAGACACTGGGGAACACAATGTGAGACTTACACGCTGGGAGAACACAGTGTGAGACCAACACACCCGGGAACACAGTGTGAGAGTGGCACACCGGGAGAACATAGTGTGAGACTGACACCCTGGGAGAATGCAGTGTGAAACTGACTCCCCAGGGAACACAGTGTGAGACTGACACACTGGGGGAACACAGAGAGAGACTGACACACCAGGGAATACAGTGTGAGACTGACATACCGGGGGACACAGTGTGAGACTGACACACTGGGAGAACACAGTGTGAGGCTGACACACCACGGGAACATAGTGAGAGACTGACACACCGGGGAACACAGTGTGAGACTGACAGACAGGGAAAATATTTTCCGAGACTGACACTCTGGGAGAACACAGTGTGAGACTGACATCACCGGGAGAACACAGTGTGAAACTGACTCACCTGGGAACACAGTGTGATACTGACACACTGGGGGAACACAGTGTGAGGCTGACACACTGGGGAACACAGTGTGAGACTGACACACTGGGGAACACAATGTGAGACTTACATTGCTGGGAGAACACAGTGTGAGACCGACACACCAGGGAACACAGTGTGAGACTGGCACACCGGGAGAACACTGTGTGAGACTGACACACCAAACGAATGCAGTGTGAAACTGACTCACCAGGGACACAGTGTGAGACAGACACACTGGGAGAACATAGTGAGAGACTGATACACTGGGGAACACAGTGTGAGAAAGACACACAGGGAAAACATTGTCCGAGACTGGCACACTGGGAGAACACAGTGGGAGACTGACAACACCGGGAGAACATAGTGTCAGACTGAGACATCAGGAGAACACAGTGTGAAACTGACTCACCTGGGAACACAGTGTGAGACTGACACACTGCGGGATCACAGTGTGAGGCTGACACACTGGGGAACACAGTGAGAGACTGACACAGCGCGGGAACACAGTGTGAGACTGACATACCGCGGGAACACAGTGTGAGACTGACACACTGGGGAACACAGTGTCAGACTGACACACTGGGAGAACACAGTGTCAGACTGACACACTGGGGAACACAGTGAGAGACTGACCCACCGTGGGAACACAGTGTGAGACTGACAAACTGTGGGACACCATGTGAGACTGACACATGAGGGAGCACAGTGAAAGGCTGACCCACAAGGGAACATAGTGTGAGACCGACACACTGGGGAACACAAAGTGAGACTTACATGCTGGGAGAACAAAGTGTGAGAGCGACACACTGGGGAACACAGTGTGAGACTGAGACACTGGGGAACACAATGTGAGACTTACACGCTGGGAGAACACAGTGTGAGACCAACACACCCGGGAACACAGTGTGAGAGTGGCACACCGGGAGAACATAGTGTGAGACTGACACCCTGGGAGAATGCAGTGTGAAACTGACTCCCCAGGGAACACAGTGTGAGACTGACACACTGGGGGAACACAGAGAGAGACTGACACACCAGGGAATACAGTGTGAGACTGACATACCGGGGGACACAGTGTGAGACTGACACACTGGGAGAACACAGTGTGAGGCTGACACACCACGGGAACATAGTGAGAGACTGACACACCGGGGAACACAGTGTGAGACTGACAGACAGGGAAAATATTTTCCGAGACTGACACTCTGGGAGAACACAGTGTGAGACTGACATCACCGGGAGAACACAGTGTGAAACTGACTCACCTGGGAACACAGTGTGATACTGACACACTGGGGGAACACAGTGTGAGGCTGACACACTGGGGAACACAGTGTGAGACTGACACACTGGGGAACACAATGTGAGACTTACATTGCTGGGAGAACACAGTGTGAGACCGACACACCAGGGAACACAGTGTGAGACTGGCACACCGGGAGAACAGAGCGTGAGACTGACACACCAAACGAATGCAGTGTGAAACTGAATCACCAGGGACACAGTGTGAGACTGACACACTGGGAGAACATAGTGAGAGACTGATACACTGGGGAACACAGTGTGAGACTGACACACAGGGAAAACATTGTCCGAGACTGGCACACTGGGAGAACACAGTGGGAGACTGACAACACCGGGAGAACATAGTGTGAGACTGACACATCAGGAGAACACAGTGTGAAACTGACTCACCTGGGAACACAGTGTGAGACTGACACACTGGGGAACACAGTGAGAGACTGACACAACGCGGGAAAACAGTGTAAGACTGACATACCGCGGGAACACAGTGTGAGACTGACACCCTGGGGAACACAGTGTGAGATTGACACACTGGGAGAACATAGTGTGTGACTGACACACTGGGGAACAGAGTGAGAGACTGACCCACTGTGGGAACACAGTGTGAGACTGACATACTGTGGGACACAGTGTGAGACTGACACATGAGGGAGCACAGTGAAAGGCTGACACACCAGGGAACATAGTGTGAGACCGACACACTGGGGAACACAAAGTGAGAATTACATGCTGGGAGAACACAGTGTGAGAGCGACACACTGGGGAACACAGTGTGAGACTGAGGCACTGGGGAACACAGTGTGAGACTGACACACTGGGAGAACACAGTGTGAGGCTGACACACCACGGGACGATAGTGAGAGACTGACACACCGGGGAACACAGTGTGAGACTGACAGACAGGGAAAATATTGTCCGAGACTGGCACACTGGGTGAACACAGTGTGAGACTGACAACACCGGGAGAACACAGTGTGAAACTGACTCACCTGGGAACACAGTTTGAGACTGACACACTGGGGGAACACAGTGTGAGGCTGACACACTGGGGAACACAGTGTGAGACTGACACACTGGGGAACACAATGTGAGACTTACATGCTGGGGGAACACAGTGTGAGACCGACACACCAGGGAACACAGTGTGAGACTGGCACACCGGGAGAACACAGTGTGAGACTGACACACCAAACGAATGCAGTGTGAAACTGACTCACCAGGGACAGTGTGAGACTGACACACTGGGAGAACATTGTCCGAGACTGGCACACTGGGAGAACACAGTGGGAGACTGACAACACCGGGAGAACCTAGTGTGAGACTGAGACATCAGGAGAACACAGTGTGAAACTGACTCACCTGGGAACACAGTGTGAGACTGACACACTGGGGGAACACAGTGTGAGGCTGACACACTGGGGAACACAGTGTGAGACTGACACACTGGGGAACACAATGTGAGACTTACATGCTGGGAGAACACAGTGTGAGACCGACACACCAGGGAACACAGTGTGAGACTGGCACACCAAACGAATGCAGTGTGAAACTGACTCATCAGGGACACAGTGTGAGACTGACACACTGGGAGAACATAGTGAGAGACTGATACACTGGGGAACACAGTGTGAGACTGACACACAGGGAAAACATTGTCCGAGACTGGCACACTGGGAGAACACAGTGGGAGACTGACAACACTGGGAGAACATAGTGTGAGACTGACACATCAGGAGAACACAGTGTGAAACTGACTCACCTGGGAACATAGTGTGATACTGACGCACTAGGGGAACACAGTGTGAGGCTGACACACTGGGGAACACAGTGAGAGACTGACACACCGCGGGAACACAGTGTGACACTGACATACCGTGGGAACACAGTGTGAGACTGAAACAATGGGGAACACAGTGTGAGACTGACACACTGGGGAACACAGTGTGAGACTGACCCACTGGGGAACAGAGTGAGAGACTGACCCACTGTGGGAACACAGTGTGAGACTGGCATACTGTGGGACACAGTGTGAGACTGACACATGAGGGAGCACAGTGAAAGGCTGACACACCAGGGAACATAGTGTGAGACCGACACAGTGGGGAACACAAAGTGAGACTTACATGCTGGGAGAACACAGTGTGAGAGCGACACACTGGGGAACACAGTGTGAGACTGAGGCACTGGGGAACACAATGTGAGTCTTACACGCTGGGAGAACACAGTGTGAGACCGACACACCAGGGAACACAGTGTGAGAGTGGCACACCGGGAGAACATAGTGTGAGACTGACACCCTGGGAGAATGCAGTGTGAAACTGACTCCCCAGGGAACACAGTGTGAGACTGACACACTGGGGGAACACAGAGAGAGACTGACACACAAGGGAATACAGTGTGAGACTGAAATACCGGGGGACACAGTGTGAGACTGACACACTGGGAGAACACAGTGTGAGGCTGACACACCACGGGAACATAGTGAGAGACTGACACACCGGGGAACACAGTGTGAGACTGACAGACAGGGAAAATATTGTCCGAGACTGGCACACTGGGAGAACACAGTGTGAGACTGACAACGCCGGGAGAACACAGTGTGAAACTGACTCACCTGGGAACACAGTTTGAGACTGACACACTGGGGGAACACAATGTGAGACTGACACACTGGGGAACACAATGTGAGACTTACATGCTGGGAGAACACAGTGTGAGACCGACACACCAGGGAACACAGTGTGAGACTGGCACACCGGGAGAACACAGTGTGAGACTGACACACCAAACGAATGCAGTGTGAAACTGACTCACCAGGGACAGTGTGAGACTGACACACTGGGAGAACATAGTGAGAGACTGATACACTGGGGAACACAGTGTGAGACTGACACACAGGGAAAATATTGTCCGAGACTGGCACACTGGGAGAACACAGTGGGATACTGACAACACCGGGAGAACATAGTGTGAGACTGAGACATCAGGAGAACACAGTGTGAAACTGACTCACCTGGGAACACAGTGTGAGACTGACACACTGGGGGAACACAGTGTGAGGCTGACACACTGGGGAACACAGTGTGAGACTGACACATGAGGGAGCACAGTGAAAGTCTGACACACCAGGGAACATAGTGTGAGACCGACAGACTGGGGAACACAATGTGAGACTTACACACCAGGGAACACAGTGTGAGAGTGGCACACCGGGAGAACATAGTGTGAGACTGACACCCTGGGAGAATGCAGTGTGAAACTGACTCCCCAGGGAACACAGTGTGAGACTGACACACTGGGGGAACACAGAGAGAGACTGACACACCAGGGAATACAGTGTGAGACTGACATACCGGGGGACACAGTGTGAGACTGACACACTGGGAGAACACAGTGTGAGGCTGACACACCACGGGAACATAGTGAGAGACTGACACACCGGGGAACACAGTGTGAGACTGACAGACAGGGAAAATATTGTCCGAGACTGGCACACTGGGAGAACACAGTGTGAGACTGACAACACCGGGAGAACACAGTGTGAAACTGACTCACCTGGGAACACAGTGTGAGACTGACACACTGGGGGAACACAGTGTGAGGCTGACACACTGGGGAACACAGTGTGAGACTGACACACTGGGGAACACAATGTGAGACTTACATGCTGGGAGAACACAGTGTGAGACCGACACACCAGGGAACACAGTGTGAGACTGGCACACCGGGAGAACACTGTGTGAGACTGACACACCAAACGAATGCAGTGTGAAACTGACTCACCAGGGACACAGTGTGAGACAGACACACTGGGAGAACATAGTGAGAGACTGATACACTGGGGAACACAGTGTGAGAAAGACACACAGGGAAAACATTGTCCGAGACTGGCACACTGGGAGAACACAGTGGGAGACTGACAACACCGGGAGAACATAGTGTGAGACTGACACATCAGGAGAACACAGTGTGAAACTGACTCACCTGGGAACACAGTGTGAGACTGACACACTGCGGGATCACAGTGTGAGGCTGACACACTGGGGAACACAGTGAGAGACTGACACAGCGCGGGAACACAGTGTGAGACTGACATACCGCGGGAACACAGTGTGAGACTGACACACTGGGGAACACAGTGTGAGACTGACACACTGGGAGAACACAGTGTGAGACTGACACACTGGGGAACACAGTGAGAGACTGACCCACCGTGGGAACACAGTGTGAGACTGACAAACTGTGGGACACCATGTGAGACTGACACATGAGGGAGCACAGTGAAAGGCTGACACACAAGGGAACATAGTGTGAGACCAAGACACTGGGGAACACAAAGTGAGACTTACATGCTGGGAGAACAAAGTGTGAGAGCGACACACTGGGGAACACAGTGTGAGACTGAGACACTGGGGAACACAATGTGAGACTTACACGCTGGGAGAACACAGTGTGAGACCAACACACCCGGGAACACAGTGTGAGAGTGGCACACCGGGAGAACATAGTGTGAGACTGACACCCTGGGAGAATGCAGTGTGAAACTGACTCCCCAGGGAACACAGTGTGAGACTGACACACTGGGGGAACACAGAGAGAGACTGACACACCAGGGAATACAGTGTGAGACTGACATACCGGGGGACACAGTGTGAGACTGACACACTGGGAGAACACAGTGTGAGGCTGACACACCACGGGAACATAGTGAGAGACTGACACACCGGGGAACACAGTGTGAGACTGACAGACAGGGAAAATATTGTCCGAGACTGGCACACTGGGTGAACACAGTGGGAGACTGACAACGCCGGGAGAACACAGTGTGAAACTGACTCACCTGGGAACACAGTTTGAGACTGACACACTGGGGGAACACAGTGTGAGGCTGACACACTGGGGAACACAGTGTGAGACTGACACACTGGGGAACACAATGTGAGACTTACATGCTGGGAGAACACAGTGTGAGACCGACACACCAGGGAACACAGTGTGAGACTGGCACACCGGGAGAACACAGAGTGAGACTGACACACCAAACGAATGCAGTGTGAAACTGACTCACCAGGGACAGTGTGAGACTGACACACTGGGAGAACATAGTGAGAGACTGATACACTGGGGAACACAGTGTGAGACTGACACACAGGGAAAACATTGTCCGAGACTGGCACACTGGGAGAACACAGTGGGAGACTGACAACACCGGGAGAACATAGTGTGAGACTGAGACATCAGGAGAACACAGTGTGAAACTGACTCACCTGGGAACACAGTTTGAGACTGACACACTGGGGGAACACAGTGTGAGGCTGACACACTGGGGAACACAGTGTGAGACTGACACACTGGGGAACACAATGTGAGACTTACATGCTGGGAGAACACAGTGTGAGACCGACACACCAGGGAACACAGTGTGAGACTGGCACACCAAACGAATGCAGTGTGAAACTGACTCACCAGGGACACAGTGTGAGACTGACACACTGGGAGAACATAGTGAGAGACTGATACACTGGGGAACACAGTGTGAGACTGACACACAGGGAAAACATTGTCCGAGACTGGCACACTGGGAGAACACAGTGGGAGACTGACAACACTGGGAGAACATAGTGTGAGACTGACACATCAGGAGAACACAGTGTGAAACTGACTCACCTGGGAACATAGTGTGATACTGACGCACTGGGGGAACACAGTGTGAGGCTGAAACACTGGGGAACACAGTGAGAGACTGACACACCGCGGGAACACAGTGTGAGACTGACATAACGCGGGAACACAGTGTGAGACTGACACAATGGGGAACACAGTGTGAGACTGACACACTGGGGAACACAGTGTGAGACAGACACACTGGGGAACAGAGTGAGAGGCTGACCCACTGTGGGAACACAGTGTGAGACTGGCATACTGTGGGACACAGTGTGAGACTGACACATGAGGGAGCACAGTGAAAGGCTGACACACCAGGGAACATAGTGTGAGACCGACACACTGGGGAACACAAAGTGAGACTTACATGCTGGGAGAACACAGTGTGAGAGCGACACACTGGGGAACACAGTGTGAGACTGAGGCACTGGAGAACACAATGTGAGACTTACACGCTGGGAGAACACAGTGTGAGACCGACACTCCAGGGAACACAGTGTGAGAGTGGCACACCGGGAGAACATAGTGTGAGACTGACACCCTGGGAGAATGCAGTGTGAAACTGACTCCCCAGGGAACACAGTGTGAGACTGACACACTGGGGGAACACAGAGAGAGACTGACTCACCAGGGAATACTGTGTGAGTCTGACATACCGGGGGACACAGTGTGAGACTGACATACTGGGAGAACACAGTGTGAGGCTGACACACCACGGGAACATAGTGAGAGACTGACACACCGGGGAACACAGTGTGAGACTGACAGACAGGGAATATATTGTCCGAGACTGGCACACTGGGAGAACACAGTGTGAGACTGACAACGCCGGGAGAACACAGTGTGAAACTGACTCACCTGGGAACACAGTTTGAGACTGACACACTGGGGGAACACAGTGTGAGGCTGACACACTGGGGAACACAGTGTGAGACTGACACACTTGGGAACACAATGTGAGACTTACATGCTGGGAGAACACAGTGTGAGACTGACACACCAGGGAACACAGTGTGAGACTGGCACACCGGGAGAACAGAGTGTGAGACTGACACACCAAACGAATGCAGTGTGAAACTGACTCACCAGGGACATTGTGAGACTGACACAATGGGAGAACATAGTGAGAGACTGATACACTGGGAACACAGTGTGAGACTGACAGACAGGGAAAACATTGTCCGAGACTGGCACACTGGGAGAACACAGTGGGAGACTGACAACACCGGGAGAACATAGTGTGAGACTGAGACATCAGGAGAACACAGTGTGAAACTGACTCACCTGGGAACACAGTTTGAGACTGACACACTGGGGGAACACAGTGTGAGGCTGACACACTGGGGAACACAATGTGAGACTTACATGCTGGGAGAACACAGTGTGAGACCGACACACCAGGGAACACAGTGTGAGACTGGCACACCGGGAGAACACAGTGTGAGACTGACACACCAAACGAATGCAGTGTGAAACTGACTCACCCGGGACAGTGTGAGACTGACACACTGGGAGAACATAGTGAGAGACTGATACACTGGGGAACACAGTGTGAGACTGACACACAGGGAAAACATTGTCCGAGACTGGCACACTGGGAGAACACAGTGGGAGACTGACAACACCGGGAGAACATAGTGTGAGACTGAGACATCAGGAGAACACAGTGTGAAACTGACTCACCTGGGAACACAGTGTGAGACTGACACACTGGGGGAACACAGTGTGAGGCTGACACACTGGGGAACACAGTGAGAGACTGACACACTGGGGAACACAATGTGAGACTTACATGCTGGGAGAACACAGTGTGAGACCGACACACCAGGGAACACAGTGTGAGACTGGCATACCGCGGGAACACAGTGTGAGACTGACACAATGGGGAACACAGTGTGAGACTGACACACTGGGGAACACAGTGTGAGACTGACACACTGGGGAACAGAGTGAGAGACTGACCCACTGTGGGAACACAGTGTGAGACTGGCATACTGTGGGACACAGTGTGAGACTGACACATGAGGGAGCACAGTGAAAGTCTGACACACCAGGGAACATAGTGTGAGACCGACACACTGGGGAACACAAAGTGAGACTTACATGCTGGGAGAACACAGTGTGAGAGCGACACACTTGGGAACACAGTGTGAGACTGAGGCACTGGGGAACACAATGTGAGACTTACACGCTGGGAGAACACAGTGTGAGACCGACACACCAGGGAACACAGTGTGAGAGTGGCACACCGGGAGAACATAGTGTGAGACTGACACCCTGGGAGAATGCAGTGTGAAACTGACTCCCCAGGGAACACAGTGTGAGACTGACACACTGGGGGAACACAGAGAGAGACTGACACACCAGGGAATACAGTGTGAGACTGACATATCGGGGGACACAGTGTGATACTGACACACTGGGAGAACACAGTGTGAGGCTGACACACCACGGGAACATAGTGAGAGACTGACACACCGGGGAACACAGTGTGAGACTGACAGACAGGGAATATATTGTCCCAGACTGGCACACTGGGAGAACACAGTGTGAGACTGACAACGCCGGGAGAACACAGTGTGAAACTGACTCACCTGGGAACACAGTTTGAGACTGACACACTGGGGGAACACAGTGTGAGGCTGACACACTGGGGAACACAGTGTGAGACTGACACACTGGGGAACACAATGTGAGACTTACATGCTGGGAGAACACAGTGTGAGACCGACACACCAGGGAACACAGTGTGAGACTGGCACACCGGGAGAACACAGTGTGAGACTGACACACCAAACGAATGCAGTGTGAAACTGACTCACCAGGGACAGTGTGAGACTGACACACTGGGAGAACATAGTGAGAGACTGATACACTGGGGAACACAGTGTGAGACTGACACACAGGGAAAACATTGTCCGAGACTGGCACACTGGGAGAACACAGTGGGAGACTGACAACACCGGGAGAACATAGTGTGAGACTGAGACATCAGGAGAACACAGTGTGAAACTGACTCACCTGGGAACACAGTGTGAGACTGACACACTGGGGGAACACAGTGTGAGGCTGACACACTGGGGAACACAGTGTGCGACTGACACACTGGGGAACACAATGTGAGACTTACATGCTGGGAGAACACAGTGTGAGACCGACACACCAGGGAACACAGTGTGAGACTGGCACACCGGGAGAACAGAGTGTGAGACTGACACACCAAACGAATGCAGTGTGAAACTGACTCACCAGGGACACAGTGTGAGACTGACACACTGGGAGAACATAGTGAGAGACTGATACACTGGGGAACACAGTGTGAGACTGACACACAGGGAAAACATTGTCCGAGACTGGCACACTGGGAGAACATAGTGGGAGACTGACAACACCGGGAGAACATAGTGTGAGACTGACACATCAGGAGAACACAGTGTGAAATGGACTCACCTGGGAACATAGTGTGATACTGACGCACTGGGGGAACACAGTGTGAGGCTGACACACTGGGGAACACAGTGAGAGACTGACACACCGCGGGAACACAGTGTGAGACTGACATACCGCGGGAACACAGTGTGAGACTGACACACTGGGGAACACAGTGTGAGACTGACACACTGGGGAACACAGTGTGAGACTGACACACTGGGGAACAGAGTGAGAGACTGACCCACTGTGGGAACACAGTGTGAGACTGGCATACTGTGGGACACAGTGTGAGACTGACACATGAGGGAGCACAGTGAAAGGCTGACACACCAGGGAACATAGTGTGAGACCGACACACTGGGGAACACAATGTGAGACTTACACACCAGGGAACACAGTGTGAGAGTGGCACACCGGGAGAACATAGTGTGAGACTGACACCCTGGGAGAATGCAGTGTGAAACTGACTCCCCAGGGAACACAGTGTGAGACTGACACACTGGGGGAACGCAGAGAGAGACTGACACACCAGGGAATACAGTGTGAGACTGACATACCGGGGGACACAGTGTGAGACTGACACACTGGGAGAACACAGTGTGAGACTGACAGACAGGAAATATATTGTCCGAGACTGGCACAATGTGAGAACACAGTGTGAGACTGACAACGCCGGGAGAACACAGTGTGAAACTGACTCACCTGGGAACACAGTTTGAGACTGACACACTGGGGGAACACAGTGTGAGGCTGACACACTGGGGAACACAGTGTGAGACTGACACACTGGGGAACACAATGTGAGACTTACATGCTGGGAGAACACAGTGTGAGACCGACACACCAGGGAACACAGTGTGAGACTGGCACACCGGGAGAACACAGTGTGAGACTGACACACCAAACGAATGCAGTGTGAAACTGACTCACCAGGGACAGTGTGAGACTGACACACTGGGAGAACATAGTGAGAGACTGATACACTGGGGAACACAGTGTGAGACTGACACACAGGGAAAACATTGTCCGAGACTGGCACACTGGGAGAACACAGTGGGAGACTGACAACACCGGGAGAACATAGTGTGAGACTGACACATCAGGAGAACACAGTGTGAAACTGACTCACCTGGGAACACAGTGTGAGACTGACACACTGGGGGAACACAGTGTGAGGCTGACACACTGGGGAACACAGTGTGCGACTGACACACTGGGGAACACAATGTGAGACTTACATGCTGGGAGAACACAGTGTGAGACCGACACACCAGGGAACACAGTGTGAGACTGGCACACCGGGAGAACAGAGTGTGAGACTGACACACCAAACGAATGCAGTGTGAAACTGACTCACCAGGGACACAGTGTGAGACTGACACACTGGGAGAACATAGTGAGAGACTGATACACTGGGGAACACAGTGTGAGACTGACACACAGGGAAAACATTGTCCGAGACTGGCACACTGGGAGAACACAGTGGGAGACTGACAACACCGGGAGAACATAGTGTGAGACAGAGACATCAGGAGAACACAGTGTGAAATGGACTCACCTGGGAACATAGTGTGATACTGACGCACTGGGGGAACACAGTGTGAGGCTGACACACTGGGGAACACAGTGAGAGACTGACACACCGCGGGAACACAGTGTGAGACTGACATACCGCGGGAACACAGTGTGAGACTGACACACTGGGGAACACAGTGTGAGACTGACACACTGGGGAACACAGTGTGAGACTGACACACTGGGGAACAGAGTGAGAGACTGACCCACTGTGGGAACACAGTGTGAGACTGGCATACTGTGGGACACAGTGTGAGACTGACACATGAGGGAGCACAGTGAAAGGCTGACACACCAGGGAACATAGTGTGAGACCGACACACTGGGGAAAACAATGTGAGACTTACACACCAGGGAACACAGTGTGAGAGTGGCACACCGGGAGAACATAGTGTGAGACTGACACCCTGGGAGAATGCAGTGTGAAACTGACTCCCCAGGGAACACAGTGTGAGTCTGACACACTGGGGGAACGCAGAGAGAGACTGACACACCAGGGAATACAGTGTGAGACTGACATACCGGGGGACACAGTGTGAGACTGACACACTGGGAGAACACAGTGTGAGACTGACAGACAGGAAATATATTGTCCGAGAATGGCACAATGTGAGAACACAGTGTGAGACTGACAACGCCGGGAGAACACAGTGTGAAACTGACTCACCTGGGAACACAGTTTGAGACTGACACACTGGGGGAACACAGTGTGAGGCTGACACACTGGGGAACACAGTGTGAGACTGACACACTGGGGAACACAATGTGAGACTTACATGCTGGGAGAAGACAGTGTGAGACCGACACACCAGGGAACACAGTGTGAGACTGGCACACCGGGAGAACACAGTGTGAGACTGACACACCAAACGAATGCAGTGTGAAACTGACTCACCAGGGACAGTGTGAGACTGACACACTGGGAGAACATAGTGAGAGACTGATACACTGGGGAACACAGTGTGAGACTGACACACAGGGAAAACATTGTCCGAGACTGGCACACTGGGAGAACACAGTGGGAGACTGACAACACCGGGAGAACATAGTGTGAGACTGAGACATCAGGAGAACACAGTGTGAAACTGACTCACCTGGGAACACAGTGTGAGACTGACACACTGGGGGAACACAGTGTGAGGCTGACACACTGGGGAACACAGTGAGAGACTGACACACTGGGGAACACAATGTGAGACTTACATGCTGGGAGAACACAGTGTGAGACCGACACACCAGGGAACACAGTGTGAGACTGGCATACCGCGGGAACACAGTGTGAGACTGACACAATGGGGAACACAGTGTGAGACTGACACACTGGGGAACACAGTGTGAGACTGACACACTGGGGAACAGAGTGAGAGACTGACCCACTGTGGGAACACAGTGTGAGACTGGCATACTGTGGGACACAGTGTGAGACTGACACATGAGGGAGCACAGTGAAAGTCTGACACACCAGGGAACATAGTGTGAGACCGACACACTGGGGAACACAAAGTGAGACTTACATGCTGGGAGAACACAGTGTGAGAGCGACACACTTGGGAACACAGTGTGAGACTGAGGCACTGGGGAACACAATGTGAGACTTACACGCTGGGAGAACACAGTGTGAGACCGACACACCAGGGAACACAGTGTGAGAGTGGCACACCGGGAGAACATAGTGTGAGACTGACACCCTGGGAGAATGCAGTGTGAAACTGACTCCCCAGGGAACACAGTGTGAGACTGACACACTGGGGGAACACAGAGAGAGACTGACACACCAGGGAATACAGTGTGAGACTGACATATCGGGGGACACAGTGTGATACTGACACACTGGGAGAACACAGTGTGAGGCTGACACACCACGGGAACATAGTGAGAGACTGACACACCGGGGAACACAGTGTGAGACTGACAGACAGGGAATATATTGTCCCAGACTGGCACACTGGGAGAACACAGTGTGAGACTGACAACGCCGGGAGAACACAGTGTGAAACTGACTCACCTGGGAACACAGTTTGAGACTGACACACTGGGGGAACACAGTGTGAGGCTGACACACTGGGGAACACAGTGTGAGACTGACACACTGGGGAACACAATGTGAGACTTACATGCTGGGAGAACACAGTGTGAGACCGACACACCAGGGAACACAGTGTGAGACTGGCACACCGGGAGAACACAGTGTGAGACTGACACACCAAACGAATGCAGTGTGAAACTGACTCACCAGGGACAGTGTGAGACTGACACACTGGGAGAACATAGTGAGAGACTGATACACTGGGGAACACAGTGTGAGACTGACACACAGGGAAAACATTGTCCGAGACTGGCACACTGGGAGAACACAGTGGGAGACTGACAACACCGGGAGAACATAGTGTGAGACTGAGACATCAGGAGAACACAGTGTGAAACTGACTCACCTGGGAACACAGTGTGAGACTGACACACTGGGGGAACACAGTGTGAGGCTGACACACTGGGGAACACAGTGTGCGACTGACACACTGGGGAACACAATGTGAGACTTACATGCTGGGAGAACACAGTGTGAGACCGACACACCAGGGAACACAGTGTGAGACTGGCACACCGGGAGAACAGAGTGTGAGACTGACACACCAAACGAATGCAGTGTGAAACTGACTCACCAGGGACACAGTGTGAGACTGACACACTGGGAGAACATAGTGAGAGACTGATACACTGGGGAACACAGTGTGAGACTGACACACAGGGAAAACATTGTCCGAGACTGGCACACTGGGAGAACATAGTGGGAGACTGACAACACCGGGAGAACATAGTGTGAGACTGACACATCAGGAGAACACAGTGTGAAATGGACTCACCTGGGAACATAGTGTGATACTGACGCACTGGGGGAACACAGTGTGAGGCTGACACACTGGGGAACACAGTGAGAGACTGACACACCGCGGGAACACAGTGTGAGACTGACATACCGCGGGAACACAGTGTGAGACTGACACACTGGGGAACACAGTGTGAGACTGACACACTGGGGAACACAGTGTGAGACTGACACACTGGGGAACAGAGTGAGAGACTGACCCACTGTGGGAACACAGTGTGAGACTGGCATACTGTGGGACACAGTGTGAGACTGACACATGAGGGAGCACAGTGAAAGGCTGACACACCAGGGAACATAGTGTGAGACCGACACACTGGGGAACACAATGTGAGACTTACACACCAGGGAACACAGTGTGAGAGTGGCACACCGGGAGAACATAGTGTGAGACTGACACCCTGGGAGAATGCAGTGTGAAACTGACTCCCCAGGGAACACAGTGTGAGACTGACACACTGGGGGAACGCAGAGAGAGACTGACACACCAGGGAATACAGTGTGAGACTGACATACCGGGGGACACAGTGTGAGACTGACACACTGGGAGAACACAGTGTGAGACTGACAGACAGGAAATATATTGTCCGAGACTGGCACAATGTGAGAACACAGTGTGAGACTGACAACGCCGGGAGAACACAGTGTGAAACTGACTCACCTGGGAACACAGTTTGAGACTGACACACTGGGGGAACACAGTGTGAGGCTGACACACTGGGGAACACAGTGTGAGACTGACACACTGGGGAACACAATGTGAGACTTACATGCTGGGAGAACACAGTGTGAGACCGACACACCAGGGAACACAGTGTGAGACTGGCACACCGGGAGAACACAGTGTGAGACTGACACACCAAACGAATGCAGTGTGAAACTGACTCACCAGGGACAGTGTGAGACTGACACACTGGGAGAACATAGTGAGAGACTGATACACTGGGGAACACAGTGTGAGACTGACACACAGGGAAAACATTGTCCGAGACTGGCACACTGGGAGAACACAGTGGGAGACTGACAACACCGGGAGAACATAGTGTGAGACTGAGACATCAGGAGAACACAGTGTGAAACTGACTCACCTGGGAACACAGTGTGAGACTGACACACTGGGGGAACACAGTGTGAGGCTGACACACTGGGGAACACAGTGTGCGACTGACACACTGGGGAACACAATGTGAGACTTACATGCTGGGAGAACACAGTGTGAGACCGACACACCAGGGAACACAGTGTGAGACTGGCACACCGGGAGAACAGAGTGTGAGACTGACACACCAAACGAATGCAGTGTGAAACTGACTCACCAGGGACACAGTGTGAGACTGACACACTGGGAGAACATAGTGAGAGACTGATACACTGGGGAACACAGTGTGAGACTGACACACAGGGAAAACATTGTCCGAGACTGGCACACTGGGAGAACACAGTGGGAGACTGACAACACCGGGAGAACATAGTGTGAGACAGAGACATCAGGAGAACACAGTGTGAAATGGACTCACCTGGGAACATAGTGTGATACTGACGCACTGGGGGAACACAGTGTGAGGCTGACACACTGGGGAACACAGTGAGAGACTGACACACCGCGGGAACACAGTGTGAGACTGACATACCGCGGGAACACAGTGTGAGACTGACACACTGGGGAACACAGTGTGAGACTGACACACTGGGGAACACAGTGTGAGACTGACACACTGGGGAACAGAGTGAGAGACTGACCCACTGTGGGAACACAGTGTGAGACTGGCATACTGTGGGACACAGTGTGAGACTGACACATGAGGGAGCACAGTGAAAGGCTGACACACCAGGGAACATAGTGTGAGACCGACACACTGGGGAAAACAATGTGAGACTTACACACCAGGGAACACAGTGTGAGAGTGGCACACCGGGAGAACATAGTGTGAGACTGACACCCTGGGAGAATGCAGTGTGAAACTGACTCCCCAGGGAACACAGTGTGAGTCTGACACACTGGGGGAACGCAGAGAGAGACTGACACACCAGGGAATACAGTGTGAGACTGACATACCGGGGGACACAGTGTGAGACTGACACACTGGGAGAACACAGTGTGAGACTGACAGACAGGAAATATATTGTCCGAGAATGGCACAATGTGAGAACACAGTGTGAGACTGACAACGCCGGGAGAACACAGTGTGAAACTGACTCACCTGGGAACACAGTTTGAGACTGACACACTGGGGGAACACAGTGTGAGGCTGACACACTGGGGAACACAGTGTGAGACTGACACACTGGGGAACACAATGTGAGACTTACATGCTGGGAGAAGACAGTGTGAGACCGACACACCAGGGAACACAGTGTGAGACTGGCACACCGGGAGAACACAGTGTGAGACTGACACACCAAACGAATGCAGTGTGAAACTGACTCACCAGGGACAGTGTGAGACTGACACACTGGGAGAACATAGTGAGAGACTGATACACTGGGGAACACAGTGTGAGACTGACACACAGGGAAAACATTGTCCGAGACTGGCACACTGGGAGAACACAGTGGGAGACTGACAACACCGGGAGAACATAGTGTGAGACTGACACATCAGGAGAACACAGTGTGAAACTGACTCACCTGGGAACACAGTGTGAGACTGACACACTGGGGGAACACAGTGTGAGGCTGACACACTGGGGAACACAGTGTGCGACTGACACACTGGGGAACACAATGTGAGACTTACATGCTGGGAGAACACAGTGTGAGACCGACACACCAGGGAACACAGTGTGAGACTGGCACACCGGGAGAACAGAGTGTGAGACTGACACACCAAACGAATGCAGTGTGAAACTGACTCACCAGGGACACAGTGTGAGACTGACACACTGGGAGAACATAGTGAGAGACTGATACACTGGGGAACACAGTGTGAGACTGACACACAGGGAAAACATTGTCCGAGACTGGCACACTGGGAGAACACAGTGGGAGACTGACAACACCGGGAGAACATAGTGTGAGACAGAGACATCAGGAGAACACAGTGTGAAATGGACTCACCTGGGAACATAGTGTGATACTGACGCACTGGGGGAACACAGTGTGAGGCTGACACACTGGGGAACACAGTGAGAGACTGACACACCGCGGGAACACAGTGTGAGACTGACATACCGCGGGAACACAGTGTGAGACTGACACACTGGGGAACACAGTGTGAGACTGACACACTGGGGAACACAGTGTGAGACTGACACACTGGGGAACAGAGTGAGAGACTGACCCACTGTGGGAACACAGTGTGAGACTGGCATACTGTGGGACACAGTGTGAGACTGACACATGAGGGAGCACAGTGAAAGGCTGACACACCAGGGAACATAGTGTGAGACCGACACACTGGGGAAAACAATGTGAGACTTACACACCAGGGAACACAGTGTGAGAGTGGCACACCGGGAGAACATAGTGTGAGACTGACACCCTGGGAGAATGCAGTGTGAAACTGACTCCCCAGGGAACACAGTGTGAGTCTGACACACTGGGGGAACGCAGAGAGAGACTGACACACCAGGGAATACAGTGTGAGACTGACATACCGGGGGACACAGTGTGAGACTGACACACTGGGAGAACACAGTGTGAGACTGACAGACAGGAAATATATTGTCCGAGAATGGCACAATGTGAGAACACAGTGTGAGACTGACAACGCCGGGAGAACACAGTGTGAAACTGACTCACCTGGGAACACAGTTTGAGACTGACACACTGGGGGAACACAGTGTGAGGCTGACACACTGGGGAACACAGTGTGAGACTGACACACTGGGGAACACAATGTGAGACTTACATGCTGGGAGAAGACAGTGTGAGACCGACACACCAGGGAACACAGTGTGAGACTGGCACACCGGGAGAACACAGTGTGAGACTGACACACCAAACGAATGCAGTGTGAAACTGACTCACCAGGGACAGTGTGAGACTGACACACTGGGAGAACATAGTGAGAGACTGATACACTGGGGAACACAGTGTGAGACTGACACACAGGGAAAACATTGTCCGAGACTGGCACACTGGGAGAACACAGTGGGAGACTGACAACACCGGGAGAACATAGTGTGAGACTGAGACATCAGGAGAACACAGTGTGAAACTGACTCACCTGGGAACACAGTGTGAGACTGACACACTGGGGGAACACAGTGTGAGGCTGACACACTGGGGAACACAGTGTGCGACTGACACACTGGGGAACACAATGTGAGACTTACATGCTGGGAGAACACAGTGTGAGACCGACACACCAGGGAACACAGTGTGAGACTGGCACACCGGGAGAACAGAGTGTGAGACTGACACACCAAACGAATGCAGTGTGAAACTGACTCACCAGGGACACAGTGTGAGACTGACACACTGGGAGAACATAGTGAGAGACTGATACACTGGGGAACACAGTGTGAGACTGACACACAGGGAAAACATTGTCCGAGACTGGCACACTGGGAGAACACAGTGGGAGACTGACAACACCGGGAGAACATAGTGTGAGACAGAGACATCAGGAGAACACAGTGTGAAACGGACTCACCTGGGAACATAGTGTGATACTGACGCACTGGGGGAACACAGTGTGAGGCTGACACACTGGGGAACACAGTGAGAGACTGACACACCTCGGGAACACAGTGTGAGACTGACATACCGCGGGAACACAGTGTGAGACTGACACACTGGGGAACACAGTGTGAGACTGACACACTGGGGAACACAGTGTGAGACTGACACACTGGGGAACACAGTGAGAGACTTACCCACTGTGGGAACACAGTGTGAGACTGGCATACTCTGGGACACAGTGTGAGACTGACACATGAGGGAGCACAGTGAAAGGCTGACACACCAGGGAACATAGTGTGAGACCGACACACTGGGGAACACAATGTGAGACTTACACACCAGGGAACACAGTGTGAGAGTGGCACACCGGGAGAACATAGTGTGAGACTGACACCCTGGGAGAATGCAGTGTGAAACTGACTCCCCAGGGAACACAGTGTGAGACTGACACACTGGGGGGACACAGAGAGAGACTGACACACCAGGGAATACAGTGTGAGACTGACATACCGGGGGACACAGTGTGAGACTGAAACACTGGGAGAACACAGTGTGAGGCTGACACACCACGGGAACATAGTGAGAGACTGACACACCGGGGAACACAGTGTGAGACTGACATACCGCGGGAACACATTGTGAGACTGACACACTGGGGAACACAGTGTGAGACTGACACTCTGGGAGAACACAGTGTGAGACTGACACACTGGGGAACAGAGTGAGAGACTGACCCACTGCGGGAACACAGTGTGAGACTGACATACAGTGGGACACAGTGTGAGACTGACACATGAGGGAGCACAGTGAAAGGCTGACACACCAGGGAACATAGTGTGAGAGCGACACACTGGGGAACACAAAGTAAGATTTACATGCTGGGAGAACACAGTGTGAGAGCGACACACTGGGGAACACAGTGTGAGACTGAGACACTGGGGAACACAGTGTGAGACTAACATGCTGGGAGAACACAGTGTGAGACCGACACACCAGGGAACACAGTGTGAGACGGGCACACCGGGAGAACATAGTGTGAGACTGACACCCCGGGAGAATGCAGTGTGAAACTGACTCACCAGGGAACACAGTGTGAGACTGACAGACTCGGGGAACACAGAGAGAGACTGACACACCAGGGAATACAGTGTGGGACTGACATACCGGGGGACACAGTGTGAGACTGACACACAGGGAGAACACAGTGTGAGGCTGACACACCAGGGAACACAGTGAGAGACTGACACACCACGGGAACACAGTGTGAGACTGACATACTGGGGGACACAGTGTGAGACTGACACACTGGGGATCACAGTGAGAGACTGACACAATGGGAGAACACAGTGAGAGACTGACACACCGCGGAACACAGTGTGAGACTGACACACAGGGAAAACATTGTCCGAGACTGGCACACTGGGAGAACACAGTGGGAGTCTGACAACACCGGGTGAACATAGTGTGAGACTGTAACACCGGGAGAACACAGTGTGAAACTGACTCACCTGGGAACACAGTGTGAGACTGACACACTGGGGGAACACAATGTGAGGCTGACACAATGGGGAACACAGTGAGAGACTGACACACCGCGGGAACACAGTGTGAGACTGACATACCGCGGGAACACAGTGTGAGACTGACACAATGGGGAACACAGTATGAGACTGACACACTGGGAGAACACAGTGTGAGACTGACACACTGTGGAACACAGTGAGAGACTGACCCACTGCGGGAACACAGTGTGAGACTGACATACTGTGGGACACTGTGTGAGACTGACACATGAGGGAGCACAGTGAAAGGCTGACACACCAGGGAACATAGTGTGAGACCGACACACTGGGGAACACAATGTGAGACTTACATGCCGTGAGAACACAGTGTGAGAGCGACACACTGGGGAACACAATGTGAGACCGACACACCAGGGAACACAGTGTGAGACTGACACCTCGGGAGAATGCAGTGTGAAACTGAATCACCAGGGATCACAGTGTGAGACTGACACACTGGGAGAACACAGTGTGAGACTGACACGCTGGGGAACACAGTGTGAGACTGACACACCGCGGGAACACAGTGTGAGACTGACATACTGTGGGACACAATGTGAGAATTACACGCTGGGAGAACACAGTGTGAGACCGACACACCAGGGAACACAGTGTGAGACTGGCACACCGGGAGAACATAGTGTGAGACTGACACACCGGGAGAATACAGTGTGAAACTGACTCACCTGGGAACACAGTGTGAGACTGACACACTGGGGGAACACAGTGTGAGGCTGACACACTGGGGAACACAGTGTGAGACTGACACACTGGGGAACACAATGTGAGACTTACACGCTGGGAGGACACAGTGTGAGACCAACACACCAGGGAACACAGAGTGAGACTGGCACACCGGGAGAAGACAGTGTGAGACTGACACACCGGGAGAATGCAGTGTGAAACTAACTCACCAGGGAACACAGTGTGAAACTGACACACTGGGAGAACATAGTGAGAGACTGACACACCGGGGAACACAGTGTGAGACTGACACACAGGGAAAGCATTGTCCGAGACGGGCACACTGGGAGAACATGGTGTGAGACTGACAATGCTGGCAGAACGTAGTGTGAGACTGACACACTGGGAGAACACAGAATGAAACTGACTCACCTGGGAACACAGTGTGAGACTGACACACTGGGGGAACACAGTGTGAGGCTGACACACTGGGGAACACAGTGAGAGACTGACACACTGCGGGAACACAGTGTGAGACTGACACATGAGGGAGCCCAGTGAAAGGTTGACACACCAAGGAACATAGTGTGAGACTGAGACACTGGGGAACACAATGTGAGACTTACATGCTGGGAGAACACAGTGTGAGACCGACACACTGGGGAACACAGTGTGAGACTGACACACTGGGGAACACAGTGAGAGACTGACCCACCGCGGGAACACAGTGTGAAACTGACATACTGTGGGACACAGTGTGAGACTGACACATGAGGGAGCACAGTGAAAGGCTGACACACCAGGGAACATAGTGTGAGACCGACACATTGGGGAACACCAAGTGAGACTTACATTCTGGGAGAACACAGTGTGAGACCGACACACTGGGGAACACAGTGTGAGACTGACACACTGGGGAACACAATGTGAGACTTACAAGCTGGGGGAACACAGTGTGAGACCGACACACCAGGGAACACAGTGTGAGAGTGGCACAGCGGGAGAACATAGTGTGAGACTGACACCCTGGGAGAATGCAGTGTGAAACTGACACCCCAGGGAACACAGTGTGAGACTGACACACTGGGGGAACACAGAGAGAGACTGACACACCAGGGAATACAGTGTGAGACTGACATACCGGGGGACACAGTGTGAGACAGACACACTGGGAGAACACAGTGTGAGGCTGACACACGGGAGAACACAGTGTGAGACTGACACACCACGGGAAAATAGTGAGAGACTGACACACCGGGGAACAGTGTGAGACTGACAGACAGGGAAAACGTTGTCCGAGACTGGCACACTGGGAGAACACAGTGTGAGACTGACAACACCGGGAGAACACAGTGTGAAACTGACTCACCTGGGAACACAGTGTGAGACTGACACACTGGGGGAACACAGTGTGAGGCTGACACACTGGGGGAACGCAGTGAGAGAATGACACACCACGGGAACATAGTGAGAGACTGACACACCGGGGAACACAGTGTGAGACTGACAGACAGGGAAAACATTGTCCGAGACTGGCACACTGGGAGAACACAGTGGGAGACTGACAACACCGGGAGAACCTAGTGTGAGACTGACACATCAGGAGAACACAGTGTGAAACTGACTCACCTGGGAACACAGTGTGAGACTGACACACTGGGGGAACACAGTGTGAGGCTGACACACTGGGGAACACAGTGAGACACTGACACAGCGCGGGAACACAGTGTGAGACTGACATACCGCGGGAACAAAGTGTGAAACTGACACACTGGGGAACACAGTGTGAGACTGACACACTGGGAGAACACAGTGTGAGACTGACACACTGGGGATCACAGTGAGAGACTGACCCACCGTGGGAACACAGTGTGAGACTGACATACTTTGGGACACAGTGTGAGACTGACACATGAGGGAGCACAGTGAAAGGCTGACACACCAGGGAACATAGTGTGAGACCGACATACTGGGGAACACAAAGTGAGACTTACATGCTGGGAGAACACAGTGTGAGAGCGACACACTGGGGAACACAGTGTGAGACTGAGGCACTGGGGAACACAATGTGAGACTTACATGCTGGGAGAACACAGTGTGAGACCGACACACCAGGGAACACAGTGTGAGAGTGGCACACCGGGAGAACATAGTGTGAGACTGACACCCTGGGAGAATGCAGTGTGAAACTGACTCCCCAGGGAACACAGTGTGAGACTGACACACTGGGGGAACACAGAGAGAGACTGACACACCAGGGAATACAGTGAGAGACTGACACACCGGGGAACACAGTGTGAGACTGACAGACAGGGAAAATATTGTCCGAGACTGGCACACTGGGAGAACACAGTGTGAGACTGACAACGCCTTGAGAACACAGTGTGAAACTGACTCACCTTGGAACACAGTGTGAGACTGACACACTGGGGGAACACAGTGTGAGGCTGACACACTGGGGAACACAGTGTGAGACTGACACACAGGGGAACACAATGTGAGACTTACATGCTGGGAGAACACAGTGTGAGACCGACACACCAGGGACACAGTGTGAGACTGGCACACCGGGAGAACACAGTGTGAGACTGACACACCAAACGAATGCAGTGTGAAACTGACTCACCAGGGACAGTGTGAGACTGACACACTGGGAGAACATAGTGAGAGATTGATACACTGGGGAACACAGTGTGAGACTGACACACAGGGAAAACATTGTCCGAGACTGGCACACTGGGAGAACACAGTGGGAGACTGACAACACCGGGAGAACATAGTGTGAGACTGACACATCAGGAGAACACAGTGTGAAACTGACTCACCTGGGAACACAGTGTGAGACTGACACACTGGGGGAACACAGTGTGAGGCTGACACACTGGGGAACACAGTGAGAGACTGACGCACCGCGGGAACACAGTGTGAGACTGACATACCGCGGGAACACAGTGTGAGACTGACACACTGGGGAACACAGTGTCAGACTGACACACTGGGAGAACACAGTGTGAGACTGACACACTGGGGAACAGAGTGAGAGACTGACCCATTGCGGGAACACAGTGTGAGACTGACATACAGTGGTACACAATGTGAGACTGACACATGAGGGAGCACAGTGAAAGGCTGACACACCAGGGAACATAGTGTGAGACCGACACACTGGGGAAAACAATGTGAGACTTACATGCTGGGAGAACACAATGTGAGACCGACACACTGGGGGACACAGTGTGAGACGGATACACTGGGGGACACAGTGTGAGACTGACACACTGGGGAACACAATGTGAGACTTACACGCTGGGAGAACACAGTGTGAGACCGACACACCAGGGAACACAGTGTGAGACTGGCACACCGGGAGAACATAGTGTGAGACTGACATCCCGGGAGAATGCATTATGAAACTGACTCACCAGGGAACACAGTGTGAGACTGACACACTCGGGGAACACAGAGAGAGACTGACACACCAGGGATTACAGTGTGAGACTGACATACTGGGGGACACAGTGTGAGACTGACACACTGGGAGAACACAGTGTGAGGCTGACACACCAGGGAACACAGTGAGAGACTGACACACCACGGGAACACATTGTGAGACTGACATACTGGGGAACACAGTGAGAGACTGACACAATGGGAGAACACAGTGAGAGACTGACACACCGGGGAACACAGTGTGAGACTGACAGACAGGGAAAACATTGTCCGAGACTGGCACACTGGGAGAACACAGTGGGAGTCTGACAACACCGGGTGAACATAGTGTGAGACTGACACACCGGGAGAACACAGTGTGAAACTGACTCACCTGGGAACACAGTGTGAGACTGACACACTGGGGGAACACAGTGTGAGGCTGACGCACTGGGGAACACAGTGAGGGACTGACACACCTCGGGAACACAGTGTGAGACTGACATACCGCGGGAACACAGTGTGAAACTGACACACTGGGGAACTCAGTGTGAGACTGACACACTGGGAGAACACAGTGTGAGACTGACACACTGGGGAACACAGTGAGAGACTGACCCACCGTGGGAACACAGTGTGAGACTGACATACTGTGGGACACAGTGTGAGACTGACACATGAGGGAGCACAGTGAAAGGCTGACACACCAGGGAACATATTGTGAGACCGACATATTGGGGAACACAAAGTGAGACTTACATGCTGGGAGAACACTGTGTGAGAGCGACACACTGGGGAACACAGTGTGAGACTGAGGCACTGGGGAACACAACGTGAGACTTACACGCTGGGAGAACACAGTGTGAGACCGACACACCAGGGAACACTGTGTGAGAGTGGCACACCGGGAGAACATAGTGTGAGACTGACACCCTGGGAGAATGCAGTGTGAAACTGACTCCCCAGGGAACACAGTGTGAGACTAACACACTGGGGGAACACAGAGAGAGACTGACACACAAGGGAATACAGTGTGAGACTGACATACCGGGGGACACAGTGTGAGACTGACACACTGGGAGAACACAGTGTGAGGCTGACACACCACGGGAACATAGTGAGAGACTGACACACCGGGGAACACAGTGTGAGACTGACAGACAGGGAAAATATTGTCCGAGACTGGCACACTGGGAGAACACAGTGTGAGACTGACAACGCCGGGAGAACACAGTGTGAAACTGACTCACCTGGGAACACAGTTTGAGACTGACACACTGGGGGAACACAGTGTGAGGCTGACACACTGGGGAACACAGTGTGATACTGACACAGTGGGGAACACAATGTGAGACTTACATGCTGGGAGAACACAGTGTGAGACCGACACACCAGGGAACACAATGTGAGACTGGCACACCGGGAGAACACTGTGTGAGACTGACACACCAAACGAATGCAGTGTGAAACTGACTCACCAGGGACAGTGTGAGACTGACACACTGGGAGAACATAGTGAGAGACTGATACACTGGGGAACACAGTGTGAGACTGACACACAGGGAAAACATTGTCCGAGACTGGCACACTGGGAGAACACAGTGGGAGACTGACAACACCGGGAGAACATAGTGTGAGACTGAGACATCAGGAGAACACAGTGTGAAACTGACTCACCTGGGATCACAGTGTGAGACTGACACACTGGGGGAACACAGTGTGAGGCTGACACACTGGGGAACACAGTGAGAGACTGACACACCGCGGGAACACAGTGTGAGACTGACATACCGCGGGAACACAATGTGAGACTGACACACTGGGGAACACAGTGTGAGACTGACTCACTGGGAGAACACAGTGTGAGACTGACACACTGGGGAACAGAGTGAGAGAATGACCCACTGCGGGAACACAGTGTGAGACTGACATACAGTGGGACAAAATGTGAGACTGACACATGAGGGAGCACAGTGAAAGGCTGACACACCAGGGAACATAGTGTGAGACCGACACACTGGGGAATACAATGTGAGACTTACATGCTGGGAGAACACAATGTGAGACCCACACACTGGTGGTCACAGTGTGAGACCGACACACTGGGGGACACAGTGTGAGACTGACACACTGGGGAAGACAATGTGAGACTTACACGCTGGGAGAACACAGTGTGAGACCGACACACCAGGGAACACAGTGTGAGACTGGCACCCCGGGAGAACATAGTGTGAGACTGACACCCCGGGAGAATGCAGTGTGAAACTGACTCACCAGGGAACACAGTGTGAGACTGACACACTCGGGGAACACAGAGAGAGACTGACACACCAGGGATTACAGTGTGAGACTGACATACTGGGGGACACAGTGTGAGACTGACACACTGGGAGAACACAGTGTGAGGCTGACACACCAGGGAACACAGTGAGAGACTGACACACCACGGGAACACAGTGTGAGACTGACATACTGGGGAACACAGTGAGAGACTGACACAATGGGAGAACACAGTGAGAGACTGACACACCGGGGAACACAGTGTGAGACTGACACACAGGGAAAACATTGTCCGAGACTGGCACACTGGGAGAACACAGTGGAAGACTGACAACACCGGGTGAACATAGTGTGAGACTGACACACCGGGAGAACACAGTGTGAAACTGACTCACCTGGGAACACAGTGTGAGACTGACACACTGGGGGAACACAGTGTGAGGCTGACACACTGGGGAAAACAGTGAGAGACTGACACACCGTGGGAACACAGTGTGAGACTGACATACCGCGGGAACACAGTGTGAGACTGACGCAATGGGGAACACAGTATGAGACTGACACACTGGGAGAACACAGTGTGAGACTGACACACTGGGGAACACAGTGAGAGACTGACCCACTGCGGGAACACAGTGTGAGACTGACATACCGCGGGAACACAATGTGAGACTGACACACTGGGGAACACAGTGTGAGACTGACTCACTGGGAGAACACAGTGTGAGACTGACACACTGTGGAACAGAGTGAGAGAATGACCCACTGCGGGAACACAGTGTGAGACTGACATACAGTGGGACAAAATGTGAGACTGACACATGAGGGAGCACAGTGAAAGGCTGACACACCAGGGAACATAGTGTGAGACCGACACACTGGGGAATACAATGTGAGACTTACATGCTGGGAGAACACAATGTGAGACCCACACACTGGTGGTCACAGTGTGAGACCGACACACTGGGGGACACAGTGTGAGACTGACACACTGGGGAAGACAATGTGAGACTTACACACTGGGAGAACACAGTGTGAGACCGACACACCAGGGAACACAGTGTGAGACTGGCACCCCGGGAGAACATAGTGTGAGACTGACACCCCGGGAGAATGCAGTGTGAAACTGACTCACCAGGGAACACAGTGTGAGACTGACACACTCGGGGAACACAGCGAGAGACTGACACACCAGGGATTACAGTGTGAGACTGACATACTGGGGGACACAGTGTGAGACTGACACACTGGGAGAACACAGTGTGAGGCTGACACACCAGGGAACACAGTGAGAGACTGACACACCACGGGAACACAGTGTGAGACTGACATACTGGGGAACACAGTGAGAGACTGACACAATGGGAGAACACAGTGAGAGACTGACACACCGGGGAACACAGTGTGAGACTGACGCACAGGGAAAACATTGTCCGAGACTGGCACACTGGGAGAACACAGTGGAAGACTGACAACACCGGGTGAACATAGTGTGAGACTGACACACCGGGAGAACACAGTGTGAAACTGACTCACCTGGGAACACAGTGTGAGACTGACACACTGGGGGAACACAGTGTGAGGCTGACACACTGGGGAAAACAGTGAGAGACTGACACACCGTGGGAACACAGTGTGAGACTGACATACCGCGGGAACACAGTGTGAGACTGACGCAATGGGGAACACAGTATGAGACTGACACACTGGGAGAACACAGTGTGAGACTGACACACTGGGGAACACAGTGAGAGACTGACCCACTGCGGGAACACAGTGTGAGACTGACATACTGTGGGACACTTTGTGAGACTGACACATGAGGGAGCACAGTGAAGGGCTGACACACCAGGGAACATAGTGTGAGACCGACACACTGGGGAACACAATGTGAGACTTACATGCTGGGAGAACACAGTGTGAGACCGACACACCAGGGAACACAGTGTGAGACTGACACCTCGGGAGAATGCAGTGTGAATCTGACTAAGCAGGAAACACAGTGTGAGACTGACACACTGGGAGAACACAGTGTGAGACTGACACACTGGGGGAACACAGTGTGAGACTGACCCACCGCGGGAACACAGTGTGAGACTGACATACTGTGGGACACATTGTGAGACTGACACAGTGGGGAACACAATGTGAGAATTACACGCTGGGAGAACACAGTGTGAGACCGACACACCAGGGAACACAGTGGGAGACTGGCACACCGGGAGAACATAGTGTGCGACTGACACACCGGGAGAATGCAGTGTGAAACTGAGTCACCAGGGAACACAGTGTGAGACTGACACACTGGTAGAACATAGTGAGAGACTGACACAGCGGGGAACACAGTGTGAGACTGACACACAGGGAAAACATTGTCCGACTCTGGTACACTGGGGGAACACAGTGTGAGACTGACAACACCGGGAGAACACAGTGTGAGGCTGACACACTGGGGAACACAGTGTGTGACTGACACACTGGGGAATACAATATGAGACTTACACGCTGGGAGAACACAGTGTGAGACCAACACACCAGGGAACACAGAGTGAGACTGGCACACCGGGAGAACACAGTGTGAGACTGACACACCGGGAGAATGCAGTGTGAAACTGACTCACCAGGGAACACAGTGAGAGACAGACACACCGGGGAACACAGAGTGAGACTGACACACAGGGAAAGCATTGTCCGAGACTGGCACACTGGGAGAACACAGTGTGAGACTGACAACGCTGGGAGAACGTAGTGTGAGACTGACACACCGGGAGAACACAGTGTGAAACTGACTCACCTGGGAACACAGTGTGAGACTGACACACCGCGGGAACACAGTGTGAGACTGACACATGAGGGAGCCCAGTGAAAGGCTGACACACCAGGGAACATAGTGTGAGACTGACACATGAGGGAGCCCAGTGAAAGGCTGACACACCAGGGAACATAGTGTGAGACTGACACACTGGGGAACACAATGTGAGACTTACATGCTGGGAGAACACAGTGTGAGACCGACACACTGGGGAACACAGTGTGAGGCTGACACACTGGGGAACACAGTGAGAGACTGACACACCACGGGAACACAGTGTGAGACTGACACATGAGGGAGCCCAGTGAAAGGCTGACACACCAGGGAACATAGTGGGAGACTGACTCACTGGGGAACACAATGTGAGACTTACATGCTGGGAGAATACAGTGTGAGACCGACACACTGGGGAACACAGTGTGAGACTGACACACTGGGGAACACAGTGAGAGACTGACCCACCGCGGGAACACAGTGTGAGACTGACATACTGTGGGACACAGTGTGAGACTGACACATGAGGGAACACAGTGAAAGGCTGACACAGCAGGGAACATAGTGTGAGACCGACACACTGGGGAACACAATGTGAGACTTACATGCTGGCAGAACACAGTGTGAGACCGACACAATGGGGAACACAGTGTGAGACTGACACACTGGGGAACACAATGTGAGACTTACACGCTGTGAGAACACAGTGTGAGACCGACACACCAGGGAACACAGTGTGAGAGTGGCACACCGGGAGAACATAGTGTGAGACTGACACCCTGGGAGAATGCAGTGTGAAAGTGACTCCCCAGGGAAAACAGTGTGAGACTGACACACTGCGGGAACACAGAGAGAGACTGACACACCAGGGAATACAGTGTGAGACTGACATACCGGGGGACACAATGTGAGACTGACACACTGGGAGAACACAGTGTGAGGCTGACACACCACGGGAACATAGTGAGAGACTGACACACCGGGGAACACAGTGTGAGACTGACAGACAGGGAAAATATTGTCCGAGACTGGCACACTGGGAGAACACAGTGTGAGACTGACAACGCCGGGAGAACACAGTGTGAAACTGACTCACCTGGGAACACAGTTTGAGACTGACACACTGGGGGAACACAGTGTGAGGCTGACACACTGGGGAACACAGTGTGATACTGACACACTGGGGAACACAATGTGAGACTTACATGCTGGGAGAACACAGTGTGAGACCGACACACCAGGGAACACAGTGTGAGACTGGCACACCTGGAGAACACTGTGTGAGACTGACACACCAAACGAATGCAGTGTGAAACTGACTCACCAGGGACAGTGTGAGACTGACACACTGGGAGAACATAGTGAGAGACTGATACGTTGGGGAACACAGTGTGAGACTGACACACAGGGAAAACATTGTCCGAGACTGGCACACTGGGAGAACACAGTGGGAGACTGACAACACCGGGAGAACATAGTGTGAGACTGACACATCAGGAGAACACAGTGTGAAACTGACTCACCTGGGAACACAGTGTGATACTGACACACTGGGGGAACACAGTGTGAGGCTGACACACTGGGGAACACAGTGTGAGACTGACACACTGGGGAACACAATGTGAGACTTACATGCTGGGAGAACAAAGTGTGAGACCGACACACCAGGGAACACAGTGTGAGACTGGCACACCGGGAGAACACAGTGTGAGACTGACACACCAAACGAATGCAGTGTGAAACGGACTCACCAGGGACAGTGTGAGACTGACACACTGGGAGAACATAGTGAGAGACTGATACATTGGGGAACACAGTGTGAGCCTGACACACAGGGAAAACATTGTCCGACTCTGGCACACTGGGAGAACACAGTGGGAGACTGACAACACCGGGAGAACATAGTGTGAGACCGAGACATCAGGAGAACACAGTGTGAAACTGACTCAACTGGGAACACAGTGTGAGACTGACACACTGGGGGAACACAGTGTGAGGCTGACACACTGGGGAACACAATGTGAGACTTACATGCTGGGAGAACACAGTGTGAGACTGACAACGCCTCGAGAACACAGTGTGAAACTGACTCACCTTGGAACACAGTGTGAGACTGACACACTGGGGGAACACAGTGTGAGGCTGACACACTGGGGAACACAGTGTGAGACTGACACACTGGGGAACACAATGTGAGACTTACATGCTGGGAGAACACAGTGTGAGACCGACACACCAGGGAACACAGTGTGAGACTGGCACACCGGGAGAACACAGTGTGAGAATGACACACCAAACGAATGCAGTGTGAAACTGACTCACCAGGGACAGTGTGAGACTGACACACTGGGAGAACATTTTGAGAGACTGATACATTGGGGAACACAGTGTGAGACTGACACACAGGGAAAACATTGTCCGACTCTGGCACACTGGGAGAACACAGTGGGAGACTGACAACACCGGGAGAACATAGTGTGAGACTGACACATCAGGAGAACACAGTGTGAAACTGACTCACCTGGGAACACAGTGTGAGACTGACACACTGGGGGAACACAGTGTGAGGCTGACACACTGGGGAACACAGTGAGAGACTGACACACCGCGGGAACACAGTGTGAGACTGACATACCGCGGGAACACAGTGTGAGACTGACACACTGGGGAACACAGTGTCAGACTGACACACTGGGAGAACACAGTGTGAGACTGACACACTGGGGAACAGAGTGAGAGACTGACCCATTGCGGGAACACAGTGTGAGACTGACATACAGTGGTACACAATGTGAGACTGACACATGAGGGAGCACAGTGAAAGGCTGACACACCAGGGAACATAGTGTGAGACCGACACACTGGGGAAAACAATGTGAGACTTACATGCTGGGAGAACACAATGTGAGACCGACACACTGGGGGACACAGTGTGAGACGGATACACTGGGGGACACAGTGTGAGACTGACACACTGGGGAACACAATGTGAGACTTACACGCTGGGAGAACACAGTGTGAGACCGACACACCAGGGAACACAGTGTGAGACTGGCACACCGGGAGAACATAGTGTGAGACTGACATCCCGGGAGAATGCATTATGAAACTGACTCACCAGGGAACACAGTGTGAGACTGACACACTCGGGGAACACAGAGAGAGACTGACACACCAGGGATTACAGTGTGAGACTGACATACTGGGGGACACAGTGTGAGACTGAAACACTGGGAGAACACAGTGTGAGGCTGACACACCAGGGAACACAGTGAGAGACTGACACACCACGGGAACACATTGTGAGACTGACATACTGGGGAACACAGTGAGAGACTGACACAATGGGAGAACACAGTGAGAGACTGACACACCGGGGAACACAGTGTGAGACTGACAGACAGGGAAAACATTGTCCGAGACTGGCACACTGGGAGAACACAGTGGGAGTCTGACAACACCGGGTGAACACAGTGTGAAACTGACTCACCTGGGAACACAGTGTGAGACTGACACACTGGGGGAACACAGTGTGAGGCTGACTCACTGGGGAACACAGTGTGAGACTGACACACTGGGGAACACAGTGAGAGACTGACCCACTGTGGGAACACAGTGTGAGACTGACATACTGTGGGACACAGTGTGAGACTGACACATGAGGGAGCACAGTGAAAGGCTGACACACCAGGGAACATAGTGTGAGACCGACACACTGGGGAACACAATGTGAGACTTACATGCTGGGAGAACACAGTGTGAGAGCGACACACTGGGGAACACAGTGTGAGACTGAGACAATGGGGAACACAATGTGAGACTTACACACTGGGAGAACAGTGTGATACCAACACACCAGGGAACACAGTGTGAGAGTGGCACACCGGGAGAACATAGTGTGAGACTGACACCCTGGGAGAATGCAGTGTGAAACTGACACCCCAGGGAAGACAGTGTGAGACTGACACACTAGGGGAACACAGAGAGAGACTGACACACAAGGGAATACAGTGTGAGACTGACATACCGGGGGACACAGTGTGAGACTGACACACTGGGAGAACACAGTGTGAGGCTGACACACCACGGGAACATAGTGAGAGATTGACACACTGGGGGAACACAGTGTGAAGCTGACACACTGGGGAACACAGTGTGAGACTGACACACTGGGGAACACAATGTGAGACTTACATGCTGGGAGAACACACTGTGAGACCGATACACCAGGGAACACAGTGTGAGACTGGCACACCGGGAGAACACAGTGTGAGACTGACACACCAAAAGAATGCAGTGTGAAACTGACTCACCAGGGACACAGTGTGAGACTGACACAATGGGAGAACATAGTGAGAGACTGATACACTGGGGAACACATTGTGAGACTGACACTCAGGGAAAACATTGTCCGAGACTGGCACACTGGGAGAACACAGTGGGAGACTGACAACACCGGGAGAACCTAGTGTGAGACTGACACATCAGGAGAACACAGTGTGAAACTGACTCACCTGGGAACACAGTGTGAGACTGACACACTGGGGGAACACAGTGTGAGGCTGACACACTGGGGAACACAGTGAGACACTGACACAGCGCGGGAACACAGTGTGAGACTGACATACCGCGGGAACAAAGTGTGAAACTGACACACTGGGGAACACAGTGTGAGACTGACACACTGGGAGAACACAGTGTGAGACTGACACACTGGGGATCACAGTGAGAGACTGACCCACCGTGGGAACACAGTGTGAGACTGACATACTGTGGGACACAGTGTGAGACTGACACATGAGGGAGCACAGTGAAAGGCTGACACACCAGGGAACATAGTGTGAGACCGACATACTGGGGAACACAAAGTGAGACTTACATGCTGGGAGAACACAGTGTGAGAGCGACACACTGGGGAACACAGTGTGAGACTGAGGCACTGGGGAACACAATGTGAGACTTACATGCTGGGAGAACACAGTGTGAGACCGACACACCAGGGAACACAGTGTGAGAGTGGCACACCGGGAGAACATAGTGTGAGACTGACACCCTGGGAGAATGCAGTGTGAAACTGACTCCCCAGGGAACACAGTGTGAGACTGACACACTGGGGGAACACAGAGAGAGACTGACACACCAGGGAATACAGTGAGAGACTGACACACCGGGGAACACAGTGTGAGACTGACAGACAGGGAAAATATTGTCCGAGATTGGCACACTGGGAGAACACAGTGTGAGACTGACAACGCCTTGAGAACACAGTGTGAAACTGACTCACCTTGGAACACAGTTTGAGACTGACACACTGGGGGAACACAGTGTGAGGCTGACACACTGGGGAACACAGTGTGAGACTGACACACAGGGGAACACAATGTGAGACTTACATGCTGGGAGAACACAGTGTGAGACCGACACACCAGGGAACACAGTGTGAGACTGGCACACCGGGAGAACACAGTGTGAGACTGACACACCAAACGAATGCAGTGTGAAACTGACTCACCAGGGACAGTGTGAGACTGACACACTGGGAGAACATAGTGAGAGACTGATACACTGGGGAACACAGTGTGAGACTGACACACAGGGAAAACATTGTCCGAGACTGGCACACTGGGAGAACACAGTGGGAGACTGACAACACCGGGAGAACATAGTGTGAGACTGACACATCAGGAGAACACAGTGTGAAACTGACTCACCTGGGAACACAGTGTGAGACTGACACACTGGGGGAACACAGTGTGAGGCTGACACACTGGGGAACACAGTGAGAGACTGACGCACCGCGGGAACACAGTGTGAGACTGACATACCGCGGGAACACAGTGTGAGACTGACACACTGGGGAACACAGTGTCAGACTGACACACTGGGAGAACACAGTGTGAGACTGACACACTGGGGAACAGAGTGAGAGACTGACCCATTGCGGGAACACAGTGTGAGACTGACATACAGTGGTACACAATGTGAGACTGACACATGAGGGAGCACAGTGAAAGGCTGACACACCAGGGAACATAGTGTGAGACCGACACACTGGGGAAAACAATGTGAGACTTACATGCTGGGAGAACACAATGTGAGACCGACACACTGGGGGACACAGTGTGAGACGGATACACTGGGGGACACAGTGTGAGACTGACACACTGGGGAACACAATGTGAGACTTACACGCTGGGAGAACACAGTGTGAGACCGACACACCAGGGAACACAGTGTGAGACTGGCACACCGGGAGAACATAGTGTGAGACTGACAACACCGGGAGAACACAGAGTTAAACTGACTCACCAGGGAACACAGTGTGAGACTGACACACTCGGGGAACACAGAGAGAGACTGACACACCAGGGATTACAGTGTGAGACTGACATACTGGGGGACACAGTGTGAGACTGACACACTGGGAGAACACAGTGTGAGGCTGACACACCAGGGAACACAGTGAGAGACTGACACACCACGGGAACACATTGTGAGACTGACATACTGGGGAACACAGTGAGAGACTGACACAATGGGAGAACACAGTGAGAGACTGACACACCGGGGAACACAGTGTGAGACTGACAGACAGGGAAAACATTGTCCGAGACTGGCACACTGGGAGAACACAGTGGGAGTCTGACAACACCGGGTGAACATAGTGTGAGACTGACACACCGGGAGAACACAGTGTGAAACTGACTCACCTGGGAACACAGTGTGAGACTGACACACTGGGGGAACACAGTGTGAGGCTGACGCACTGGGGAACACAGTGAGGGACTGACACACCTCGGGAACACAGTGTGAGACTGACATACCGCGGGAACACAGTGTGAGACTGACACACTGGGGAACTCAGCGTGAGACTGACACACTGGGAGAACACAGTGTGAGACTGACACACTGGGGAACACAGTGAGAGACTGACCCACCGTGGGAACACAGTGTGAGACTGACATACTGTGGGACACAGTGTGAGACTGACACATGAGGGAGCACAGTGAAAGGCTGACACACCAGGGAACATATTGTGAGACCGACATACTGGGGAACACAAAGTGAGACTTACATGCTGGGAGAACACTGTGTGAGAGCGACACACTGGGGAACACAATGTGAGACTGAGGCACTGGGGAACACAATGTGAGACTTACATGCTGGGAGAACACAGTGTGAGACCGACACACCAGGGAACACTGTGTGAGAGTGGCACACCGGGAGAACATAGTGTGAGACTGACACCCTGGGAGAATGCAGTGTGAAACTGACTCCCCAGGGAACACAGTGTGAGACTGACACACTGGGGGAACACAGAGAGAAACTGACACACAAGGGAATACAGTGTGAGACTGACATACCGGGGGACACAGTGTGAGACTGACACACTGGGAGAACACAGTGTGAGGCTGACACACCACGGGAACATAGTGAGAGACTGACACACCGGGGAACACAGTGTGAGACTGACAGACAGGGAAAATATTGTCCGAGACTGGCACACTGGGAGAACACAGTGTGAGACTGACAACGCCGGGAGAACACAGTGTGAAACTGACTCACCTGGGAACACAGTTTGAGACTGACACACTGGGGGAACACAGTGTGAGGCTGACACACTGGGGAACACAGTGTGATACTGACACACTGGGGAACACAATGTGAGACTTACATGCTGGGAGAACACAGTGTGAGACCGACACACCAGGGAACACAGTGTGAGACTGGCACACCGGGAGAACACTGTGTGAGACTGACACACCAAACGAATGCAGTGTGAAACTGACTCACCAGGGACAGTGTGAGACTGACACACTGGGAGAACATAGTGAGAGACTGATACACTGGGGAACACAGTGTGAGACTGACACACAGGGAAAACATTGTCCGAGACTGGAACACTGGGAGAACACAGTGGGAGACTGACAACACCGGGAGAACATGGTGTGAGACTGACACATCAGGAGAACACAGTGTGAAACTGACTCACCTGGGATCACAGTGTGAGACTGACACACTGGGGGAACACAGTGTGAGGCTGACACACTGGGGAACACAGTGAGAGACTGACACACCGCGAGAACACAGTGTGAGACTGACATACTGCGGGAACACAATGTGAGACTGACACACTGGGGAACACAGTGTGAGACTGACTCACTGGGAGAACACAGTGTGAGACTGACACACTGGGGAACAGAGTGAGAGAATGACCCACTGCGGGAACACAGTGTGAGACTGACATACAGTGGGACAAAATGTGAGACTGACACATGAGGGAGCACAGTGAAAGGCTGACACACCAGGGAACATAGTGTGAGACCGACACAGTGGGGAATACAATGTGAGACTTACATGCTGGGAGAACACAATGTGAGACCCACACACTGGTGGTCACAGTGTGAGACCGACACACTGGGGGACACAGTGTGAGACTGACACACTGGGGAACACAATGTGAGACTTACACGCTGGGAGAACACAGTGTGAGACCGACACACCAGGGAACACAGTGTGAGACTGGCACCCCGGGAGAACATAGTGTGAGACAGACACTCCGGGAGAATGCAGTGTGAAACTGACTCACCAGGGAACACAGTGTGAGACTGACACACTCGGGGAACACAGAGAGAGACTGACACACCAGGGATTACAGTGTGAGACTGACATACTGGGGGACACAGTGTGAGACTGACACACTGGGAGAACACAGTGTGAGGCTGACACACCAGGGAACACAGTGAGAGACTGACACACCACGGGAACACAGTGTGAGACTGACATACTGGGGAACACAGTGAGAGACTGACACAATGGGAGAACACAGTGAGAGACTGACACACCGGGGAACACAGTGTGAGACTGACAGACAGGGAAAACATTGTCCGAGACTGGCACACTGGGAGAACACAGTGGAAGACTGACAACACCGGGTGAACATAGTGTGAGACTGACACACCGGGAGAACACAGTGTGAAACTGACTCACCTGGGAACACAGTGTGAGACTGACACACTGGGGGAACACAGTGTGAGGCTGACACACTGGGGAAAACAGTGAGAGACTGACACACCGTGGGAACACAGTGTGAGACTGACATACCGCGGGAACACAGTGTGAGACTGACGCAATGGGGAACACAGTATGAGACTGACACACTGGGAGAACACAGTGTGAGACTGACACACTGGGGAACACAGTGAGAGACTGACCCACTGCGGGAACACAGTGTGAGACTGACATACCGCGGGAACACAATGTGAGACTGACACACTGGGGAACACAGTGTGAGACTGACTCACTGGGAGAACACAGTGTGAGACTGACACACTGGGGAACAGAGTGAGAGAATGACCCACTGCGGGAACACAGTGTGAGACTGACATACAGTGGGACAAAATGTGAGACTGACACATGAGGGAGCACAGTGAAAGGCTGACACACCAGGGAACATAGTGTGAGACCGACACACTGGGGAATACAATGTGAGACTTACATGCTGGGAGAACACAATGTGAGACCCACACACTGGTGGTCACAGTGTGAGACCGACACACTGGGGGACACAGTGTGAGACTGACACACTGGGGAAGACAATGTGAGACTTACACGCTGGGAGAACACAGTTTGAGACCGACACACCAGGGAACACAGTGTGAGACTGGCACCCCGGGAGAACATAGTGTTTGACTGACACCCCGGGAGAATGCAGTGTGAAACTGACTCACCAGGGAACACAGTGTGAGACTGACACACTCGGGGAACACAGAGAGAGACTGACACACCAGGGATTACAGTGTGAGACTGACATACTGGGGGACACAGTGTGAGACTGACACACTGGGAGAACACAGTGTGAGGCTGACACACCAGGGAACACAGTGAGAGACTGACACACCACGGGAACACAGTGTGAGACTGACATACTGGGGAACACAGTGAGAGACTGACACAATGGGAGAACACAGTGAGAGACTGACACACCGGGGAACACAGTGTGAGACTGACACACAGGGAAAACATTGTCCGAGACTGGCACACTGGGAGAACACAGTGGAAGACTGACAACACCGGGTGAACATAGTGTGAGACTGACACACCGGGAGAACACAGTGTGAAACTGACTCACCTGGGAACACAGTGTGAGACTGACACACTGGGGGAACACAGTGTGAGGCTGACACACTGGGGAAAACAGTGAGAGACTGACACACCGTGGGAACACAGTGTGAGACTGACATACCGCGGGAACACAGTGTGAGACTGACGCAGTGGGGAACACAGTATGAGACTGACACACTGGGAGAACACAGTGTGAGACTGACACACTGGGGAACACAGTGAGAGACTGACCCACTGCGGGAACACAGTGTGAGACTGACATACTGTGGGACACAGTGTGAGACTGACACATGAGGGAGCACAGTGAAAGGCTGACACACCAGGGAACATAGTGTGAGACCGACACACTGGGGAACACAATGTGAGACTTACATGCTGGGAGAACACAGTGTGAGACCGACACACCAGGGAACACAGTGTGAGACTGACACCTCGGGAGAATGCAGTGTGAATCTGACTAAGCAGGAAACACAGTGTGAGACTGACACACTGGGAGAACACAGTGTGAGACTGACACACTGGGGGAACACAGTGTGAGACTGACCCACCGCGGGAACACAGTGTGAGACTGACATACTGTGGGACACATTGTGAGACTGACACAGTGGGGAACACAATGTGAGAATTACACGCTGGGAGAACACAGTGTGAGACCGACACACCAGGGAACACAGTGGGAGACTGGCACACCGGGAGAACATAGTGTGCGACTGACACACCGGGAGAATGCAGTTTGAAACTGAGTCACCAGGGAACACAGTGTGAGACTGACACACTGGTAGAACATAGTGAGAGACTGACACAGCGGGGAACACAGTGTGAGACTGACACACAGGGAAAACATTGTCCGACTCTGGTACACTGGGGGAACACAGTGTGAGACTGACAACACCGGGAGAACACAGTGTGAGGCTGACACACTGGGGAACACAGTGTGTGACTGACACACTGGGGAATACAATATGAGACTTACACGCTGGGAGAACACAGTGTGAGACCAACACACCAGGGAACACAGAGTGAGACTGGCACACCGGGAGAACACAGTGTGAGACTGACACACCGGGAGAATGCAGTGTGAAACTGACTCACCAGGGAACACAGTGAGAGACTGACACACCGGGGAACACAGAGTGAGACTGACACACAGGGAAAGCATTGTCCGAGACTGGCACACTGGGAGAACACAGTGTGAGACTGACAACGCTGGGAGAACGTAGTGTGAGACTGACACACCGGGAGAACACAGTGTGAAACTGACTCACCTGGGAACACAGTGTGAGACTGACCCACCGCGGGAACACAGTGTGAGACTGACACATGAGGGAGCCCAGTGAAAGGCTGACACACCAGGGAACATAGTGTGAGACTGACACATGAGGGAGCCCAGTGAAAGGCTGACACACCAGGGAACATAGTGTGAGACTGACACACTGGGGAACACAATGTGAGACTTACATGCTGGGAGAACACAGTGTGAGACCGACACACTGGGGAACACAGTGTGAGGCTGACACACTGGGGAACACAGTGAGAGACTGACACACCGCGGGAACACAGTGTGAGACTGACACATGAGGGAGCCCAGTGAAAGGCTGACACACCAGGGAACATAGTGGGAGACTGACTCACTGGGGAACACAATGTGAGACTTACATGCTGGGAGAATACAGTGTGAGACCGACACACTGGGGAACACAGTGTGAGACTGACACACTGGGGAACACAGTGAGAGACTGACCCACCGCGGGAACACAGTGTGAGACTGACATACTGTGGGACACAGTGTGAGACTGACACATGAGGGAACACAGTGAAAGGCTGACACAGCAGGGAACATAGTGTGAGACCGACACACTGGGGAACACAATGTGAGACTTACATGCTGGCAGAACACAGTGTGAGACCGACACACTGGGGAACACAGTGTGAGACTGACACACTGGGGAACACAATGTGAGACTTACACGCTGTGAGAACACAGTGTGAGACCGACACACCAGGGAACACAGTGTGAGAGTGGCACACCGGGAGAACATAGTGTGAGACTGACACCCTGGGAGAATGCAGTGTGAAAGTGACTCCCCAGGGAAAACAGTGTGAGACTGACACACTGCGGGAACACAGAGAGAGACTGACACACCAGGGAATGCAGTGTGAGACTGACATACCGGGGGACACAGTGTGAGACTGACACACTGGGAGAACACAGTGTGAGGCTGACACACCACGGGAACATAGTGAGAGACTGACACACCGGGGAACACAGTGTGAGACTGACAGACAGGGAAAATATTGTCCGAGACTGGCACACTGGGAGAACACAGTGTGAGACTGACAACGCCGGGAGAACACAGTGTGAAACTGACTCACCTGGGAACACAGTTTGAGACTGACACACTGGGGGAACACAGTGTGAGGCTGACACACTGGGGAACACAGTGTGATACTGACACACTGGGGAACACAATGTGAGACTTACATGCTGGGAGAACACAGTGTGAGACCGACACACCAGGGAACACAGTGTGAGACTGGCACACCGGGAGAACACAGTGTGAGACTGACACACCAAACGAATGCAGTGTGAAACGGACTCACCAGGGACAGTGTGAGACTGACACACTGGGAGAACATAGTGAGAGACTGATACATTGGGGAACACAGTGTGAGACTGACACACAGGGAAAACATTGTCCGACTCTGGCACACTGGGAGAACACATTGGGAGACTGACAACACCGGGAGAACATAGTGTGAGACCGAGACATCAGGAGAACACAGTGTGAAACTGACTCAACTGGGAACACAGTTTGAGACTGACACACTGGGGGAACACAGTGTGAGGCTGACACACTGGGGAACACAATGTGAGACTTACATGCTGGGAGAACACAGTGTGAGACTGACAACGCCTCGAGAACACAGTGTGAAACTGACTCACCTTGGAACACAGTGTGAGACTGACACACTGGGGGAACACAGTGTGAGGCTGACACACTGGGGAACACAGTGTGAGACTGACACACTGGGGAACACAATGTGAGACTTACATGCTGGGAGAACACAGTGTGAGACCGACACACCAGGGAACACAGTGTGAGACTGGCACACCGGGAGAACACAGTGTGAGAATGACACACCAAACGAATGCAGTGTGAAACTGACTCACCAGGGACAGTGTGAGACTGACACACTGGGAGAACATAGTGAGAGACTGATACACTGGGGAACACAGTGTGAGACTGACAAACAGGGAAAACATTGTCCGAGACTGGCACACTGGGAGAACACAGTGGGAGACTGACAACACCGGGAGAACATAGTGTGAGACTGACACATCAGGAGAACACAGTGTGAAACTGACTCACCTGGGAACACAGTGTGAGACTGACACACTGGGGGAACACAGTGTGAGGCTGACACACTGGGGAACGCAGTGAGAGACTGACACACCGCGGGAACACAGTGTGAGACTGACATACCGCGGGAACACAGTGTGAGACTGACACACTGGGGAACACAGTGTCAGACTGACACACTGGGAGAACACAGTGTGAGACTGACACACTGGGGAACAGAGTGAGAGACTGACCCATTGCGGGAACACAGTGTGAGACTGACATACAGTGGTACACAATGTGAGACTGACACATGAGGGAGCACAGTGAAAGGCTGACACACCAGGGAACATAGTGTGAGACCGACACACTGGGGAAAACAATGTGAGACTTACATGCTGGGAGAACACAATGTGAGACCGACACACTGGGGGACACAGTGTGAGACGGATACACTGGGGGACACAGTGTGAGACTGACACACTGGGGAACACAATGTGAGACTTACACGCTGGGAGAACACAGTGTGAGACCGACACACCAGGGAACACAGTGTGAGACTGGCACACCGGGAGAACATAGTGTGAGACTGACATCCCGGGAGAATGCATTATGAAACTGACTCACCAGGGAACACAGTGTGAGACTGACACACTCGGGGAACACAGAGAGAGACTGACACACCAGGGATTACAGTGTGAGACTGACATACTGGGGGACACAGTGTGAGACTGAAACACTGGGAGAACACAGTGTGAGGCTGACACACCAGGGAACACAGTGAGAGACTGACACACCACGGGAACACATTGTGAGACTGACATACTGGGGAACACAGTGAGAGACTGACACAATGGGAGAACACAGTGAGAGACTGACACACCGGGGAACACAGTGTGAGACTGACAGACAGGGAAAACATTGTCCGAGACTGGCACACTGGGAGAACACAGTGGGAGTCTGACAACACCGGGTGAACATAGTGTGAGACTGACACACCGGGAGAACACAGTGTGAAACTGACTCACCTGGGAACACAGTGTGAGACTGACACACTGGGGGAACACAGTGTGAGGCTGACGCACTGGGGAACACAGTGAGGGACTGACACACCTCGGGAACACAGTGTGAGACTGACATACCGCGGGAACACAGTGTGAGACTGACACACTGGGGAACACAGTGTGAGACTGACACACTGGGAGAACACAGTGTGAGACTGACACACTGGGGATCACAGTGAGAGACTGACCCACCGTGGGAACACAGTGTGAGACTGACATACTGTGGGACACAGTGTGAGACTGACACATGAGGGAGCACAGTGAAAGGCTGACACACCAGGGAACATAGTGTGAGACCGACATACTGGGGAACACAAAGTGAGACTTACATGCTGGGAGAACACTGTGTGAGAGCGACACACTGGGGAACACAGTGTGAGACTGAGGCACTGGGGAACACAATGTGAGACTTACATGCTGGGAGAACACAGTGTGAGACCGACACACCAGGGAACACAGTGTGAGAGTGGCACACCGGGAGAACATAGTGTGAGACTGACACCCTGGGAGAATGCAGTGTGAAACTGACTCCCCAGGGAACACAGTGTGAGACTGACACACTGGGGGAACACAGAGAGAGACTGACACACAAGGGAATACAGTGTGAGACAGACATACCGGGGGACACAGTGTGAGACTGCCACACTGGGAGAACACAGTGTGAGGCTGACACACCACGGGAACATAGTGAGAGACTGACACACCGGGGAACACAGTGTGAGACTGACAGACAGGGAAAATATTGTCCGAGACTGGCACACTGGGAGAACACAGTGTGAGACTGACAACGCCGGGAGAACACAGTGTGAAACTGACTCACCTGGGAACACAGTTTGAGACTGACACACTGGGGGAACACAGTGTGAGGCTGACACACTGGGGAACACAGTGTGATACTGACACACTGGGGAACACAGTGTGAGACTTACATGCTGGGAGAACACAGTGTGAGACCGACACACCAGGGAACACAGTGTGAGACTGGCACACCGGGAGAACACTGTGTGAGACTGACACATCAAACGAATGCAGTGTGAAACTGACTCACCAGGGACAGTGTGAGACTGACACACTGGGAGAACATAGTGAGAGACTGATACACTGGGGAACACAGTGTGAGACTGACACACAGGGAAAACATTGTCCGAGACTGGAACACTGGGAGAACACAGTGGGAGACTGACAACACCGGGAGAACATAGTGTGAGACTGAGACATCAGGAGAACACAGTGTGAAACTGACTCACCTGGGATCACAGTGTGAGACTGACACACTGGGGGAACACAGTGTGAGGCTGACACACTGGGGAACACAGTGAGAGACTGACACACCGCGGGAACACAGTGTGAGACTGACATACCGCGGGAACACAGTGTGAGACTGACACACTGGGGAACACAGTGTGAGACTGACTCACTGGGAGAACACAGTGTGAGACTGACACACTGGGGAACAGAGTGAGAGAATGACCCACTGCGGGAACACAGTGTGAGACTGACATACAGTGGGACAAAATGTGAGACTGACACATGAGGGAGCACAGTGAAAGGCTGACACACCAGGGAACATAGTGTGAGACCGACACCCTGGGGAATACAATGTGAGACTTACATGCTGGGAGAACACAATGTGAGACCCACACACTGGTGGACACAGTGTGAGACCGACACACTGGGGGACACAGTGTGAGACTGACACACTGGGGAACACAATGTGAGACTTACACGATGGGAGAACACAGTGTGAGACCGACACACCAGGGAACACAGTGTGAGACTGGCACACCGGGAGAATGCAGTGTGAAACTGACTCACCAGGGAACACAGTGTGAGACTGACACACTCGGGGAACACAGAGAGAGACTGACACACCAGGGATTACAGTGTGAGACTGACATACTGGGGGACACAGTGTGAGACTGACACACTGGGAGAACACAGTGTGAGGCTGACACACCAGGGAACACAGTGAGAGACTGACACACCACGGGAACACAGTGTGAGACTGACATACTGGGGAACACAGTGAGAGACTGACACAATGGGAGAACACAGTGAGAGACTGACACACCGGGGAACACAGTGTGAGACTGACACACAGGGAAAACATTGTCCGAGACTGGCACACTGGGAGAACACAGTGGAAGACTGACAACACCGGGTGAACATAGTGTGAGACTGACACACCGGGAGAACACAGTGTGAAACTGACTCACCTGGGAACACAGTGTGAGACTGACACACTGGGAGAACACAGTGTGAGACTGACACACTGGGGAACACAGTGAGAGACTGACCCACTGCGGGAACACAGTGTGAGACTGACATACTGTGGGACACAGTGTGAGACTGACACATGAGGGAGCACAGTGAAAGGCTGACACACCAGGGAACATAGTGTGAGACCGACACACTGGGGAACACAATGTGAGACTTACATGCTGGGAGAACACAGTGTGAGACCGACACACCAGGGAACACAGTGTGAGACTGACATACCGCGGGAACACAGTGTGAGACTGACGCAATGGGGAACACAGTATGAGACTGACACACTGGGAGAACACAGTGTGAGACTGACACACTGGGGAACACAGTGAGAGACTGACCCACTGCGGGAACACAGTGTGAAACTGACATACTGTGGGACACAGTGTGAGACTGACACATGAGGGAGCACAGTGAAAGGCTGACACACCAGGGAACATAGTGTGAGACCGACACACTGGGGAACACAATGTGAGACTTACATGCTGGGAGAACACAGTGTGAGACCGACACACCAGGGAACACAGTGTGAGACTGACACCTCGGGAGAATGCAGTGTGAATCTGACTAAGCAGGAAACACAGTGTGAGACTGACACACTGGGAGAACACAGTGTGAGACTGACACACTGGGGGAACACAGTGTGAGACTGACCCACCGCGGGAACACAGTGTGAGACTGACATACTGTGGGACACATTGTGAGACTGACACAGTGGGGAACACAATGTGAGAATTACACGCTGGGAGAATACAGTGTGAGACCGACACACCAGGGAACACAGTGGGAGACTGGCACACCGGGAGAACATAGTGTGCGACTGACACACCGGGAGAATGCAGTGTGAAACTGAGTCACCAGGGAACACAGTGTGAGACTGACACACTGGTAGAACATAGTGAGAGACTGACACAGCGGGGAACACAGTGTGAGACTGACACACAGGGAAAACATTGTCCGACTCTGGTACACTGGGGGAACACAGTGTGAGACTGACAACACCGGGAGAACACAGTGTGAGGCTGACACACTGGGGAACACAGTGTGTGACTGACACACTGGGGAATACAATATGAGACTTACACGCTGGGAGAACACAGTGTGAGACCAACACACCAGGGAACACAGAGTGAGACTGGCACACCCGGAGAACACAGTGTGAGACTGACACACCGGGAGAATGCAGTGTGAAACTGACTCACCAGGGAACACAGTGAGAGACTGACACACCGGGGAACACAGAGTGAGACTGACACACAGGGAAAGCATTGTCCGAGACTGGCACACTGGGAGAACACAGTGTGAGACTGGCAACGCTGGGAGAACGTAGTGTGAGACTGACACACCGGGAGAACACAGTGTGAAACTGACTCACCTGGGAACACAGTGTGAGACTGACACACCGCGGGAACACAGTGTGAGACTGACACATGAGGGAGCCCAGTGAAAGGCTGACACACCAGGGAACATAGTGTGAGACTGACACACTGGGGAACACAGTGTGAGGCTGACACACTGGGGAACACAGTGAGAGACTGACACACTGCGGGAACACAGTGTGAGACTGACACATGAGGGAGCCCAGTGAAAGGCTGACACACCAGGGAACATAGTGTGAGACTGACACACTGGGGAACACAGTGTGAGGCTGACACACTGGGGAACACAGTGAGAGACTGACACACTGCGGGAACACAGTGTGAGACTGACACATGAGGGAGCCCAGTGAAAGGCTGACACACCAGGGAACATAGTGTGAGACTGACACACTGGGGAACACAATGTGAGACTTACATGCTGGGAGAACACAGTGTGAGACCGACACACTGGGGAACACAGTGTGAGACTGACACACTGGGGAACACAGTGAGAGACTGACACACCGCGGGAACACAGTGTGAGACTGACACATGAGGGGGCCCAGTGAAAGGCTGACACACCAGGGAACATAGTGTGAGACTGACACACTGGGGAACACAATGTGAGACTTACATGCTGGGACAACACAGTGTGAGACCGACACACTGGGGAACACAGTGTGAGGCTGACACACTGGGGAACACAGTGAGAGACTGACACACCGCGGGAACACAGTGTGAGACTGACACATGAGGGAGCCCAGTGAAAGGCTGACACACCAGGGAACATAGTGTGAGACTGACTCACTGGGGAACACAATGTGAGACTTACATGCTGGGAGAATACAGTGTGAGACCGACACACTGGGGAACACAGTGTGAGACTGACTCACTGGGGAACACAATGTGAGACTTACATGCTGGGAGAACACAGTGTGAGACCGACACACTGGGGAACACAGTGAGAGACTGAACCACCGCGGGAACACAGTGTGAGACTGACATACTGTGGGACACAGTGTGAGACTGACACATGAGGGAACACAGTGAAAGGCTGACACAGCAGGGAACATAGTGTGAGACCGACACACTGGGGAACACAATGTGAGACTTACATGCTGGCAGAACACAGTGTGAGACCGACACACTGGGGAACACAGTGTGAGACTGACACACTGGGGAACACAATGTGAGACTTACACGCTGGGAGAACACAGTGTGAGACCGACACACCAGGGAACACAGTGTGAGAGTGGCACACCGGGAGAACATAGTGTGAGACTGACACCCTAGGAGAATGCAGTGTGAAAGTGACTCCCCAGGGAAAACAGTGTGAGACTGACACACTGCGGGAACACAGAGAGAGACTGACACACCAGGGAATACAGTGTGAGACTGACATACCGGGGGACACAGTGTGAGACTGACACACTGGGAGAACACAGTGTGAGGCTGACACACCACGGGAACATAGTGAGAGACTGACACACCGGGGAACACAGTGTGAGACGGACAGAGAGGGAAAATATTGTCCGAGACTGGCACACTGGGAGAACACAGTGTGAGACTGACAACGCCGGGAGAACACAGTGTGAAACTGACTCACCTGGGAACACAGTTTGAGACTGACACATTGGGGGAACACAGTGTGAGGCTGACACACTGGGGAACACAGTGTGATACTGACACACTGGGGAACACAATGTGAGACTTACATGCTGGGAGAACACAGTGTGAGACTGACACACCAGGGAACACAGTGTGAGACTGGCACACCGGGAGAACACAGTGTGAGACTGACACACCAAACGAATGCAGTGTGAAACGGACTCACCAGGGACAGTGTGAGACTGACACACTGGGAGAACATAGTGAGAGACTGATACATTGGGGAACACAGTGTGAGACTGACACACAGGAAAACATTGTCCGACTCTGGCACACTGGGAGAACACATTGGGAGACTGACAACACCGGGAGAACATAGTGTGAGACTGACACATCAGGAGAACACAGTGTGAAACTGACTCACCTGGGAACACAGTGTGATACTGGCACACTGGGAGAACACAGTGTGAGACTGACAACGCCGGGAGAACACAGTGTGAAACTGACTCACCTGGGAACACAGTTTGAGACTGACACACTGGGGGAACACAGTGTGAGGCTGACACACTGGGGAACACAGTGTGATACTGACACACTGGGGAACACAATGTGAGACTTACATGCTGGGAGAACACAGTGTGAGACCGACACACCAGGGAACACAGTGTGAGACTGGCACACCTGGAGAACACTGTGTGAGACTGACACACCAAACGAATGCAGTGTGAAACTGACTCACCAGGGACAGTGTGAGACTGACACACTGGGAGAACATAGTGAGAGACTGATACGTTGGGGAACACAGTGTGAGACTGACACACAGGGAAAACATTGTCCGAGACTGGCACACTGGGAGAACACAGTGGGAGACTGACAACACCGGGAGAACATAGTGTGAGACTGACACATCAGGAGAACACAGTGTGAAACTGACTCACCTGGGAACACAGTGTGATACTGACACACTGGGGGAACACAGTGTGAGGCTGACACACTGGGGAACACAGTGTGAGACTGACACACTGGGGAACACAATGTGAGACTTACATGCTGGGAGAACAAAGTGTGAGACCGACACACCAGGGAACACAGTGTGAGACTGGCACACCGGGAGAACACAGTGTGAGACTGACACACCAAACGAATGCAGTGTGAAACGGACTCACCAGGGACAGTGTGAGACTGACACACTGGGAGAACATAGTGAGAGACTGATACATTGGGGAACACAGTGTGAGACTGACACACAGGGAAAACATTGTCCGACTCTGGCACACTGGGAGAACACAGTGGGAGACTGACAACACCGGGAGAACATAGTGTGAGACCGAGACATCAGGAGAACACAGTGTGAAACTGACTCAACTGGGAACACAGTTTGAGACTGACACACTGGGGGAACACAGTGTGAGGCTGACACACTGGGGAACACAATGTGAGACTTACATGCTGGGAGAACACAGTGTGAGACTGACAACGCCTCGAGAGCACAGTGTGAAACTGACTCACCTTGGAACACAGTGTGAGACTGACACACTGGGGGAACACAGTGTGAGGCTGACACACTGGGGAACACAGTGTGAGACTGACACACTGGGGAACACAATGTGAGACTTACATGCTGGGAGAAAACAGTGTGAGACCGACACACCAGGGAACACAGTGTGAGACTGGCACACCGGGAGAACACAGTGTGAGAATGACACACCAAACGAATGCAGTGTGAAACTGACTCACCAGGGACAGTGTGAGACTGACACACTGGGAGAACATTTTGAGAGACTGATACATTGGGGAACACAGTGTGAGACTGACACACAGGGAAAACATTGTCCGACTCTGGCACACTGGGAGAACACAGTGGGAGACTGACAACACCGGGAGAACATAGTGTGAGACTGACACATCAGGAGAACACAGTGTGAAACTGACTCACCTGGGAACACAGTGTGAGACTGACACACTGGGGGAACACAGTGTGAGGCTGACACACTGGGGAACACAGTGAGAGACTGACACACCGCGGGAACACAGTGTGAGACTGACATACCGCGGGAACACAGTGTGAGACTGACACACTGGGGAACACAGTGTCAGACTGACACACTGGGAGAACACAGTGTGAGACTGACACACTGGGGAACAGAGTGAGAGACTGACCCATTGCGGGAACACAGTGTGAGACTGACATACAGTGGTACACAATGTGAGACTGACACATGAGGGAGCACAGTGAAAGGCTGACACACCAGGGAACATAGTGTGAGACCGACACACTGGGGAAAACAATGTGAGACTTACATGCTGGGAGAACACAATGTGAGACCGACACACTGGGGGACACAGTGTGAGACGGATACACTGGGGGACACAGTGTGAGACTGACACCCTGGGGAACACAATGTGAGACTTACACGCTGGGAGAACACAGTGTGAGACCGACACACCAGGGAACACAGTGTGAGACTGGCACACCGGGAGAACATAGTGTGAGACTGACATCCCGGGAGAATGCATTATGAAACTGACTCACCAGGGAACACAGTGTGAGACTGACACACTCGGGGAACACAGAGAGAGACTGACACACCAGGGATTACAGTGTGAGACTGACATACTGGGGGACACAGTGTGAGACTGAAACACTGGGAGAACACAGTGTGAGGCTGACACACCAGGGAACACAGTGAGAGACTGACACACCACGGGAACACATTGTGAGACTGACATACTGGGGAACACAGTGAGAGACTGACACAATGGGAGAACACAGTGAGAGACTGACACACCGGGGAACACAGTGTGAGACTGACAGACAGGGAAAACATTGTCCGAGACTGGCACACTGGGAGAACACAGTGGGAGTCTGACAACACCGGGTGAACACAGTGTGAAACTGACTCACCTGGGAACACAGTGTGAGACTGACACACTGGGGGAACACAGTGTGAGGCTGACACACTGGGGAACACAGTGTGAGACTGACACACTGGGGAACACAGTGAGAGACTGACCCACTGTGGGAACACAGTGTGAGACTGACATACTGTGGGACACAGTGTGAGACTGACACATGAGGGAGCACAGTGAAAGGCTGACACACCAGGGAACATAGTGTGAGACCGACACACTGGGGAACACAATGTGAGACTTACATGCTGGGAGAACACAGTGTGAGAGCGACACACTGGGGAACACAGTGTGAGACTGAGACAATGGGGAACACAATGTGAGACTTACACACTGGGAGAACACAGTGTGAGACCAACACACCAGGGAACACAGTGTGAGAGTGGCACACCGGGAGAACATAGTGTGAGACTGACACCCTGGGAGAATGCAGTGTGAAACTGACACCCCAGGGAAGACAGTGTGAGACTGACACACTAGGGGAACACAGAGAGAGACTGACACACCAGGGAATACAGTGTGAGACTGACATACCGGGGGACACAGTGTGAGACTGACACACTGGGAGAACACAGTGTGAGGCTGACACACCACGGGAACATAGTGAGAGATTGACACACTGGGGGAACACAGTGTGAAGCTGACACACTGGGGAACACAGTGTGAGACTGACACACTGGGGAACACAATGTGAGACTTACATGCTGGGAGAACACACTGTGAGACCGATACACCAGGGAACACAGTGTGAGACTGGCACACTGGGAGAACACAGTGTGAGACTGACACACCAAAAGAATGCAGTGTGAAACTGACTCACCAGGGACACAGTGTGAGACTGACACAATGGGAGAACATAGTGAGAGACTGATACACTGGGGAACACATTGTGAGACTGACACTCAGGGAAAACATTGTCCGAGACTGGCACACTGGGAGAACACAGTGGGAGACTGACAACACCGGGAGAACCTAGTGTGAGACTGACACATCAGGAGAACACAGTGTGAAACTGACTCACCTGGGAACACAGTGTGAGACTGACACACTGGGGGAACACAGTGTGAGGCTGACACACTGGGGAACACAGTGAGACACTGACACAGCGCGGGAACACAGTGTGAGACTGACATACCGCGGGAACAAAGTGTGAAACTGACACACTGGGGAACACAGTGTGAGACTGACACACTGGGAGAACACAGTGTGAGACTGACACACTGGGGATCACAGTGAGAGACTGACCCACCGTGGGAACACAGTGTGAGACTGACATACTGTGGGACACAGTGTGAGACTGACACATGAGGGAGCACAGTGAAAGGCTGACACACCAGGGAACATAGTGTGAGACCGACATACTGAGGAACACAAAGTGAGACTTACATGCTGGGAGAACACAGTGTGAGAGCGACACACTGGGGAACACAGTGTGAGACTGAGGCACTGGGGAACACAATGTGAGACTTACATGCTGGGAGAACACAGTGTGAGACCGACACACCAGGGAACACTGTGTGAGAGTGGCACACCGGGAGAACATAGTGTGAGACTGACACCCTGGGAGAATGCAGTGTGAAACTGACTCCCCAGGGAACACAGTGTGAGACTGACACACTGGGGGAACACAGAGAGAGACTGACACACCAGGGAATACAGTGAGAGACTGACACACCGGGGAACACAGTGTGAGACTGACAGACAGGGAAAATATTGTCCGAGATTGGCACACTGGGAGAACACAGTGTGAGACTGACAACGCCTTGAGAACACAGTGTGAAACTGACTCACCTTGGAACACAGTGTGAGACTGACACACTGGGGGAACACAGTGTGAGGCTGACACACTGGGGAACACAGTGTGAGACTGACATACAGGGGAACACAATGTGAGACTTACATGCTGGGAGAACACAGTGTGAGACCGACACACCAGGGAACACAGTGTGAGACTGGCACACCGGGAGAACACAGTGTGAGACTGACACACCAAACGAATGCAGTGTGAAACTGACTCACCAGGGACAGTGTGAGACTGACACACTGGGAGAACATAGTGAGAGACTGATACACTGGGGAACACAGTGTGAGACTGACACACAGGGAAAACATTGTCCGAGACTGGCACACTGGGAGAACACAGTGGGAGACTGACAACACCGGGAGAACATAGTGTGAGACTGACACATCAGGAGAACACAGTGTGAAACTGACTCACCTGGGAACACAGTGTGAGACTGACACACTGGGGGAACACAGTGTGAGGCTGACACACTGGGGAACACAGTGAGAGACTGACGCAACGCGGGAACACAGTGTGAGACTGACATACCGCGGGAACACAGTGTGAGACTGACACACTGGGGAACACAGTGTCAGACTGACACACTGGGAGAACACAGTGTGAGACTGACACACTGGGGAACAGAGTGAGAGACTGACCCATTGCGGGAACACAGTGTGAGACTGACATACAGTGGTACACAATGTGAGACTGACACATGAGGGAGCACAGTGAAAGGCTGACACACCAGGGAACATAGTGTGAGACCGACACACTGGGGAAAACAATGTGAGACTTACATGCTGGGAGAACACAATGTGAGACCGACACACTGGGGGACACAGTGTGAGACGGATACACTGGGGGACACAGTGTGAGACTGACACACTGGGGAACACAATGTGAGACTTACACGCTGGGAGAACACAGTGTGAGACCGACACACCAGGGAACACAGTGTGAGACTGGCACACCGGGAGAACATAGTGTGAGACTGACATCCCGGGAGAATGCATTATGAAACTGACTCACCAGGGAACACAGTGTGAGACTGACACACTCGGGGAACACAGAGAGAGACTGACACACCAGGGATTACAGTGTGAGACTGACATACTGGGGGACACAGTGTGAGACTGACACACTGGGAGAACACAGTGTGAGGCTGACACACCAGGGAACACAGTGAGAGACTGACACACCACGGGAACACATTGTGAGACTGACATACTGGGGAACACAGTGAGAGACTGACACAATGGGAGAACACAGTGAGAGACTGACACACCGGGGAACACAGTGTGAGACTGACAGACAGGGAAAACATTGTCCGAGACTGGCACACTGGGAGAACACAGTGGGAGTCTGACAACACCGGGTGAACATAGTGTGAGACTGACACACCGGGAGAACACAGTGTGAAACTGACTCACCTGGGAACACAGTGTGAGACTGACACACTGGGGGAACACAGTGTGAGGCTGACGCACTGGGGAACACAGTGAGGGACTGACACACCTCGGGAACACAGTGTGAGACTGACATACCGCGGGAACACAGTGTGAGACTGACACACTGGGGAACTCAGCGTGAGACTGACACACTGGGAGAACACAGTGTGAGACTGACACACTGGGGAACACAGTGAGAGACTGACCCACCGTGGGAACACAGTGTGAGACTGACATACTGTGGGACACAGTGTGAGACTGACACATGAGGGAGCACAGTGAAAGGCTGACACACCAGGGAACATATTGTGAGACCGACATACTGGGGAACACAAAGTGAGGCTTACATGCTGGGAGAACACTGTGTGAGAGCGACACACTGGGGAACACAGTGTGAGACTGAGACACTGGGGAACACAATGTGAGACTTACATGCTGGGAGAACACAGTGTGAGACCGACACACCAGGGAACACTGTGTGAGAGTGGCACACCGGGAGAACATAGTGTGAGACTGACACCCTGGGAGAATGCAGTGTGAAACTGACTCCCCAGGGAACACAGTGTGAGACTGACACACTGGGGGAACACAGAGAGAGACTGACACACAAGGGAATACAGTGTGAGACTGACATACCGGCGGACACAGTGTGAGACTGACACACTGGGAGAACACAGTGTGAGGCTGACACACCACGGGAACATAGTGAGAGACTGACACACCGGGGAACACAGTGTGAGACTGACAGACAGGGAAAATATTGTCCGAGACTGGCACACTGGGAGAACACAGTGTGAGACTGACAACGCCGGGAGAACACAGTGTGAAACTGACTCACCTGGGAACACAGTTTGAGACTGACACACTGGGGGAACACAGTGTGAGGCTGACACACTGGGGAACACAGTGTGATACTGACACACTGGGGAACACAATGTGAGACTTACATGCTGGGAGAACACAGTGTGAGACCGACACACCAGGGAACACAGTGTGAGACTGGCACACCGGGAGAACACTGTGTGAGACTGACACACCAAACGAATGCAGTGTGAAACTGACTCACCAGGGACAGTGTGAGACTGACACACTGGGAGAACATAGTGAGAGACTGATACACTGGGGAACACAGTGTGAGACTGACACACAGGGAAAACATTGTCCGAGACTGGAACACTGGGAGAACACAGTGGGAGACTGACAACACCGGGAGAACATAGTGTGAGACTGACACATCAGGAGAACACAGTGTGAAACTGACTCACCTGGGATCACAGTGTGAGACTGACACACTGGGGGAACACAGTGTGAGGCTGACACACTGGGGAACACAGTGAGAGACTGACACACCGCGGGAACACAGTGTGAGACTGACATACCGCGGGAACACAATGTGAGACTGACACACTGGGGAACACAGTGTGAGACTGACTCACTGGGAGAACACAGTGTGAGACTGACACACTGGGGAACAGAGTGAGAGAATGACCCACTGCGGGAACACAGTGTGAGACTGACATACAGTGGGACAAAATGTGAGACTGACACATGAGGGAGCACAGTGAAAGGCTGACACACCAGGGAACATAGTGTGAGACCGACACACTGGGGAATACAATGTGAGACTTACATGCTGGGAGAACACAATGTGAGACCCACACACTGGTGGTCACAGTGTGAGACCGACACACTGGGGGACACAGTGTGAGACCGACACACCAGGGAACACAGTGTGAGACTGGCACCCCGGGAGAACATAGTGTGAGACTGACACTCCGGGAGAATGCAGTGTGAAACTGACTCACCAGGGAACACAGTGTGAGACTGACACACTCGGGGAACACAGAGAGAGACTGACACACCAGGGATTACAGTGTGAGACTGACATACTGGGGGACACAGTGTGAGACTGACACACTGGGAGAACACAGTGTGAGGCTGACACACCAGGGAACACAGTGAGAGACTGACACACCACGGGAACACAGTGTGAGACTGACATACTGGGGAACACAGTGAGAGACTGACACAATGGGAGAACACAGTGAGAGACTGACACACCGGGGAACATAGTGTGAGACTGACACACAGGGAAAACATTGTCCGAGACTGGCACACTGGGAGAACACAGTGGAAGACTGACAACACCGGGTGAACATAGTGTGAGACTGACACACCGGGAGAACACAGTGTGAAACTGACTCACCTGGGAACACAGTGTGAGACTGACACACTGGGGGAACACAGTGTGAGGCTGACACACTGGGGAAAACAGTGAGAGACTGACACACCGTGGGAACACAGTGTGAGACTGACATACCGCGGGAACACAGTGTGAGACTGACGCAATGGGGAACACAGTATGAGACTGACACACTGGGAGAACACAGTGTGAGACTGACACACTGGGGAACACAGTGAGAGACTGACCCACTGCGGGAACACAGTGTGAGACTGACATACCGCGGGAACACAATGTGAGACTGACACACTGGGGAACACAGTGTGAGACTGACTCACTGGGAGAACACAGTGTGAGACTGACACACTGGGGAACAGAGTGAGAGAATGACCCACTGCGGGAACACAGTGTGAGACTGACATACAGTGGGACAAAATGTGAGACTGACACATGAGGGAGCACAGTGAAAGGCTGACACACCAGGGAACATAGTGTGAGACCGACACACTGGGGAATACAATGTGAGACTTACATGCTGGGAGAACACAATGTGAGACCCACACACTGGTGGTCACAGTGTGAGACCGACACACTGGGGGACACAGTGTGAGACTGACACACTGGGGAAGACAATGTGAGACTTACACGCTGGGAGAACACAGTTTGAGACCGACACACCAGGGAACACAGTGTGAGACTGGCACCCCGGGAGAACATAGTGTTTGACTGACACCCCGGGAGAATGCAGTGTGAAACTGACTCACCAGGGAACACAGTGTGAGACTGACACACTCGGGGAACACAGAGAGAGACTGACACACCAGGGATTACAGTGTGAGACTGACATACTGGGGGACACAGTGTGAGACTGACACACTGGGAGAACACAGTGTGAGGCTGACACACCAGGGAACACAGTGAGAGACTGACACACCACGGGAACACAGTGTGAGACTGACATACTGGGGAACACAGTGAGAGACTGACACAATGGGAGAACACAGTGAGAGACTGACACACCGGGGAACACAGTGTGAAACTGACACACAGGGAAAACATTGTCCGAGACTGGCACACTGGGAGAACACAGTGGAAGACTGACAACACCGGGTGAACATAGTGTGAGACTGACACACCGGGAGAACACAGTGTGAAACTGACTCACCTGGGAACACAGTGTGAGACTGACACACTGGGGGAACACAGTGTGAGGCTGACACACTGGGGAAAACAGTGAGAGACTGACACACCGTGGGAACACAGTGTGAGACTGAAATACCGCGGGAACACAGTGTGAGACTGACGCAATGGGGAACACAGTATGAGACTGACACACTGGGAGAACACAGTGTGAGACTGACACACTGGGGAACACAGTGAGAGACTGACCCACTGCGGGAACACAGTGTGAGACTGACATACTGTGGGACACAGTGTGAGACTGACACATGAGGGAGCACAGTGAAAGGCTGACACACCAGGGAACATAGTGTGAGACCGACACACTGGGGAACACAATGTGAGACTTACATGCTGGGAGAACACAGTGTGAGACCGACACACCAGGGAACACAGTGTGAGACTGACACCTCGGGAGAATGCAGTGTGAATCTGACTAAGCAGGAAACACAGTGTGAGACTGACACACTGGGAGAACACAGTGTGAGACTGACACACTGGGGGAACACAGTGTGAGACTGACCCACCGCGGGAACACAGTGTGAGACTGACATACTGTGGGACACATTGTGAGACTGACACAGTGGGGAACACAATGTGAGAATTACACGCTGGGAGAACACAGTGTGAGACCGACACACCAGGGAACACAGTGGGAGACTGGCACACCGGGAGAACATAGTGTGCGACTGACACACCGGGAGAATGCAGTTTGAAACTGAGTCACCAGGGAACACAGTGTGAGACTGACACACTGGTAGAACATAGTGAGAGACTGACACAGCGGGGAACACAGTGTGAGACTGACACACAGGGAAAACATTGTCCGACTCTGGTACACTGGGGGAACACAGTGTGAGACTGACAACACCGGGAGAACACAGTATGAGGCTGACACACTGGGGAACACAGTGTGTGACTGACACACTGGGGAATACAATATGAGACTTACACGCTGGGAGAACACAGTGTGAGACCAACACACCAGGGAACACAGAGTGAGACTGGCACACCGGGAGAACACAGTGTGAGACTGACACACCGGGAGAATGCAGTGTGAAACTGACTCACCAGGGAACACAGTGAGAGACTGACACACCGGGGAACACAGAGTGAGACTGACACACAGGGAAAGCATTGTCCGAGACTGGCACACTGGGAGAACACAGTGTGAGACTGACAACGCTGGGAGAACGTAGTGTGAGACTGACACACCGGGAGAACACAGTGTGAAACTGACTCACCTGGGAACACAGTGTGAGACTGACACACCGCGGGAACACAGTGTGAGACTGACACATGAGGGAGCCCAGTGAAAGGCTGACACACCAGGGAACATAGTGTGAGACTGACACATGAGGGAGCCCAGTGAAAGGCTGACACACCAGGGAACATAGTGTGAGACTGACACACTGGGGAACACAATGTGAGACTTACATGCTGGGAGAACACAGTGTGAGACCGACACACTGGGGAACACAGTGTGAGGCTGACACACTGGGGAACACAGTGAGAGACTGACACACCGCGGGAACACAGTGTGAGACTGACACATGAGGGAGCCCAGTGAAAGGCTGACACACCAGGGAACATAGTGGGAGACTGACTCACTGGGGAACACAATGTGAGACTTACATGCTGGGAGAACACAGTGTGAGACCGACACACTGGGGAACACAGTGTGAGACTGACACACTGGGGAACACAATGTGAGACTTACACGCTGGGAGAACACAGTGTGAGACCGACACACCAGGGAACACAGTGTGAGAGTGGCACACCGGGAGAACATAGTGTGAGACTGACACCCTAGGAGAATGCAGTGTGAAAGTGACTCCCCAGGGAAAACAGTGTGAGACTGACACACTGCGGGAACACAGAGAGAGACTGACACACCAGGGAATACAGTGTGAGACTGACATACCGGGGGACACAGTGTGAGACTGACACACTGGGAGAACACAGTGTGAGGCTGACACACCACGGGAACATAGTGAGAGACTGACACACCGGGGAACACAGTGTGAGACGGACAGAGAGGGAAAATATTGTCCGAGACTGGCACACTGGGAGAACACAGTGTGAGACTGACAACGCCGGGAGAACACAGTGTGAAACTGACTCACCTGGGAACACAGTTTGAGACTGACACATTGGGGGAACACAGTGTGAGGCTGACACACTGGGGAACACAGTGTGATACTGACACATTGGGGAACACAATGTGAGACTTACATGCTGGGAGAACACAGTGTGAGACCGACACACCAGGGAACACAGTGTGAGACTGGCACACCGGGAGAACACAGTGTGAGACTGACACACCAAACGAATGCAGTGTGAAACTGACTCACCAGGGACAGTGTGAGACTGACACACTGGGAGAACATAGTGTGAGACTGACACACTGGGGAACAGAGTGAGAGACTGACCCACTGGGAGAACACAGTGTGAGACTGACACACTGGGGAACAGAGTGAGAGACTGACCCACTGCGGGAACACAGTGTGAGACTGACATACAGTGGGACACAGTGCGAGACTGACACATGAGGGAGCACAGTGAAAGGCTGACACACCAGGGAACATAGTGTGAGACCGACACACTGGGGAATACAATGTGAGTCTTACATGCTGGGAGAACACAGTGTGAGACCGACACACTGGGGGACACAGTGTGAGACCGACACACTGGGCGACACAGTGTGAGACTGACACACTGGGGAACACAATGTGAGACCTACATGCTGGGAGAACACAGTGTGAGACCGACACACCAGGGAACACAGTGTGAGACTGGCACACCGGGAGAACATAGTGTGAGACTGACACCCCGGGAGAATGCAGAGTCAAACTGACTCACCAGGGAACACAGTGTGAGACTGACACATTCGGGGAACACAGAGAGAGACTGACACACCAGGGATTACAGTGTGAGACTGACATACTGGGGGACACAGTGTGAGACTGACACACTGGGAGAACACAGTGTGAGGCTGACACACTGGGGGAACACAGTGAGAGAATGACACACCACGGGAACACAGTGTGAGACTGACATACTGCGGAACACAGTGAGAGACTGACACAATGGGAGAACACAGTGAGAGACTGACACACCGGGGAACACAGTGTGAGACTGACACTCAGGGAAAACATTGTCCGAGACTGGCACACTGGGAGAATACAGTGGGAGACTGACAACACCGGGTGAACATAGTGTGAGACTGACACACCGGGAGAACACAGTGTGAAACTGACTCACCTGGGAACACAGTGTGATACTGACACACTGGGGGAACACAGTGTGAGGCTGACACACTGGGGAACACAGTGAGAGACTGACACACCGCGGGAACACAGTGTGAGACTGACACAATGGGAGAACACAGTGAGAGACTGACACACCGGGGAACACAGTGTGAGACTGACACACAGGGAAAACATTGTCCGAGACTGGCACACTGGGAGAACACAGTGGAAGACTGACAACACCGGGTGAACATAGTGTGAGACTGACACACCGGGAGAACACAGTGTGAAACTGACTCACCTGGGAACTCAGTGTGAGACTGACACACTGGGGGAACACAGTGTGAGGCTGACACACTGGGGAACACAGTGAGAGACTGACACACCGTGGGAACACAGTGTGAGACTGACATACCGCGGGAACACAGTGTGAGACTGACGCAATGGGGAACACATTATGAGACTGACACACTGGGAGAACACAGTGTGAGACTGACACACTGGGGGAACACAGTGTGAGGCTGACACACTGGGGAACACAGTGAGAGACTGACACACCGCGGGAACACAGTGTGAGACTGACACACTGGGAGAACACAGTGTGAGACTGACACACTGGGGAACAGAGTGAGAGACTGACCCACTGCGGGAACACAGTGTGAGACTGACATACAGTGGGACACAGTGCGAGACTGACACATGAGGGAGCACAGTGAAAGGCTGACACACCAGGGAACATAGTGTGAGACCGACACACTGGGGAATACAATGTGAGTCTTACATGCTGGGAGAACACAGTGTGAGACCGACACACTGGGGGACACAGTGTGAGACCGACACACTGGGCGACACAGTGTGAGACTGACACACTGGGGAACACAATGTGAGACCTACATGCTGGGAGAACACAGTGTGAGACCGACACACCAGGGAACACAGTGTGAGACTGGCACACCGGGAGAACATAGTGTGAGACTGACACTCCGGGAGAATGCAGAGTGAAACTGACTCACCAGGGAACACAGTGTGAGACTGACACATTCGGGGAACACAGAGAGAGACTGACACACCAGGGATTACAGTGTGAGACTGACATACTGGGGGACACAGTGTGAGACTGACACACTGGGAGAACACAGTGTGAGGCTGACACACTGGGGGAACACAGTGAGAGAATGACACACCACGGGAACACAGTGTGAGACTGACATACTGCGGAACACAGTGAGAGACTGACACAATGGGAGAACACAGTGAGAGACTGACACACCGGGGAACACAGTGTGAGACTGACACTCAGGGAAAACATTGTCCGAGACTGGCACACTGGGAGAATACAGTGGGAGACTGACAACACCGGGTGAACATAGTGTGAGACTGACACACCGGGAGAACACAGTGTGAAACTGACTCACCTGGGAACACAGTGTGATACTGACACACTGGGGGAACACAGTGTGAGGCTGACACACTGGGGAACACAGTGAGAGACTGACACACCGCGGGAACACAGTGTGAGACTGACACAATGGGAGAACACAGTGAGAGACTGACACACCGGGGAACACAGTGTGAGACTGACACACAGGGAAAACATTGTCCGAGACTGGCACACTGGGAGAACACAGTGGAAGACTGACAACACCGGGTGAACATAGTGTGAGACTGACACACCGGGAGAACACAGTGTGAAACTGACTCACCTGGGAACTCAGTGTGAGACTGACACACTGGGGGAACACAGTGTGAGGCTGACACACTGGGGAACACAGTGAGAGACTGACACACCGTGGGAACACAGTGTGAGACTGACATACCGCGGGAACACAGTGTGAGACTGACGCAATGGGGAACACAGTATGAGACTGACACACTGGGAGAACACAGTGTGAGACTGACACACTGGGGAACACAGTGAGAGACTGACCCACTGCGGGAACACAGTGTGAGACTGACATACTGTGGGACACAGTGTGAGACTGACACATGAGGGAGCACAGTGAAAGGCTGACACACCAGGGAACATAGTGTGAGACCGACACACTGGGGAACACAATGTGAGACTTACATGCTGGGAGAGCACAGTGTGAGACCGACACACCAGGGAACACAGTGTGAGACTGACACCTCGGGAGAATGCAGTGTGAATCTGACTAAGCAGGAAACACAGTGTGAGACTGACACACTGGGAGAACACAGTGTGAGACTGACACACTGGGGGAACACAGTGTGAGACTGACCCACCGCGGGAACACAGTGTGAGACTGACATAGTGTGGGACACATTGTGAGACTGACACAGTGGGGAACACAATGTGAGAATTACACGCTGGGAGAACACAGTGTGAGACCGACACACCAGGGAACACAGTGGGAGACTGGCACACCGGGAGAAAATAGTGTGCGACTGACACACCGGGAGAATGCAGTGTGAAACTGAGTCACCAGGGAACACAGTGTGAGACTGACACACTGGTAGAACATAGTGAGAGACTGACACACCGGGGAACACAGTGTGAGACTGACACACAGGGAAAACATTGTCCGACTCTGGTACACTGGGGGAACACAGGGTGAGACTGACAACACCGGGAGAACACAGTTTGAGGCTGACACACTGGGGAACACAGTGTGTGACTGACACACTGGGGAATACAATATGAGACTTACACGCTGGGAGAACACAGTGTGAGACCAACACACCAGGGAACACAGAGTGAGACTGGCACACCGGGAGAACACAGTGTGAGACTGACACACCGGGAGAATGCAGTGTGAAACTGACTCACCAGGGAACACAGTGAGAGACTGACACACCGGGGAACACAGAGTGAGACTGACACACAGGGAAAGCATTGTCCGAGACTGGCACACTGGGAGAACACAGTGTGAGACGGACAACGCTGGGAGAACGTAGTGTGAGACTGACACACCGGGAGAACACAGTGTGAAACTGACTCACCTGGGAACACAGTGTGAGACTGACACACTGGGGGAACACAGTGTGAGTCTGACACACTGGGGAACACAGTGAGAGACTGACACACCGCGGGAACACAGTGTGAGACTGACACATGAGGGAGCCCAGTGAAAGGCTGACACACCAGGGAACATAGTGTGAGACTGACACACTGGGGAACACAATGTGAGACTTACATGCTGGGAGAACACAGTGTGAGACCGACACACTGGGGAACACAGTGTGAGACTGACACACTGGGGAACACAGTGAGAGACTGACCCACCGCGGGAACACAGTGTGAGACTGACATACTGTGGGACACAGTGTGAGACTGACACATGAGGGAACACAGTGAAAGGCTGACACAGCAGGGAACATAGTGTGAGACCGACACACTGGGGAACACAATGTGAGACTTACATGCTAGCAGAACACAGTGTGAGACCGACACACTGGGGAACACAGTGTGAGACTGACACACTGGGGAACACAATGTGAGACTTACACGCTGGGAGAACACAGTGTGAGACCGACACACCAGGGAACACAGTGTGAGAGTGGCACACCGGGAGAACATAGTGTGAGACTGACACCCTGGGAGAATGCAGTGTGAAAGTGACTCCCCAGGGAAAACAGTGTGAGACTGACACACTGCGGGAACACAGAGAGAGACTGACACACTGGGGAACACAATGTGAGACTTACATGCTGGGAGAACACAGTGTGAGACCGACACACCAGGGAACACAGTGTGAGACTGGCACACCGGGAGAACACAGTGTGAGACTGACACACCAAACGAATGCAGTGTGAAACTGACTCACCAGGGACAGTGTGAGACTGACACACTGGGAGAACATAGTGAGAGACTGATACATTGGGGAACACAGTGTGAGACTGACACACAGGGAAAACATTGTCCGACTCTGGCACACTGGGAGAACACATTGGGAGACTGACAACACCGGGAGAACATAGTGTGAGACTGACACATCAGGAGAACACAGTGTGAAACTGACTCACCTGGGAACACAGTTTGAGATTGACACACTGGGGGAACACAGTGTGAGGCTGACACACTGGGGAACACAGTGTGAGACTGACACACTGGGGAACACAATGTGAGACTTACATGCTGGGAGAACACAGTGTGAGACTGACACTCCAGGGAACACAGTGTGAGACTGGCACACCGGGAGAACACAGTGTGAGCCTGACACACCAAACGAATGCAGTGTGAAACTGACTCACCAGGGACAGTGTGAGACTGACACACTGGGAGAACATAGTGAGAGACTGATACGTTGGGGAACACAGTGTGAGACTGACACACAGGGAAAACATTGTCCGAGACTGGCACACTGGGAGAACACAGTGGGAGACTGACAACACCGGCAGAACATAGTGTGAGACTGACACATCAGGAGAACACAGTGTGAAACTGACTCACCTGGGAACACAGTGTGATACTGACACACTGGGGGAACACAGTGTGAGGCTGACACACTGGGGAACACAGTGTGAGACTGACACACTGGGGAACACAATGTGAGACTTACATGCTGGGAGAACACAGTGTGAGACCGACACACCAGGGAACACAGTGTGAGACTGGCACACCGGGAGAACACAGTGTGAGACTGACACACCAAACGAATGCAGTGTGAAACTGACTCACCAGGGACAGTGTGAGACTGACACACTGGGAGAACATTTTGAGAGACTGATGCATTGGGGAACACAGTGTGAGACTGACACACAGGGAAAACATTGTCCGACTCTGGCACACTGGGAGAACACAGTGGGAGACTGACAACACCGGGAGAACATAGTGTGAGACTGACACACTGGGGAACACAGTGTGAGACTGACACACTGGGAGAACACAGTGTGAGACTGACACACTGGGGAACAGAGTGAGAGACTGACCCACTGCGGGAACACAGTGTGAGACTGACATACAGTGGGACACAGTGCGAGACTGACACATGAGGGAGCACAGTGACAGGCTGACACACCAGGGAACATAGTGTGAGACCGACACACTGGGGAATACAATGTGAGTCTTACATGCTGGGAGAACACAGTGTGAGACCGACACACTGGGGGACACAGTTTGAGACCGACACACTGGGCGACACAGTGTGAGACTGACACACTGGGGAACACAATGTGAGACCTACATGCTGGGAGAACACAGTGTGAGACCGACACACCAGGGAACACAGTGTGAGACTGGCACACCGGGAGAACATAGTGTGAGACTGACACCCCGGGAGAATGCAGTGTGAAACTGACTCACCAGGGAACACAGTGTGAGACTGACACATTCGGGGAACACAGAGAGAGACTGACACACCAGGGATTACAGTGTGAGACTGACATACTGGGGGACACAGTGTGAGACTGACACACTGGGAGAACACAGTGTGAGGCTGACACACTGGGGGAACACAGTGAGAGAATGACACACCACGGGAACACAGTGTGAGAATGACATACTGCGGAACACAGTGAGAGACTGACACAATGGGAGAACACAGTGAGAGACTGACACACCGGGGAACACAGTGTGAGACTGACACTCAGGGAAAACATTGTCCGAGACTGGCACACTGGGAGAATACAGTGGGAGACTGACAACACCGGGTGAACATAGTGTGAGACTGACACACCGGGAGAACACAGTGTGAAACTGACTCACCTGGGAACACAGTGTGAGACTGACACACTGGGGGAACACAGTGTGAGGCTGACACACTGGGGAACACAGTGAGAGACTGACACACCGCGGGAACACAGTGTGAGACTGACACAATGGGAGAACACAGTGAGAGACTGACACACCGGGGAACACAGTGTGAGACTGACACACAGGGAAAACATTGTCCGAGACTGGCACACTGGGAGAACACAGTGGAAGACTGACAACACCGGGTGAACATAGTGTGAGACTGACACACCGGGAGAACACAGTGTGAAACTGACTCACCTGGGAACACAGTGTGAGACTGGCACACTGGGAGAACACAGTGGAAGACTGACAACACCGGGTGAACATAGTGTGAGACTGAGAACACCGGGAGAACATAGTGTGAGACTGACACCCTAGGAGAATGCAGTGTGAAAGTGACTCCCCAGGGAAAACAGTGTGAGGCTGACACACTGGGGAACACAGTGAGAGACTGACACACCGTGGGAACACAGTGTGAGACTGACATACCGCGGGAACACAGTGTGAGACTGACGCAATGGGGAACACAGTATGAGACTGACACACTGGGAGAACACAGTGTGAGATTGACACACTGGGGAACACAGTGAGAGACTGACCCACTGCGGGAACACAGTGTGAGACTGACATACTGTGGGACACAGTGTGAGACTGACACATGAGGGAGCACAGTGAAAGGCTGACACACCAGGGAACATAGTGTGAGACCGACACACTGGGGAACACAATGTGAGACTTACATGCTGGGAGAACACAGTGTGAGACCGACACACCAGGGAACACAGTGTGAGACTGACACCTCGGGAGAATGCAGTGTGAATCTGACTAAGCAGGAAACACAGTGTGAGACTGACACACTGGGAGAACACAGTGTGAGACTGACACACTGGGGGAACACAGTGTGAGACTGACCCACCGCGGGAACACAGTGTGAGACTGACATACTGTGGGACACATTGTGAGACTGACACAGTGGGGAACACAATGTGAGAATTACACGCTGGGAGAATACAGTGTGAGACCGACACACCAGGGAACACAGTGTGAGAGTGGCACACCGGGAGAACATAGTGTGAGACTGACACCCTGGGAGAATGCAGTGTGAAAGTGACTCCCCAGGGAAAACAGTGTGAGACTGACACACTGCGGGAACACAGAGAGAGACTGACACACCAGGGAATACAGTGTGAGACTGACATACCGGGGGACACAGTGTGAGACTGCCACACTGGGAGAACACAGTGTGAGGCTGACACACCACGGGAACATAGTGAGAGACTGACACACCGGGGAACACAGTGTGAGACTGACAGACAGGGAAAATATTGTCCGAGACTGGCACACTGGGAGAACACAGTGTGAGACTGACAACACCGGGAGAACACAGTGTGAAACTGACTCAACTGGGAACACAGTGTGATACTGACACACTGGGGCAACTCAGTGTGAGGCTGACACACTGGGAAACACAGTGTGAGACTGACACACTGGGGAACACAATGTGAGACTTACATGCTGGGAGAACACAGTGTGAGACCGACACACCAGGGAACACAGTGTGAGACTGGCACACCGGGAGAACACAGTGTGAGACTGACACACCAAACGAATGCAGTGTGAAACTGACTCACCAGGGACAGTGTGAGACTGACACAGGGAAAACATTGTCCGAGACTGGCACACTGGGAGAACACAGTGGGAGACTGACAACACCGGGAGAACACAGTGTGAGACTGACACATCAGGAGAACACAGTGTGAAACTGACTCACCTGGGAACACAGTGTGATACTGACACACTGGGGGAACACAGTGTGAGGCTGACACACTGGGGAACACAGTGTGAGACTGACACACTGGGGAACACAATGTGAGACTTACATGCTGGGAGAACACAGTGTGAGACCGACACACCAGGGAACACAGTGTGAGACTGGCACACCGGGAGAACACAGTGTGAGACTGAAACACCAAACGAATGCAGTGTGAAACTGACTCACCAGGGACAGTGTGAGACTGACACACTGGGAGAACATAGTGAGAGACTGATACGTTGGGGAACACAGTGTGAGACTGACACACAGGGAAAACATTGTCCGAGACTGGCACACTGGGAGAACACAGTGGGAGACTGACAACACCGGGAGAACATAGTGTGAGACTGACAACGCCGGGAGAACACAGTGTGAAACTGACTCACCTGGGAACACAGTGTGATACTGACACACTGGGGGAACACAGTGTGAGGCTGACACACTGGGGAACACAGTGTGAGACTGACACACTGGGGAACACAATGTGAGACTTACATGCTGGGAGAACACAGTGTGAGACCGACACACCAGGGAACACAGTGTGAGACTGGCACACCGGGAGAACACAGTGTGAGACTGACACACCAAACGAATGCAGTGTGAAACTGACTCACCAGGGACAGTGTGAGACTGACACACTGGGAGAACATTTTGAGAGACTGATACATTGGGGAACACAGTGTGAGACTGACACACAGGGAAAACATTGTCCGACTCTGGCACACTGGGAGAACACAGTGGGAGACTGACAACACCGGGAGAACATAGTGTGAGACTGACACATCAGGAGAACACAGTGTGAAACTGACTCACCTGGGAACACAGTGTGAGACTGACACACTGGGGGAACACAGTGTGAGGCTGACACACTGGGGAACACAGTGAGAGACTGACACACCGCGGGAACACAGTGTGAGACTGACATACCGCGGGAACACAGTGTGAGACTGACACACTGGGGAACACAGTGTGAGACTGACACACTGGGGAACAGAGTGAGAGACTGACCCACTGCGGGAACACAGTGTGAGACTGACATACAGTGGGACACAGTGCGAGACTGACACATGAGGGAGCACAGTGAAAGGCTGACACACCAGGGAACATAGTGTGAGACCGATACACTGGGGAATACAATGTGAGACTTACATGCTGGGAGAACACAGTGTGAGACCGACACACTGGGGGACACAGTGTGAGACCGACACACTGGGGGACACAGTGTGAGACTGACACACTGGGGAACACAATGTGAGACCTACATGCTGGGAGAACACAGTGTGAGACCGACACACCAGGGAACACAGTGTGAGACTGGCACACCGGGAGAACATAGTGTGAGACTGACACCCCGGGAGAATGCAGTGTGAAACTGACTCACCAGGGAACACAGTGTGAGACTGACACATTCGGGGAACACAGAGAGAGACTGACACACCAGGGATTACAGTGTGAGACTGACATACTGGGGGACACAGTGTGAGACTGACACACTGGGAGAACACAGTGTGAGGCTGACACACTGGGGGAACACAGTGAGAGAATGACACACCACGGGAACACAGTGTGAGACTGACACTCAGGGAAAACATTGTCCGAGACGGGCACACTGGGAGAATACAGTGGGAGACTGACAACACCGGGTGAACATAGTGTGAGACTGACACACCGGGAGAACACAGTGTGAAACTGACTCACCTGGGAACACAGTGTGAGACTGACACACTGGGGGAACACAGTGTGAGGCTGACACACTGGGGAACACAGTGAGAGACTGACACACCGCGGGAACACAGTGTGAGACTGACATACCGCGGGAACATAGTGAGAGACTGACACACCGGGGAACACAGAGTGAGACTGACAGACAGGGAAAATATTGTGCGAGTCTGGCACACTGGGAGAACACAGTGTGAGACTGACAACACCGGGAGAACACAGAGTTAAACTGACTCACCTGGGAACACAGTGTGATACTGACACACTGAGGGAACACAGTGTGAGGCTGACACACTGGGGAACACAGTGAGAGACTGACACACCGCGGGAACACAGTGTGAGACTGACACATGAGGGAGCCCAGTGAAAGGCTGACACACCAGGGAACATAGTGTGAGACTGACACACTGGGGAACACAATGTGAGACTTACATGCTGGGAGAACACAGTGTGAGACCGACACACTGGGGAACACAGTGTGAGACTGACACACTGGGGAACACAGTGAGAGACTGACACACCGCGGGAACACAGTGTGAGACTGACACATGAGGGAGCCCAGTGAAAGGCTGACACACCAGAGAACATAGTGTGAGACTGACACACTGGGGAACACAATGTGAGACTTACATGCTGGGAGAACACAGTGTGAGACCGACACACTGGGGAACACAGTGTGAGGCTGACACACTGGGGAACACAGTGAGAGACTGACACACCGCGGGAACACAGTGTGAGACTGACACATGAGGGAGCCCAGTGAAAGGCTGACACACCAGGGAACATAGTGTGAGACTGACTCACTGGGGAACACAATGTGAGACTTACATGCTGGGAGAATACAGTGTGAGACCGACACACTGGGGAACACAGTGTGAGACTGACACACTGGGGAACACAGTGAGAGACTGACCCACCGCGGGAACACAGTGTGAGACTGACATACTGTGGGACACAGTGTGAGACTGACACATGAGGGAACACAGTGGAAGGCTGACACAGCAGCGAACATAGTGTGAGACCGACACACTGGGGAACACAATGTGAGACTTACATGCTGGCAGAACACAGTGTGAGACCGACACACTGGGGAACACAGTGTGAGACTGACACACTGGGGAACACAATGTGAGACTTACACGCTGGGAGAACACAGTGTGAGACCGACACACCAGGGAACACAGTGTGAGAGTGGCACACCGGGAGAACATAGTGTGAGACTGACACCCTAGGAGAATGCAGTGTGAAAGTGACTCCCCAGGGAAAACAGTGTGAGACTGACACACTGCGGGAACACAGAGAGAGACTGACACACCAGGGAATACAGTGTGAGACTGACATACCGGGGGACACAGTGTGAGACTGACACACAGGGAGAACACAGTGTGAGGCTGACACACCACGGGAACATAGTGAGAGACTGACACACCGGGGAACACAGTGTGAGACTGACAGACAGGGAAAATATTGTCCGAGACTGGCACACTGGGAGAACACAGTGTGAGACTGACAACACCGGGAGAACACAGTGTGAAACTGACTCACCTGGGAACACAGTGTGAGACTGACACACTGGGGGAACACAGTGTGAGGCTGACACACTGGGGAACACAGTGTGAGACTGACACACTGGGGAACACAATGTGAGACTTACATGCTGGGAGAACACAGTGTGAGACTGACACACCAGGGAACACAGTGTGAGACTGGCACACCGGGAGAACACAGTGTGAGACTGACACACCAAACGAATGCAGTGTGAAACTGACTCACCAGGGACAGTGTGAGACTGACACACTGGGAGAACATAGTGAGAGACTGATACGTTGGGGAACACAGTGTGAGGCTGACACACTGGGGAAAACAGTGAGAGACTGACACACCGTGGGAACACAGTGTGAGACTGAAATACCGCGGGAACACAGTGTGAGACTGACGCAATGGGGAACACAGTATGAGACTGACACACTGGGAGAACACAGTGTGAGACTGACACACTGGGGAACACAGTGAGAGACTGACCCACTGCGGGAACACAGTGTGAGACTGACATACTGTGGGACACAGTGTGAGACTGACACATGAGGGAGCACAGTGAAAGGCTGACACACCAGGGAACATAGTGTGAGACCGACACACTGGGGAACACAATGTGAGACTTACATGCTGGGAGAACACAGTGTGAGACCGACACACCAGGGAACACAGTGTGAGACTGACACCTCGGGAGAATGCAGTGTGAATCTGACTAAGCAGGAAACACAGTGTGAGACTGACACACTGGGAGAACACAGTGTGAGACTGACACACTGGGGGAACACAGTGTGAGACTGACCCACCGCGGGAACACAGTGTGAGACTGACATACTGTGGGACACATTGTGAGACTGACACAGTGGGGAACACAATGTGAGAATTACACGCTGGGAGAACACAGTGTGAGACCGACACACCAGGGAACACAGTGGGAGACTGGCACACCGGGAGAACATAGTGTGCGACTGACACACCGGGAGAATGCAGTTTGAAACTGAGTCACCAGGGAACACAGTGTGAGACTGACACACTGGTAGAACATAGTGAGAGACTGACACAGCGGGGAAAACAGTGTGAGACTGACACAAGGGAAAACATTGTCCGACTCTGGTACACTGGGGGAACACAGTGTGAGACTGACAACACCGGGAGAACACAGTATGAGGCTGACACACTGGGGAACACAGTGTGTGACTGACACACTGGGGAATACAATATGAGACTTACACGCTGGGAGAACACAGTGTGAGACCAACACACCAGGGAACACAGAGTGAGACTGGCACACCGGGAGAACACAGTGTGAGACTGACACACCGGGAGAATGCAGTGTGAAACTGACTCACCAGGGAACACAGTGAGAGACTGACACACCGGGGAACACAGAGTGAGACTGACACACAGGGAAAGCATTGTCCGAGACTGGCACACTGGGAGAACACAGTGTGAGACTGACAACGCTGGGAGAACGTAGTGTGAGACTGACACACCGGGAGAACACAGTGTGAAACTGACTCACCTGGGAACACAGTGTGAGACTGACACACCGCGGGAACACAGTGTGAGACTGACACATGAGGGAGCCCAGTGAAAGGCTGACACACCAGGGAACATAGTGTGAGACTGACACATGAGGGAGCCCAGTGAAAGGCTGACACACCAGGGAACATAGTGTGAGACTGACACACTGGGGAACACAATGTGAGACTTACATGCTGGGAGAACACAGTGTGAGACCGACACACTGGGGAACACAGTGTGAGGCTGACACACTGGGGAACACAGTGAGAGACTGACACACCGCGGGAACACAGTGTGAGACTGACACATGAGGGAGCCCAGTGAAAGGCTGACACACCAGGGAACATAGTGGGAGACTGACTCACTGGGGAACACAATGTGAGACTTACATGCTGGGAGAACACAGTGTGAGACCGACACACTGGGGAACACAGTGTGAGACTGACACACTGGGGAACACAATGTGAGACTTACACGCTGGGAGAACACAGTGTGAGACCGACACACCAGGGAACACAGTGTGAGAGTGGCACACCGGGAGAACATAGTGTGAGACTGACACCCTAGGAGAATGCTGTGTGAAAGTGACTCCCCAGGGAAAACAGTGTGAGACTGACACACTGCGGGAACACAGAGAGAGACTGACACACCAGGGAATACAGTGTGAGACTGACATACCGGGGGACACAGTGTGAGACTGACACACTGGGAGAACACAGTGTGAGGCTGACACACCACGGGAACATAGTGAGAGACTGACACACCGGGGAACACAGTGTGAGACGGACAGAGAGGGAAAATATTGTCCGAGACTGGCACACTGGGAGAACACAGTGTGAGACTGACAACGCCGGGAGAACACAGTGTGAAACTGACTCACCTGGGAACACAGTTTGAGACTGACACATTGGGGGAACACAGTGTGAGGCTGACACACTGGGGAACACAGTGTGATACTGACACATTGGGGAACACAATGTGAGACTTACATGCTGGGAGAACACAGTGTGAGACCGACACACCAGGGAACACAGTGTGAGACTGGCACACCGGGAGAACACAGTGTGAGACTGACACACCAAACGAATGCAGTGTGAAACTGACTCACCAGGGACAGTGTGAGACTGACACACTGGGAGAACATAGTGTGAGACTGACACACTGGGGAACAGAGTGAGAGACTGACCCACTGGGAGAACACAGTGTGAGACTGACACACTGGGGAACAGAGTGAGAGACTGACCCACTGCGGGAACACAGTGTGAGACTGACATACAGTGGGACACAGTGCGAGACTGACACATGAGGGAGCACAGTGAAAGGCTGACACACCAGGGAACATAGTGTGAGACCGACACACTGGGGAATACAATGTGAGTCTTACATGCTGGGAGAACACAGTGTGAGACCGACACACTGGGGGACACAGTGTGAGACCGACACACTGGGCGACACAGTGTGAGACTGACACACTGGGGAACACAATGTGAGACCTACATGCTGGGAGAACACAGTGTGAGACCGACACACCAGGGAACACAGTGTGAGACTGGCACACCGGGAGAACATAGTGTGAGACTGACACCCCGGGAGAATGCAGAGTCAAACTGACTCACCAGGGAACACAGTGTGAGACTGACACATTCGGGGAACACAGAGAGAGACTGACACACCAGGGATTACAGTGTGAGACTGACATACTGGGGGACACAGTGTGAGACTGACACACTGGGAGAACACAGTGTGAGGCTGACACACTGGGGGAACACAGTGAGAGAATGACACACCACGGGAACACAGTGTGAGACTGACATACTGCGGAACACAGTGAGAGACTGACACAATGGGAGAACACAGTGAGAGACTGACACACCGGGGAACACAGTGTGAGACTGACACTCAGGGAAAACATTGTCCGAGACTGGCACACTGGGAGAATACAGTGGGAGACTGACAACACCGGGTGAACATAGTGTGAGACTGACACACCGGGAGAACACAGTGTGAAACTGACTCACCTGGGAACACAGTGTGATACTGACACACTGGGGGAACACAGTGTGAGGCTGACACACTGGGGAACACAGTGAGAGACTGACACACCGCGGGAACACAGTGTGAGACTGACACAATGGGAGAACACAGTGAGAGACTGACACACCGGGGAACACAGTGTGAGACTGACACACAGGGAAAACATTGTCCGAGACTGGCACACTGGGAGAACACAGTGGAAGACTGACAACACCGGGTGAACATAGTGTGAGACTGACACACCGGGAGAACACAGTGTGAAACTGACTCACCTGGGAACTCAGTGTGAGACTGACACACTGGGGGAACACAGTGTGAGGCTGACACACTGGGGAACACAGTGAGAGACTGACACACCGTGGGAACACAGTGTGAGACTGACATACCGCGGGAACACAGTGTGAGACTGACGCAATGGGGAACACATTATGAGACTGACACACTGGGAGAACACAGTGTGAGACTGACACACTGGGGGAACACAGTGTGAGGCTGACACACTGGGGAACACAGTGAGAGACTGACACACCGCGGGAACACAGTGTGAGACTGACACACTGGGAGAACACAGTGTGAGACTGACACACTGGGGAACAGAGTGAGAGACTGACCCACTGCGGGAACACAGTGTGAGACTGACATACAGTGGGACACAGTGCGAGACTGACACATGAGGGAGCACAGTGAAAGGCTGACACACCAGGGAACATAGTGTGAGACCGACACACTGGGGAATACAATGTGAGTCTTACATGCTGGGAGAACACAGTGTGAGACCGACACACTGGGGGACACAGTGTGAGACCGACACACTGGGCGACACAGTGTGAGACTGACACACTGGGGAACACAATGTGAGACCTACATGCTGGGAGAACACAGTGTGAGACCGACACACCAGGGAACACAGTGTGAGACTGGCACACCGGGAGAACATAGTGTGAGACTGACACTCCGGGAGAATGCAGAGTGAAACTGACTCACCAGGGAACACAGTGTGAGACTGACACATTCGGGGAACACAGAGAGAGACTGACACACCAGGGATTACAGTGTGAGACTGACATACTGGGGGACACAGTGTGAGACTGACACACTGGGAGAACACAGTGTGAGGCTGACACACTGGGGGAACACAGTGAGAGAATGACACACCACGGGAACACAGTGTGAGACTGACATACTGCGGAACACAGTGAGAGACTGACACAATGGGAGAACACAGTGAGAGACTGACACACCGGGGAACACAGTGTGAGACTGACACTCAGGGAAAACATTGTCCGAGACTGGCACACTGGGAGAATACAGTGGGAGACTGACAACACCGGGTGAACATAGTGTGAGACTGACACACCGGGAGAACACAGTGTGAAACTGACTCACCTGGGAACACAGTGTGATACTGACACACTGGGGGAACACAGTGTGAGGCTGACACACTGGGGAACACAGTGAGAGACTGACACACCGCGGGAACACAGTGTGAGACTGACACAATGGGAGAACACAGTGAGAGACTGACACACCGGGGAACACAGTGTGAGACTGACACACAGGGAAAACATTGTCCGAGACTGGCACACTGGGAGAACACAGTGGAAGACTGACAACACCGGGTGAACATAGTGTGAGACTGACACACCGGGAGAACACAGTGTGAAACTGACTCACCTGGGAACTCAGTGTGAGACTGACACACTGGGGGAACACAGTGTGAGGCTGACACACTGGGGAACACAGTGAGAGACTGACACACCGTGGGAACACAGTGTGAGACTGACATACCGCGGGAACACAGTGTGAGACTGACGCAATGGGGAACACAGTATGAGACTGACACACTGGGAGAACACAGTGTGAGACTGACACACTGGGGAACACAGTGAGAGACTGACCCACTGCGGGAACACAGTGTGAGACTGACATACTGTGGGACACAGTGTGAGACTGACACATGAGGGAGCACAGTGAAAGGCTGACACACCAGGGAACATAGTGTGAGACCGACACACTGGGGAACACAATGTGAGACTTACATGCTGGGAGAGCACAGTGTGAGACCGACACACCAGGGAACACAGTGTGAGACTGACACCTCGGGAGAATGCAGTGTGAATCTGACTAAGCAGGAAACACAGTGTGAGACTGACACACTGGGAGAACACAGTGTGAGACTGACACACTGGGGGAACACAGTGTGAGACTGACCCACCGCGGGAACACAGTGTGAGACTGACATAGTGTGGGACACATTGTGAGACTGACACAGTGGGGAACACAATGTGAGAATTACACGCTGGGAGAACACAGTGTGAGACCGACACACCAGGGAACACAGTGGGAGACTGGCACACCGGGAGAAAATAGTGTGCGACTGACACACCGGGAGAATGCAGTGTGAAACTGAGTCACCAGGGAACACAGTGTGAGACTGACACACTGGTAGAACATAGTGAGAGACTGACACACCGGGGAACACAGTGTGAGACTGACACACAGGGAAAACATTGTCCGACTCTGGTACACTGGGGGAACACAGGGTGAGACTGACAACACCGGGAGAACACAGTTTGAGGCTGACACACTGGGGAACACAGTGTGTGACTGACACACTGGGGAATACAATATGAGACTTACACGCTGGGAGAACACAGTGTGAGACCAACACACCAGGGAACACAGAGTGAGACTGGCACACCGGGAGAACACAGTGTGAGACTGACACACCGGGAGAATGCAGTGTGAAACTGACTCACCAGGGAACACAGTGAGAGACTGACACACCGGGGAACACAGAGTGAGACTGACACACAGGGAAAGCATTGTCCGAGACTGGCACACTGGGAGAACACAGTGTGAGACGGACAACGCTGGGAGAACGTAGTGTGAGACTGACACACCGGGAGAACACAGTGTGAAACTGACTCACCTGGGAACACAGTGTGAGACTGACACACTGGGGGAACACAGTGTGAGTCTGACACACTGGGGAACACAGTGAGAGACTGACACACCGCGGGAACACAGTGTGAGACTGACACATGAGGGAGCCCAGTGAAAGGCTGACACACCAGGGAACATAGTGTGAGACTGACACACTGGGGAACACAATGTGAGACTTACATGCTGGGAGAACACAGTGTGAGACCGACACACTGGGGAACACAGTGTGAGACTGACACACTGGGGAACACAGTGAGAGACTGACCCACCGCGGGAACACAGTGTGAGACTGACATACTGTGGGACACAGTGTGAGACTGACACATGAGGGAACACAGTGAAAGGCTGACACAGCAGGGAACATAGTGTGAGACCGACACACTGGGGAACACAATGTGAGACTTACATGCTAGCAGAACACAGTGTGAGACCGACACACTGGGGAACACAGTGTGAGACTGACACACTGGGGAACACAATGTGAGACTTACACGCTGGGAGAACACAGTGTGAGACCGACACACCAGGGAACACAGTGTGAGAGTGGCACACCGGGAGAACATAGTGTGAGACTGACACCCTGGGAGAATGCAGTGTGAAAGTGACTCCCCAGGGAAAACAGTGTGAGACTGACACACTGCGGGAACACAGAGAGAGACTGACACACTGGGGAACACAATGTGAGACTTACATGCTGGGAGAACACAGTGTGAGACCGACACACCAGGGAACACAGTGTGAGACTGGCACACCGGGAGAACACAGTGTGAGACTGACACACCAAACGAATGCAGTGTGAAACTGACTCACCAGGGACAGTGTGAGACTGACACACTGGGAGAACATAGTGAGAGACTGATACATTGGGGAACACAGTGTGAGACTGACACACAGGGAAAACATTGTCCGACTCTGGCACACTGGGAGAACACATTGGGAGACTGACAACACCGGGAGAACATAGTGTGAGACTGACACATCAGGAGAACACAGTGTGAAACTGACTCACCTGGGAACACAGTTTGAGATTGACACACTGGGGGAACACAGTGTGAGGCTGACACACTGGGGAACACAGTGTGAGACTGACACACTGGGGAACACAATGTGAGACTTACATGCTGGGAGAACACAGTGTGAGACTGACACTCCAGGGAACACAGTGTGAGACTGGCACACCGGGAGAACACAGTGTGAGCCTGACACACCAAACGAATGCAGTGTGAAACTGACTCACCAGGGACAGTGTGAGACTGACACACTGGGAGAACATAGTGAGAGACTGATACGTTGGGGAACACAGTGTGAGACTGACACACAGGGAAAACATTGTCCGAGACTGGCACACTGGGAGAACACAGTGGGAGACTGACAACACCGGCAGAACATAGTGTGAGACTGACACATCAGGAGAACACAGTGTGAAACTGACTCACCTGGGAACACAGTGTGATACTGACACACTGGGGGAACACAGTGTGAGGCTGACACACTGGGGAACACAGTGTGAGACTGACACACTGGGGAACACAATGTGAGACTTACATGCTGGGAGAACACAGTGTGAGACCGACACACCAGGGAACACAGTGTGAGACTGGCACACCGGGAGAACACAGTGTGAGACTGACACACCAAACGAATGCAGTGTGAAACTGACTCACCAGGGACAGTGTGAGACTGACACACTGGGAGAACATTTTGAGAGACTGATGCATTGGGGAACACAGTGTGAGACTGACACACAGGGAAAACATTGTCCGACTCTGGCACACTGGGAGAACACAGTGGGAGACTGACAACACCGGGAGAACATAGTGTGAGACTGACACACTGGGGAACACAGTGTGAGACTGACACACTGGGAGAACACAGTGTGAGACTGACACACTGGGGAACAGAGTGAGAGACTGACCCACTGCGGGAACACAGTGTGAGACTGACATACAGTGGGACACAGTGCGAGACTGACACATGAGGGAGCACAGTGACAGGCTGACACACCAGGGAACATAGTGTGAGACCGACACACTGGGGAATACAATGTGAGTCTTACATGCTGGGAGAACACAGTGTGAGACCGACACACTGGGGGACACAGTTTGAGACCGACACACTGGGCGACACAGTGTGAGACTGACACACTGGGGAACACAATGTGAGACCTACATGCTGGGAGAACACAGTGTGAGACCGACACACCAGGGAACACAGTGTGAGACTGGCACACCGGGAGAACATAGTGTGAGACTGACACCCCGGGAGAATGCAGTGTGAAACTGACTCACCAGGGAACACAGTGTGAGACTGACACATTCGGGGAACACAGAGAGAGACTGACACACCAGGGATTACAGTGTGAGACTGACATACTGGGGGACACAGTGTGAGACTGACACACTGGGAGAACACAGTGTGAGGCTGACACACTGGGGGAACACAGTGAGAGAATGACACACCACGGGAACACAGTGTGAGAATGACATACTGCGGAACACAGTGAGAGACTGACACAATGGGAGAACACAGTGAGAGACTGACACACCGGGGAACACAGTGTGAGACTGACACTCAGGGAAAACATTGTCCGAGACTGGCACACTGGGAGAATACAGTGGGAGACTGACAACACCGGGTGAACATAGTGTGAGACTGACACACCGGGAGAACACAGTGTGAAACTGACTCACCTGGGAACACAGTGTGAGACTGACACACTGGGGGAACACAGTGTGAGGCTGACACACTGGGGAACACAGTGAGAGACTGACACACCGCGGGAACACAGTGTGAGACTGACACAATGGGAGAACACAGTGAGAGACTGACACACCGGGGAACACAGTGTGAGACTGACACACAGGGAAAACATTGTCCGAGACTGGCACACTGGGAGAACACAGTGGAAGACTGACAACACCGGGTGAACATAGTGTGAGACTGACACACCGGGAGAACACAGTGTGAAACTGACTCACCTGGGAACACAGTGTGAGACTGGCACACTGGGAGAACACAGTGGAAGACTGACAACACCGGGTGAACATAGTGTGAGACTGAGAACACCGGGAGAACATAGTGTGAGACTGACACCCTAGGAGAATGCAGTGTGAAAGTGACTCCCCAGGGAAAACAGTGTGAGGCTGACACACTGGGGAACACAGTGAGAGACTGACACACCGTGGGAACACAGTGTGAGACTGACATACCGCGGGAACACAGTGTGAGACTGACGCAATGGGGAACACAGTATGAGACTGACACACTGGGAGAACACAGTGTGAGATTGACACACTGGGGAACACAGTGAGAGACTGACCCACTGCGGGAACACAGTGTGAGACTGACATACTGTGGGACACAGTGTGAGACTGACACATGAGGGAGCACAGTGAAAGGCTGACACACCAGGGAACATAGTGTGAGACCGACACACTGGGGAACACAATGTGAGACTTACATGCTGGGAGAACACAGTGTGAGACCGACACACCAGGGAACACAGTGTGAGACTGACACCTCGGGAGAATGCAGTGTGAATCTGACTAAGCAGGAAACACAGTGTGAGACTGACACACTGGGAGAACACAGTGTGAGACTGACACACTGGGGGAACACAGTGTGAGACTGACCCACCGCGGGAACACAGTGTGAGACTGACATACTGTGGGACACATTGTGAGACTGACACAGTGGGGAACACAATGTGAGAATTACACGCTGGGAGAATACAGTGTGAGACCGACACACCAGGGAACACAGTGTGAGAGTGGCACACCGGGAGAACATAGTGTGAGACTGACACCCTGGGAGAATGCAGTGTGAAAGTGACTCCCCAGGGAAAACAGTGTGAGACTGACACACTGCGGGAACACAGAGAGAGACTGACACACCAGGGAATACAGTGTGAGACTGACATACCGGGGGACACAGTGTGAGACTGCCACACTGGGAGAACACAGTGTGAGGCTGACACACCACGGGAACATAGTGAGAGACTGACACACCGGGGAACACAGTGTGAGACTGACAGACAGGGAAAATATTGTCCGAGACTGGCACACTGGGAGAACACAGTGTGAGACTGACAACACCGGGAGAACACAGTGTGAAACTGACTCAACTGGGAACACAGTGTGATACTGACACACTGGGGCAACTCAGTGTGAGGCTGACACACTGGGAAACACAGTGTGAGACTGACACACTGGGGAACACAATGTGAGACTTACATGCTGGGAGAACACAGTGTGAGACCGACACACCAGGGAACACAGTGTGAGACTGGCACACCGGGAGAACACAGTGTGAGACTGACACACCAAACGAATGCAGTGTGAAACTGACTCACCAGGGACAGTGTGAGACTGACACAGGGAAAACATTGTCCGAGACTGGCACACTGGGAGAACACAGTGGGAGACTGACAACACCGGGAGAACACAGTGTGAGACTGACACATCAGGAGAACACAGTGTGAAACTGACTCACCTGGGAACACAGTGTGATACTGACACACTGGGGGAACACAGTGTGAGGCTGACACACTGGGGAACACAGTGTGAGACTGACACACTGGGGAACACAATGTGAGACTTACATGCTGGGAGAACACAGTGTGAGACCGACACACCAGGGAACACAGTGTGAGACTGGCACACCGGGAGAACACAGTGTGAGACTGAAACACCAAACGAATGCAGTGTGAAACTGACTCACCAGGGACAGTGTGAGACTGACACACTGGGAGAACATAGTGAGAGACTGATACGTTGGGGAACACAGTGTGAGACTGACACACAGGGAAAACATTGTCCGAGACTGGCACACTGGGAGAACACAGTGGGAGACTGACAACACCGGGAGAACATAGTGTGAGACTGACAACGCCGGGAGAACACAGTGTGAAACTGACTCACCTGGGAACACAGTGTGATACTGACACACTGGGGGAACACAGTGTGAGGCTGACACACTGGGGAACACAGTGTGAGACTGACACACTGGGGAACACAATGTGAGACTTACATGCTGGGAGAACACAGTGTGAGACCGACACACCAGGGAACACAGTGTGAGACTGGCACACCGGGAGAACACAGTGTGAGACTGACACACCAAACGAATGCAGTGTGAAACTGACTCACCAGGGACAGTGTGAGACTGACACACTGGGAGAACATTTTGAGAGACTGATACATTGGGGAACACAGTGTGAGACTGACACACAGGGAAAACATTGTCCGACTCTGGCACACTGGGAGAACACAGTGGGAGACTGACAACACCGGGAGAACATAGTGTGAGACTGACACATCAGGAGAACACAGTGTGAAACTGACTCACCTGGGAACACAGTGTGAGACTGACACACTGGGGGAACACAGTGTGAGGCTGACACACTGGGGAACACAGTGAGAGACTGACACACCGCGGGAACACAGTGTGAGACTGACATACCGCGGGAACACAGTGTGAGACTGACACACTGGGGAACACAGTGTGAGACTGACACACTGGGGAACAGAGTGAGAGACTGACCCACTGCGGGAACACAGTGTGAGACTGACATACAGTGGGACACAGTGCGAGACTGACACATGAGGGAGCACAGTGAAAGGCTGACACACCAGGGAACATAGTGTGAGACCGATACACTGGGGAATACAATGTGAGACTTACATGCTGGGAGAACACAGTGTGAGACCGACACACTGGGGGACACAGTGTGAGACCGACACACTGGGGGACACAGTGTGAGACTGACACACTGGGGAACACAATGTGAGACCTACATGCTGGGAGAACACAGTGTGAGACCGACACACCAGGGAACACAGTGTGAGACTGGCACACCGGGAGAACATAGTGTGAGACTGACACCCCGGGAGAATGCAGTGTGAAACTGACTCACCAGGGAACACAGTGTGAGACTGACACATTCGGGGAACACAGAGAGAGACTGACACACCAGGGATTACAGTGTGAGACTGACATACTGGGGGACACAGTGTGAGACTGACACACTGGGAGAACACAGTGTGAGGCTGACACACTGGGGGAACACAGTGAGAGAATGACACACCACGGGAACACAGTGTGAGACTGACATACTGCGGAACACAGTGAGAGACTGACACAATGGGAGAACACAGTGAGAGACTGACACACCGGGGAACACAGTGTGAGACTGACACTCAGGGAAAACATTGTCCGAGACGGGCACACTGGGAGAATACAGTGGGAGACTGACAACACCGGGTGAACATAGTGTGAGACTGACACACCGGGAGAACACAGTGTGAAACTGACTCACCTGGGAACACAGTGTGAGACTGACACACTGGGGGAACACAGTGTGAGGCTGACACACTGGGGAACACAGTGAGAGACTGACACACCGCGGGAACACAGTGTGAGACTGACATACCGCGGGAACATAGTGAGAGACTGACACACCGGGGAACACAGAGTGAGACTGACAGACAGGGAAAATATTGTGCGAGTCTGGCACACTGGGAGAACACAGTGTGAGACTGACAACACCGGGAGAACACAGAGTTAAACTGACTCACCTGGGAACACAGTGTGATACTGACACACTGAGGGAACACAGTGTGAGGCTGACACACTGGGGAACACAGTGAGAGACTGACACACCGCGGGAACACAGTGTGAGACTGACACATGAGGGAGCCCAGTGAAAGGCTGACACACCAGGGAACATAGTGTGAGACTGACACACTGGGGAACACAATGTGAGACTTACATGCTGGGAGAACACAGTGTGAGACCGACACACTGGGGAACACAGTGTGAGACTGACACACTGGGGAACACAGTGAGAGACTGACACACCGCGGGAACACAGTGTGAGACTGACACATGAGGGAGCCCAGTGAAAGGCTGACACACCAGAGAACATAGTGTGAGACTGACACACTGGGGAACACAATGTGAGACTTACATGCTGGGAGAACACAGTGTGAGACCGACACACTGGGGAACACAGTGTGAGGCTGACACACTGGGGAACACAGTGAGAGACTGACACACCGCGGGAACACAGTGTGAGACTGACACATGAGGGAGCCCAGTGAAAGGCTGACACACCAGGGAACATAGTGTGAGACTGACTCACTGGGGAACACAATGTGAGACTTACATGCTGGGAGAATACAGTGTGAGACCGACACACTGGGGAACACAGTGTGAGACTGACACACTGGGGAACACAGTGAGAGACTGACCCACCGCGGGAACACAGTGTGAGACTGACATACTGTGGGACACAGTGTGAGACTGACACATGAGGGAACACAGTGGAAGGCTGACACAGCAGTGAACATAGTGTGAGACCGACACACTGGGGAACACAATGTGAGACTTACATGCTGGCAGAACACAGTGTGAGACCGACACACTGGGGAACACAGTGTGAGACTGACACACTGGGGAACACAATGTGAGACTTACACGCTGGGAGAACACAGTGTGAGACCGACACACCAGGGAACACAGTGTGAGAGTGGCACACCGGGAGAACATAGTGTGAGACTGACACCCTAGGAGAATGCAGTGTGAAAGTGACTCCCCAGGGAAAACAGTGTGAGACTGACACACTGCGGGAACACAGAGAGAGACTGACACACCAGGGAATACAGTGTGAGACTGACATACCGGGGGACACAGTGTGAGACTGACACACTGGGAGAACACAGTGTGAGGCTGACACACCACGGGAACATAGTGAGAGACTGACACACCGGGGAACACAGTGTGAGACTGACAGACAGGGAAAATATTGTCCGAGACTGGCACACTGGGAGAACACAGTGTGAGACTGACAACACCGGGAGAACACAGTGTGAAACTGACTCACCTGGGAACACAGTGTGAGACTGACACACTGGGGGAACACAGTGTGAGGCTGACACACTGGGGAACACAGTGTGAGACTGACACACTGGGGAACACAATGTGAGACTTACATGCTGGGAGAACACAGTGTGAGACTGACACACCAGGGAACACAGTGTGAGACTGGCACACCGGGAGAACACAGTGTGAGACTGACACACCAAACGAATGCAGTGTGAAACTGACTCACCAGGGACAGTGTGAGACTGACACACTGGGAGAACATAGTGAGAGACTGATACGTTGGGGAACACAGTGTGAGACTGACACACAGGGAAAACATTGTCCGAGACTGGCACACTGGGAGAACACAGTGGGAGACTGACAACACCGGGAGAACATAGTGTGAGACTGACACATCAGGAGAACACAGTGTGAAACTGACTCACCTGGGAACACAGTGTGATACTGACACACTGGGGGAACACAGTGTGAGGCTGACACACTGGGGAACACAGTGTGAGACTGACACACTGGGGAACACAATGTGAGACTTACATGCTGGGAGAACACAGTGTGAGACCGACACACCAGGGAACACAGTGTGAGACTGGCACACCGGGAGAACACAGTGTGAGACTGACACACCAAACGAATGCAGTGTGAAACTGACTCACCAGGGAGAGTGTGAGACTGACACACTGGGAGAACATTTTGAGAGACTGATACATTGGCGAACACAGTGTGAGACTGACACACAGGGAAAACATTGTCCGACTCTGGCACACTGGGAGAACACAGTGGGAGACTGACAACACCGGGAGAACATAGTGTGAGACTGACACATCAGGAGAACACAGTGTGAAACTGACTCACCTGGGAACACAGTGTGAGACTGACACACTGGGGGAACACAGTGTGAGGCTGACACACTGGGGAACACAGTGAGAGACTGACACACCGCGGGAACACAGTGTGAGACTGACATACCGCGGGAACACAGTGTGAGACTGACACACTGGGGAACACAGTGTGAGACTGACACACTGGGGAACAGAGTGAGAGACTGACCCACTGCGGGAACACAGTGTGAGACTGACATACAATGGGACACAGTGCGAGACTGACACATGAGGGAGCACAGTGAAAGGCTGACACACCAGGGAACATAGTGTGAGACCGATACACTGGGGAATACAATGTGAGACTTACATGCTGGGAGAACACAGTGTGAGACCGACACACTGGGGGACACAGTGTGAGACCGACACACTGGGGGAAACAGTGTGAGACTGACACACTGGGGAACACAATGTGAGACCTACATGCTGGGAGAACACAGTGTGAGACCGACACACCAGGGAACACTGTGTGAGACTGGCACACCGGGAGAACATAGTGTGAGACTGACACCCCGGGAGAATGCAGTGTGAAACTGACTCACCAGGGAACACAGTGTGAGACTGACACATTCGGGGAACACAGAGAGAGACTGACACACCAGGGATTACAGTGTGAGACTGACATACTGGGGGACACAGTGTGAGACTGACACACTGGGAGAACACAGTGTGAGGCTGACACACTGGGGGAACACAGTGAGAGAATGACACACCACGGGAACACAGTGTGAGACTGACATACTGCGGAACACAGTGAGAGACTGACACAATGGGAGAACACAGTGAGAGACTGACACATCGGGGAACACAGTGTGAGACTGACACTCAGGGAAAACATTGTCCGAGACTGGCACACTGGGAGAATACAGTGGGAGACTGACAACACCGGGTGAACATAGTGTGAGACTGACACACCGGGAGAACACAGTGTGAAACTGACTCACCTGGGAACACAGTGTGAGACTGACACACTGGGGGAACACAGTGTGAGGCTGACACACTGGGGAACACAGTGAGAGACTGACACACCGCGGGAACACAGTGTGAGACTGACATACCGCGGGAACATAGTGAGAGACTGACACACCGGGGAACACAGTGTGAGACTGACAGACAGGGAAAATATTGTCCGAGACTGGCACACTGGGAGAACACAGTGTGAGACTGACAACACCGGGAGAACACAGAGTTAAACTGACTCACCTGGGAACACAGTGTGATACTGACACACTGGGGGAACACAGTGTGAGGCTGACACACTGGGGAACACAGTGAGAGACTGACACACCGCGGGAACACAGTGTGAGACTGACACATGAGGGAGCCCAGTGAAAGGCTGACACACCAGGGAACATAGTGTGAGACTGACACACTGGGGAACACAATGTGAGACTTACATGCTGGGAGAACACAGTGTGAGACCGACACACTGGGGAACACAGTGTGAGACTGACACACTGGGGAACACAGTGAGAGACTGACACACCGTGGGAACACAGTGTGAGACTGACATACCGCGGGGACATAGTGAGAGACTGACAGACCGGGGAACACAGTGTGAGACTGACAGACAGGGAAAATATTGTCCGAGACTGGCACACTGGGAGAACACAGTGTGAGACTGACAACACCGGGAGAACACAGAGTTAAACTGACTCACCTGGGAACACAGTGTGATACTGACACACTGGGGGAACACAGTGTGAGGCTGACACACTGGGGAACACAGTGAGAGACTGACACACCGCGGGAACACAGTGTGAGACTGACACATGAGGGAGCCCAGTGAAAGGCTGACACACCAGGGAACATAGTGTGAGACTGACACACTGGGGAACACAATGTGAGACTTACATGCTGGGAGAACACAGTGTGAGACCGACACACTGGGGAACACAGTGTGAGACTGACACACTGGGGAACACAGTGAGAGACTGACACACCGCGGGAACACAGTGTGAGACTGACACATGAGGGAGCCCAGTGAAAGGCTGACACACCAGGGAACATAGTGTGAGACTGACTCACTGGGGAACACAATGTGAGACTTACATGCTGGGAGAATACAGCGTGAGACCGACACACTGGGGAACACAGTGTGAGACTGACACACTGGGGAACACAGTGAGAGACTGACCCACCGCGGGAACACAGTGTGAGACTGACATACTGTGGGACACAGTGTGAGACTGACACATGAGGGAACACAGTGAAAGGCTGACACAGCAGGGAACATAGTGTGAGACCGACACACTGGGGAACACAATGTGAGACTTACATGCTGGCAGAACACAGTGTGAGACCGACACACTGGGGAACACAGTGTGAGACTGACACACTGGGGAACACAATGTGAGACTTACACGCTGGGAGAACACAGTGTGAGACCGACACACCAGGGAACACAGTGTGAGAGTGGCACACCGGGAGAACATAGTGTGAGACTGACACCCTAGGAGAATGCAGTGTGAAAGTGACTCCCCAGGGAAAACAGTGTGAGACTGACACACTGCGGGAACACAGAGAGAGACTGACACACCAGGGAATACAGTGTGAGACTGACATACCGGGGGACACAGTGTGAGACTGACACACTGGGAGAACACAGTGTGAGGCTGACACACCACGGGAACATAGTGAGAGACTGACACACCGGGGAACACAGTGTGAGACTGACAGACAGGGAAAATATTGTCCGAGACTGGCACACTGGGAGAACACAGTGTGAGACTGACAACACCGGGAGAACACAGTGTGAAACTGACTCACCTGGGAACACAGTGTGAGACTGACACACTGGGGGAACACAGTGTGAGGCTGACACACTGGGGAACACAGTGTGAGACTGACACACTGGGGAACACAATGTGAGACTTACATGCTGGGAGAACACAGTGTGAGACTGACACACCAGGGAACACAGTGTGAGACTGGCACACCGGGAGAACACAGTGTGAGACTGACACACCAAACGAATGCAGTGTGAAACTGACTCACCAGGGACAGTGTGAGACTGACACACTGGGAGAACATAGTGAGAGACTGATACGTTGGGGAACACAGTGTGAGACTGACACACAGGGAAAACATTGTCCGAGACTGGCACAGTGGGAGAACACAGTGGGAGACTGAAAACACCGGGAGAACATAGTGTGAGACTGACACATCAGGAGAACACAGTGTGAAACTGACTCACCTGGGCACACAGTGCGATACTGACACACTGGGGGAACACAGTGTGAGGCTGACACACTGGGGAACACAGTGTGAGACTGACACACTGGGGAACACAATGTGAGACTTACATGCTGGGAGAACACAGTGTGAGACCGACACACCAGGGAACACAGTGTGAGACTGGCACACCGGGAGAACACAGTGTGAGACTGACACACCAAACGAATGCAGTGTGAAACTGACTCACCAGGGACAGTGTGAGACTGACACACTGGGAGAACATAGTGAGAGACTGATACATTGGGGAACACAGTGTGAGACTGACACACAGGGAAAACATTGTCCGAGACTGGCACACTGGGAGAACACAGTGGGAGACTGACAACACCGGGAGAACATAGTGTGAGACTGACACATCAAGAGAACACAGTGTGAAACTGACTCACCTGGGAACACAGTGTGATACTGACACACTGGGGGAACACAGTGTGAGGCTGACACACTGGGGAACACAGTGTGAGACTGACACACTGGGGAACACAATGTGAGACTTACATGCTGGGAGAACACAGTGTGAGACCGACACACCAGGGAACACAGTGTGAGACTGGCACACCGGGAGAACACAGTGTGAGACTGACACACCAAACGAATGCAGTGTGAAGCTGACTCACCAGGGACAGTGTGAGACTGACACACTGGGAGAACATTTTGAGAGACTGATACATTGGGGAACACAGTGTGAGACTGACACACAGGGAAAACATTGTCCGACTCTGGCACACTGGGAGAACACAGTGGGAGACTGACAACACCGGGAGAACATAGTGTGAGACTGACACATCAGGAGAACACAGTGTGAAACTGACTCACCTGGGAACACAGTGTGAGACTGACACACTGGGGGAACACAGTGTGAGGCTGACACACTGGGGAACACAGTGAGAGACTGACACACCGCGGGAACACAGTGTGAGACTGACAGACAGGGAAAATATTGTCCGAGTCTGGCACACTGGGAGAACACAGTGTGAGACTGACAACACCGGGAGAACACAGAGTTAAACTGACTCACCTGGGAACACAGTGTGATACTGACACACTGAGGGAACACAGTGTGAGGCTGACACACTGGGGAACACAGTGAGAGACTGACACACCGCGGGAACACAGTGTGAGACTGACACATGAGGGAGCCCAGTGAAAGGCTGACACACCAGGGAACATAGTGTGAGACTGACACACTGGGGAACACAATGTGAGACTTACATGCTGGGAGAACACAGTGTGAGACCGACACACTGGGGAACACAGTGTGAGACTGACACACTGGGGAACACAGTGAGAGACTGACACACCGCGGGAACACAGTGTGAGACTGACACATGAGGGAGCCCAGTGAAAGGCTGACACACCAGGGAACATAGTGTGAGACTGACACACTGGGGAACACAATGTGAGACTTACATGCTGGGAGAACACAGTGTGAGACCGACACACTGGGGAACACAGTGTGAGGCTGACACACTGGGGAACACAGTGAGAGACTGACACACCGCGGGAACACAGTGTGAGACTGACACATGAGGGAGCCCAGTGAAAGGCTGACACACCAGGGAACATAGTGTGAGACTGACTCACTGGGGAACACAATGTGAGACTTACATGCTGGGAGAATACAGTGTGAGACCGACACACTGGGGAACACAGTGTGAGACTGACACACTGGGGAACACAGTGAGAGACTGACCCACCGCGGGAACACAGTGTGAGACTGACATACTGTGGGACACAGTGTGAGACTGACACATGAGGGAACACAGTGGAAGGCTGACACAGCAGCGAACATAGTGTGAGACCGACACACTGGGGAACACAATGTGAGACTTACATGCTGGCAGAACACAGTGTGAGACCGACACACTGGGGAACACAGTGTGAGACTGACACACTGGGGAACACAATGTGAGACTTACACGCTGGGAGAACACAGTGTGAGACCGACACACCAGGGAACACAGTGTGAGAGTGGCACACCGGGAGAACATAGTGTGAGACTGACACCCTAGGAGAATGCAGTGTGAAAGTGACTCCCCAGGGAAAACAGTGTGAGACTGACACACTGCGGGAACACAGAGAGAGACTGACACACCAGGGAATACAGTGTGAGACTGACATACCGGGGGACACAGTGTGAGACTGACACACTGGGAGAACACAGTGTGAGGCTGACACACCACGGGAACATAGTGAGAGACTGACACACCGGGGAACACAGTGTGAGACTGACAGACAGGGAAAATATTGTCCGAGACTGGCACACTGGGAGAACACAGTGTGAGACTGACAACACCGGGAGAACACAGTGTGAAACTGACTCACCTGGGAACACAGTGTGAGACTGACACACTGGGGGAACACAGTGTGAGGCTGACACACTGGGGAACACAGTGTGAGACTGACACACTGGGGAACACAATGTGAGACTTACATGCTGGGAGAACACAGTGTGAGACTGACACACCAGGGAACACAGTGTGAGACTGGCACACCGGGAGAACACAGTGTGAGACTGACACACCAAACGAATGCAGTGTGAAACTGACTCACCAGGGACAGTGTGAGACTGACACACTGGGAGAACATAGTGAGAGACTGATACGTTGGGGAACACAGTGTGAGACTGACACACAGGGAAAACATTGTCCGAGACTGGCACACTGGGAGAACACAGTGGGAGACTGACAACACCGGGAGAACATAGTGTGAGACTGACACATCAGGAGAACACAGTGTGAAACTGACTCACCTGGGAACACAGTGTGATACTGACACACTGGGGGAACACAGTGTGAGGCTGACACACTGGGGAACACAGTGTGAGACTGACACACTGGGGAACACAATGTGAGACTTACATGCTGGGAGAACACAGTGTGAGACCGACACACCAGGGAACACAGTGTGAGACTGGCACACCGGGAGAACACAGTGTGAGACTGACACACCAAACGAATGCAGTGTGAAACTGACTCACCAGGGACAGTGTGAGACTGACACACTGGGAGAACATTTTGAGAGACTGATACATTGGCGAACACAGTGTGAGACTGACACACAGGGAAAACATTGTCCGACTCTGGCACACTGGGAGAACACAGTGGGAGACTGACAACACCGGGAGAACATAGTGTGAGACTGACACATCAGGAGAACACAGTGTGAAACTGACTCACCTGGGAACACAGTGTGAGACTGACACACTGGGGGAACACAGTGTGAGGCTGACACACTGGGGAACACAGTGAGAGACTGACACACCGCGGGAACACAGTGTGAGACTGACATACCGCGGGAACACAGTGTGAGACTGACACACTGGGGAACACAGTGTGAGACTGACACACTGGGGAACAGAGTGAGAGACTGACCCACTGCGGGAACACAGTGTGAGACTGACATACAATGGGACACAGTGCGAGACTGACACATGAGGGAGCACAGTGAAAGGCTGACACACCAGGGAACATAGTGTGAGACCGATACACTGGGGAATACAATGTGAGACTTACATGCTGGGAGAACACAGTGTGAGACCGACACACTGGGGGACACAGTGTGAGACCGACACACTGGGGGACACAGTGTGAGACTGACACACTGGGGAACACAATGTGAGACCTACATGCTGGGAGAACACAGTGTGAGACCGACACACCAGGGAACACTGTGTGAGACTGGCACACCGGGAGAACATAGTGTGAGACTGACACCCCGGGAGAATGCAGTGTGAAACTGACTCACCAGGGAACACAGTGTGAGACTGACACATTCGGGGAACACAGAGAGAGACTGACACACCAGGGATTACAGTGTGAGACTGACATACTGGGGGACACAGTGTGAGACTGACACACTGGGAGAACACAGTGTGAGGCTGACACACTGGGGGAACACAGTGAGAGAATGACACACCACGGGAACACAGTGTGAGACTGACATACTGCGGAACACAGTGAGAGACTGACACAATGGGAGAACACAGTGAGAGACTGACACACCGGGGAACACAGTGTGAGACTGACACTCAGGGAAAACATTGTCCGAGACTGGCACACTGGGAGAATACAGTGGGAGACTGACAACACCGGGTGAACATAGTGTGAGACTGACACACCGGGAGAACACAGTGTGAAACTGACTCACCTGGGAACACAGTGTGAGACTGACACACTGGGGGAACACAGTGTGAGGCTGACACACTGGGGAACACAGTGAGAGACTGACACACCGCGGGAACACAGTGTGAGACTGACATACCGCGGGAACATAGTGAGAGACTGACAGACCGGGGAACACAGTGTGAGACTGACAGACAGGGAAAATATTGTCCGAGACTGGCACACTGGGAGAACACAGTGTGAGACTGACAACACCGGGAGAACACAGAGTTAAACTGACTCACCTGGGAACACAGTGTGATACTGACACACTGGGGGAACACAGTGTGAGGCTGACACACTGGGGAACACAGTGAGAGACTGACACACCGCGGGAACACAGTGTGAGACTGACACATGAGGGAGCCCAGTGAAAGGCTGACACACCAGGGAACATAGTGTGAGACTGACACACTGGGGAACACAATGTGAGACTTACATGCTGGGAGAACACAGTGTGAGACCGACACACTGGGGAACACAGTGTGAGACTGACACACTGGGGAACACAGTGAGAGACTGACACACCGCGGGAACACAGTGTGAGACTGACACATGAGGGAGCCCAGTGAAAGGCTGACACACCAGGGAACATAGTGTGAGACTGACTCACTGGGGAACACAATGTGAGACTTACATGCTGGGAGAATACAGCGTGAGACCGACACACTGGGGAACACAGTGTGAGACTGACACACTGGGGAACACAGTGAGAGACTGACCCACCGCGGGAACACAGTGTGAGACTGACATACTGTGGGACACAGTGTGAGACTGACACATGAGGGAACACAGTGAAAGGCTGACACAGCAGGGAACATAGTGTGAGACCGACACACTGGGGAACACAATGTGAGACTTACATGCTGGCAGAACACAGTGTGAGACCGACACACTGGGGAACACAGTGTGAGACTGACACACTGGGGAACACAATGTGAGACTTACACGCTGGGAGAACACAGTGTGAGACCGACACACCAGGGAACACAGTGTGAGAGTGGCACACCGGGAGAACATAGTGTGAGACTGACACCCTAGGAGAATGCAGTGTGAAAGTGACTCCCCAGGGAAAACAGTGTGAGACTGACACACTGCGGGAACACAGAGAGAGACTGACACACCAGGGAATACAGTGTGAGACTGACATACCGGGGGACACAGTGTGAGACTGACACACTGGGAGAACACAGTGTGAGGCTGACACACCACGGGAACATAGTGAGAGACTGACACACCGGGGAACACAGTGTGAGACTGACAGACAGGGAAAATATTGTCCGAGACTGGCACACTGGGAGAACACAGTGTGAGACTGACAACACCGGGAGAACACAGTGTGAAACTGACTCACCTGGGAACACAGTGTGAGACTGACACACTGGGGGAACACAGTGTGAGGCTGACACACTGGGGAACACAGTGTGAGACTGACACACTGGGGAACACAATGTGAGACTTACATGCTGGGAGAACACAGTGTGAGACTGACACACCAGGGAACACAGTGTGAGACTGGCACACCGGGAGAACACAGTGTGAGACTGACACACCAAACGAATGCAGTGTGAAACTGACTCACCAGGGACAGTGTGAGACTGACACACTGGGAGAACATAGTGAGAGACTGATACGTTGGGGAACACAGTGTGAGACTGACACACAGGGAAAACATTGTCCGAGACTGGCACAGTGGGAGAACACAGTGGGAGACTGAAAACACCGGGAGAACATAGTGTGAGACTGACACATCAGGAGAACACAGTGTGAAACTGACTCACCTGGGCACACAGTGTGATACTGACACACTGGGGGAACACAGTGTGAGGCTGACACACTGGGGAACACAGTGTGAGACTGACACACTGGGGAACACAATGTGAGACTTACATGCTGGGAGAACACAGTGTGAGACCGACACACCAGGGAACACAGTGTGAGACTGGCACACCGGGAGAACACAGTGTGAGACTGACACACCAAACGAATGCAGTGTGAAACTGACTCACCAGGGACAGTGTGAGACTGACACACTGGGAGAACATAGTGAGAGACTGATACATTGGGGAACACAGTGTGAGACTGACACACAGGGAAAACATTGTCCGAGACTGGCACACTGGGAGAACACAGTGGGAGACTGACAACACCGGGAGAACATAGTGTGAGACTGACACATCAAGAGAACACAGTGTGAAACTGACTCACCTGGGAACACAGTGTGATACTGACACACTGGGGGAACACAGTGTGAGGCTGACACACTGGGGAACACAGTGTGAGACTGACACACTGGGGAACACAATGTGAGACTTACATGCTGGGAGAACACAGTGTGAGACCGACACACCAGGGAACACAGTGTGAGACTGGCACACCGGGAGAACACAGTGTGAGACTGACACACCAAACGAATGCAGTGTGAAGCTGACTCACCAGGGACAGTGTGAGACTGACACACTGGGAGAACATTTTGAGAGACTGATACATTGGGGAACACAGTGTGAGACTGACACACAGGGAAAACATTGTCCGACTCTGGCACACTGGGAGAACACAGTGGGAGACTGACAACACCGGGAGAACATAGTGTGAGACTGACACATCAGGAGAACACAGTGTGAAACTGACTCACCTGGGAACACAGTGTGAGACTGACACACTGGGGGAACACAGTGTGAGGCTGACACACTGGGGAACACAGTGAGAGACTGACACACCGCGGGAACACAGTGTGAGACTGACAGACAGGGAAAATATTGTCCGAGTCTGGCACACTGGGAGAACACAGTGTGAGACTGACAACACCGGGAGAACACAGAGTTAAACTGACTCACCTGGGAACACAGTGTGATACTGACACACTGAGGGAACACAGTGTGAGGCTGACACACTGGGGAACACAGTGAGAGACTGACACACCGCGGGAACACAGTGTGAGACTGACACATGAGGGAGCCCAGTGAAAGGCTGACACACCAGGGAACATAGTGTGAGACTGACACACTGGGGAACACAATGTGAGACTTACATGCTGGGAGAACACAGTGTGAGACCGACACACTGGGGAACACAGTGTGAGACTGACACACTGGGGAACACAGTGAGAGACTGACACACCGCGGGAACACAGTGTGAGACTGACACATGAGGGAGCCCAGTGAAAGGCTGACACACCAGGGAACATAGTGTGAGACTGACACACTGGGGAACACAATGTGAGACTTACATGCTGGGAGAACACAGTGTGAGACCGACACACTGGGGAACACAGTGTGAGGCTGACACACTGGGGAACACAGTGAGAGACTGACACACCGCGGGAACACAGTGTGAGACTGACACATGAGGGAGCCCAGTGAAAGGCTGACACACCAGGGAACATAGTGTGAGACTGACTCACTGGGGAACACAATGTGAGACTTACATGCTGGGAGAATACAGTGTGAGACCGACACACTGGGGAACACAGTGTGAGACTGACACACTGGGGAACACAGTGAGAGACTGACCCACCGCGGGAACACAGTGTGAGACTGACATACTGTGGGACACAGTGTGAGACTGACACATGAGGGAACACAGTGGAAGGCTGACACAGCAGCGAACATAGTGTGAGACCGACACACTGGGGAACACAATGTGAGACTTACATGCTGGCAGAACACAGTGTGAGACCGACACACTGGGGAACACAGTGTGAGACTGACACACTGGGGAACACAATGTGAGACTTACACGCTGGGAGAACACAGTGTGAGACCGACACACCAGGGAACACAGTGTGAGAGTGGCACACCGGGAGAACATAGTGTGAGACTGACACCCTAGGAGAATGCAGTGTGAAAGTGACTCCCCAGGGAAAACAGTGTGAGACTGACACACTGCGGGAACACAGAGAGAGACTGACACACCAGGGAATACAGTGTGAGACTGACATACCGGGGGACACAGTGTGAGACTGACACACTGGGAGAACACAGTGTGAGGCTGACACACCACGGGAACATAGTGAGAGACTGACACACCGGGGAACACAGTGTGAGACTGACAGACAGGGAAAATATTGTCCGAGACTGGCACACTGGGAGAACACAGTGTGAGACTGACAACACCGGGAGAACACAGTGTGAAACTGACTCACCTGGGAACACAGTGTGAGACTGACACACTGGGGGAACACAGTGTGAGGCTGACACACTGGGGAACACAGTGTGAGACTGACACACTGGGGAACACAATGTGAGACTTACATGCTGGGAGAACACAGTGTGAGACTGACACACCAGGGAACACAGTGTGAGACTGGCACACCGGGAGAACACAGTGTGAGACTGACACACCAAACGAATGCAGTGTGAAACTGACTCACCAGGGACAGTGTGAGACTGACACACTGGGAGAACATAGTGAGAGACTGATACGTTGGGGAACACAGTGTGAGACTGACACACAGGGAAAACATTGTCCGAGACTGGCACACTGGGAGAACACAGTGGGAGACTGACAACACCGGGAGAACATAGTGTGAGACTGACACATCAGGAGAACACAGTGTGAAACTGACTCACCTGGGAACACAGTGTGATACTGACACACTGGGGGAACACAGTGTGAGGCTGACACACTGGGGAACACAGTGTGAGACTGACACACTGGGGAACACAATGTGAGACTTACATGCTGGGAGAACACAGTGTGAGACCGACACACCAGGGAACACAGTGTGAGACTGGCACACCGGGAGAACACAGTGTGAGACTGACACACCAAACGAATGCAGTGTGAAACTGACTCACCAGGGACAGTGTGAGACTGACACACTGGGAGAACATTTTGAGAGACTGATACATTGGCGAACACAGTGTGAGACTGACACACAGGGAAAACATTGTCCGACTCTGGCACACTGGGAGAACACAGTGGGAGACTGACAACACCGGGAGAACATAGTGTGAGACTGACACATCAGGAGAACACAGTGTGAAACTGACTCACCTGGGAACACAGTGTGAGACTGACACACTGGGGGAACACAGTGTGAGGCTGACACACTGGGGAACACAGTGAGAGACTGACACACCGCGGGAACACAGTGTGAGACTGACATACCGCGGGAACACAGTGTGAGACTGACACACTGGGGAACACAGTGTGAGACTGACACACTGGGGAACAGAGTGAGAGACTGACCCACTGCGGGAACACAGTGTGAGACTGACATACAATGGGACACAGTGCGAGACTGACACATGAGGGAGCACAGTGAAAGGCTGACACACCAGGGAACATAGTGTGAGACCGATACACTGGGGAATACAATGTGAGACTTACATGCTGGGAGAACACAGTGTGAGACCGACACACTGGGGGACACAGTGTGAGACCGACACACTGGGGGACACAGTGTGAGACTGACACACTGGGGAACACAATGTGAGACCTACATGCTGGGAGAACACAGTGTGAGACCGACACACCAGGGAACACTGTGTGAGACTGGCACACCGGGAGAACATAGTGTGAGACTGACACCCCGGGAGAATGCAGTGTGAAACTGACTCACCAGGGAACACAGTGTGAGACTGACACATTCGGGGAACACAGAGAGAGACTGACACACCAGGGATTACAGTGTGAGACTGACATACTGGGGGACACAGTGTGAGACTGACACACTGGGAGAACACAGTGTGAGGCTGACACACTGGGGGAACACAGTGAGAGAATGACACACCACGGGAACACAGTGTGAGACTGACATACTGCGGAACACAGTGAGAGACTGACACAATGGGAGAACACAGTGAGAGACTGACACACCGGGGAACACAGTGTGAGACTGACACTCAGGGAAAACATTGTCCGAGACTGGCACACTGGGAGAATACAGTGGGAGACTGACAACACCGGGTGAACATAGTGTGAGACTGACACACCGGGAGAACACAGTGTGAAACTGACTCACCTGGGAACACAGTGTGAGACTGACACACTGGGGGAACACAGTGTGAGGCTGACACACTGGGGAACACAGTGAGAGACTGACACACCGCGGGAACACAGTGTGAGACTGACATACCGCGGGAACATAGTGAGAGACTGACAGACCGGGGAACACAGTGTGAGACTGACAGACAGGGAAAATATTGTCCGAGACTGGCACACTGGGAGAACACAGTGTGAGACTGACAACACCGGGAGAACACAGAGTTAAACTGACTCACCTGGGAACACAGTGTGATACTGACACACTGGGGGAACACAGTGTGAGGCTGACACACTGGGGAACACAGTGAGAGACTGACACACCGCGGGAACACAGTGTGAGACTGACACATGAGGGAGCCCAGTGAAAGGCTGACACACCAGGGAACATAGTGTGAGACTGACACACTGGGGAACACAATGTGAGACTTACATGCTGGGAGAACACAGTGTGAGACCGACACACTGGGGAACACAGTGTGAGACTGACACACTGGGGAACACAGTGAGAGACTGACCCACCGTGGGAACACAGTGTGAGTCTGACATACCGCGGGGACATAGTGAGAGACTGACAGACCGGGGAACACAGTGTGAGACTGACAGACAGGGAAAATATTGTCCGAGACTGGCACACTGGGAGAACACAGTGTGAGACTGACAACACCGGGAGAACACAGAGTTAAACTGACTCACCTGGGAACACAGTGTGATACTGACACACTGGGGGAACACAGTGTGAGGCTGACACACTGGGGAACACAGTGAGAGACTGACACACCGCGGGAACACAGTGTGAGACTGACACATGAGGGAGCCCAGTGAAAGGCTGACACACCAGGGAACATAGTGTGAGACTGACACACTGGGGAACACAATGTGAGACTTACATGCTGGGAGAACACAGTGTGAGACCGACACACTGGGGAACACAGTGTGAGACTGACACACTGGGGAACACAGTGAGAGACTGACACACCGCGGGAACACAGTGTGAGACTGACACATGAGGGAGCCCAGTGAAAGGCTGACACACCAGGGAACATAGTGTGAGACTGACTCACTGGGGAACACAATGTGAGACTTACATGCTGGGAGAATACAGCGTGAGACCGACACACTGGGGAACACAGTGTGAGACTGACACACTGGGGAACACAGTGAGAGACTGACCCACCGCGGGAACACAGTGTGAGACTGACATACTGTGGGACACAGTGTGAGACTGACACATGAGGGAACACAGTGAAAGGCTGACACAGCAGGGAACATAGTGTGAGACCGACACACTGGGGAACACAATGTGAGACTTACATGCTGGCAGAACACAGTGTGAGACCGACACACTGGGGAACACAGTGTGAGACTGACACACTGGGGAACACAATGTGAGACTTACACGCTGGGAGAACACAGTGTGAGACCGACACACCAGGGAACACAGTGTGAGAGTGGCACACCGGGAGAACATAGTGTGAGACTGACACCCTAGGAGAATGCAGTGTGAAAGTGACTCCCCAGGGAAAACAGTGTGAGACTGACACACTGCGGGAACACAGAGAGAGACTGACACACCAGGGAATACAGTGTGAGACTGACATACCGGGGGACACAGTGTGAGACTGACACACTGGGAGAACACAGTGTGAGGCTGACACACCACGGGAACATAGTGAGAGACTGACACACCGGGGAACACAGTGTGAGACTGACAGACAGGGAAAATATTGTCCGAGACTGGCACACTGGGAGAACACAGTGTGAGACTGACAACACCGGGAGAACACAGTGTGAAACTGACTCACCTGGGAACACAGTGTGAGACTGACACACTGGGGGAACACAGTGTGAGGCTGACACACTGGGGAACACAGTGTGAGACTGACACACTGGGGAACACAATGTGAGACTTACATGCTGGGAGAACACAGTGTGAGACTGACACACCAGGGAACACAGTGTGAGACTGGCACACCGGGAGAACACAGTGTGAGACTGACACACCAAATGAATGCAGTGTGAAACTGACTCACCAGGGACAGTGTGAGACTGACACACTGGGAGAACATAGTGAGAGACTGATACGTTGGGGAACACAGTGTGAGACTGACACACAGGGAAAACATTGTCCGAGACTGGCACAGTGGGAGAACACAGTGGGAGACTGAAAACACCGGGAGAACATAGTGTGAGACTGACACATCAGGAGAACACAGTGTGAAACTGACTCACCTGGGAACACAGTGTGATACTGACACACTGGGGGAACACAGTGTGAGGCTGACACACTGGGGAACACAGTGTGAGACTGACACACTGGGGAACACAATGTGAGACTTACATGCTGGGAGAACACAGTGTGAGACCGACACACCAGGGAACACAGTGTGAGACTGGCACACCGGGAGAACACAGTGTGAGACTGACACACCAAACGAATGCAGTGTGAAACTGACTCACCAGGGACAGTGTGAGACTGACACACTGGGAGAACATAGTGAGAGACTGATACGTTGGGGAACACAGTGTGAGACTGACACACAGGGAAAACATTGTCCGAGACTGGCACACTGGGAGAACACAGTGGGAGACTGACAACACCGGGAGAACATAGTGTGAGACTGACACATCAAGAGAACACAGTGTGAAACTGACTCACCTGGGAACACAGTGTGATACTGACACACTGGGGGAACACAGTGTGAGGCTGACACACTGGGGAACACAGTGTGAGACTGACACACTGGGGAACACAATGTGAGACTTACATGCTGGGAGAACACAGTGTGAGACCGACACACCAGGGAACACAGTGTGAGACTGGCACACCGGGAGAACACAGTGTGAGACTGACACACCAAACGAATGCAGTGTGAAGCTGACTCACCAGGGACAGTGTGAGACTGACACACTGGGAGAACATAGTGAGAGACTGATACATTGGGGAACACAGTGTGAGACTGACACACAGGGAAAACATTGTCCGACTCTGGCACACTGGGAGAACACAGTGGGAGACTGACAACACCGGGAGAACATAGTGTGAGACTGACACATCAGGAGAACACAGTGTGAAACTGACTCACCTGGGAACACAGTGTGAGACTGACACACTGGGGGAACACAGTGTGAGGCTGACACACTGGGGAACACAGTGAGAGACTGACACACCGCGGGAACACAGTGTGAGACTGACATACCGCGGGAACACAGTGTGAGACTGACACACTGGGGAACACAGTGTGAGACTGACACACTGGGGAACAGAGTGAGAGACTGACCCACTGCGGGAACACAGTGTGAGACTGACATACAGTGGGACACAGTGCGAGACTGACACATGAGGGAGCACAGTGAAAGGCTGACACACCAGGGAACATAGTGTGAGACCGATACACTGGGGAATACAATGTGAGACTTACATGCTGGGAGAACACAGTGTGAGACCGACACACTGGGGGACACAGTGTGAGACCGACACACTGGGGGACACAGTGTGAGACTGACACACTGGGGAACACAATGTGAGACTGACACACCGTGGGAACACAGTGTGAGACTGACACATTCGGGGAACACAGAGAGAGACTGACACACCAGGGATTACAGTGTGAGACTGACATACTGGGGGACACAGTGTGAGACTGACACACTGGGAGAACACAGTGTGAGGCTGACACACTGGGGGAACACAGTGAGAGAATGACACACCACGGGAACACAGTGTGAGACTGACATACTGCGGAACACAGTGAGAGACTGACACAATGGGAGAACACAGTGAGAGACTGACACACCGGGGAACACAGTGTGAGACTGACACTCAGGGTAAACATTGTCCGAGACTGGCACACTGGGAGAATACAGTGGGAGACTGACAACACCGGGTGAACATAGTGTGAGACTGACACACCGGGAGAACACAGTGTGAAACTGACTCACCTGGGAACACAGTGTGAGACTGACACACTGGGGGAACACAGTGTGAGGCTGACACACTGGGGAACACAGTGAGAGACTGACACACCGCGGGAACACAGTGTGAGACTGACACACCAGGGAACATAGTGTGAGACTGACACACTGGGGAACACAATGTGAGACTTACATGCTGGGGAGAACACAGTGTGAGACCGACACACTGGGGAACACAGTGTGAGACTGACACACTGGGGAACACAGTGAGAGACTGACACACCGCGGGAACACAGTGTGAGACTGACACATGAGGGAGCCCAGTGAAAGGCTGACACACCAGGGAACATAGTGTGAGACTGACTCACTGGGGAACACAATGTGAGACTTACATGCTGGGAGAATACAGCGTGAGACCGACACACTGGGGAACACAGTGTGAGACTGACACACTGGGGAACACAGTGAGAGACTGACCCACCGCGGGAACACAGTGTGAGACTGACATACTGTGGGACACAGTGGAGACTGACAACACCGGGAGAACATAGTGTGAGACTGACACATCAGGAGAACACAGTGTGAAACTGACTCACCTGGGAACACAGTGTGAGACTGACACACTGGGGGAACACAGTGTGAGGCTGACACAATGGGGAACACAGTGAGAGACTGACATACCGCGGGAACACAGTGAGAGACTGACACACTGGGGAACACAGTGTGAGACTGACACACTGGGAGAACACAGTGTGAGACTGACACACTGGGGAACAGAGTGAGAGACTGACCCACTGCGGGAACACAGTGTGAGACTGACATACAGTGGGACACAGTGTGAGACTGACATATGAGGGAGCACAGTGAAAGGCTGACACACCAGGGAACATAGTGTGAGACCGACACACTGGGGAACAAAATGTGAGACTTACACGCTGGGAGAACACAGTGTGAGACCGACACACCAGGGAACACAGTGTGAGACTGGCACACCGGGAGAACATATTGTGAGACCGACACACTGGGGAACACAGTGTGAGACTGACACACCACGGGAACATAGTGAGAGACTGACACACCGGGGAACACAGTGTGAGACTGACAGACAGGGAAAATATTGTCCGAGACTGGCACACTGGGAGAACACAGTGTGAGACTGACAACACCGGGAGAACACAGTGTGAAACTGACTCACCTGGGAACACAGTGTGAGACTGACACACTGGGGGAACACAGTGTGAGGCTGACACACTGGGGAACACAGTGTGAGACTGACACACTGGGGAACACAATGTGAGACTTACATGCTGGGAGAACACAGTGTGAGACTGACACACCAGGGAACACAGTGTGAGACTGGCACACCGGGAGAACACAGTGTGAGACTGACACACCAAATGAATGCAGTGTGAAACTGACTCACCAGGGACAGTGTGAGACTGACACACTGGGAGAACATAGTGAGAGACTGATACGTTGGGGAACACAGTGTGAGACTGACACACAGGGAAAACATTGTCCGAGACTGGCACAGTGGGAGAACACAGTGGGAGACTGAAAACACCGGGAGAACATAGTGTGAGACTGACACATCAGGAGAACACAGTGTGAAACTGACTCACCTGGGAACACAGTGTGATACTGACACACTGGGGGAACACAGTGTGAGGCTGACACACTGGGGAACACAGTGTGAGACTGACACACTGGGGAACACAATGTGAGACTTACATGCTGGGAGAACACAGTGTGAGACCGACACACCAGGGAACACAGTGTGAGACTGGCACACCGGGAGAACACAGTGTGAGACTGACACACCAAACGAATGCAGTGTGAAACTGACTCACCAGGGACAGTGTGAGACTGACACACTGGGAGAACATAGTGAGAGACTGATACGTTGGGGAACACAGTGTGAGACTGACACACAGGGAAAACATTGTCCGAAGTTGGCACACTGGGAGAACACAGTGGGAGACTGACAACACCGGGAGAACATAGTGTGAGACTGACACATCAAGAGAACACAGTGTGAAACTGACTCACCTGGGAACACAGTGTGATACTGACACACTGGGGGAACACAGTGTGAGGCTGACACACTGGGGAACACAGTGTGAGACTGACACACTGGGGAACACAATGTGAGACTTACATGCTGGGAGAACACAGTGTGAGACCGACACACCAGGGAACACAGTGTGAGACTGGCACACCGGGAGAACACAGTGTGAGACTGACACACCAAACGAATGCAGTGTGAAGCTGACTCACCAGGGACAGTGTGAGACTGACACACTGGGAGAACATTTTGAGAGACTGATACATTGGGGAACACAGTGTGAGACTGACACACAGGGAAAACATTGTCCGACTCTGGCACACTGGGAGAACACAGTGGGAGACTGACAACACCTGGGAGAACATAGTGTGAGACTGACACATCAGGAGAACACAGTGTGAAACTGACTCACCTGGGAACACAGTGTGAGACTGACACACTGGGGGAACACAGTGTGAGGCTGACACACTGGGGAACACAGTGAGAGACTGACACACCGCGGGAACACAGTGTGAGACTGACATACCGCGGGAACACAGTGTGAGACTGACACACTGGGGAACACAGTGTGAGACTGACACACTGGGGAACAGAGTGAGAGACTGACCCACTGCGGGAACACAGTGTGAGACTGACATACAGTGGGACACAGTGCGAGACTGACACATGAGGGAGCACAGTGAAAGGCTGACACAACAGGGAACATAGTGTGAGACCGATACACTGGGGAATACAATGTGAGACTTACATGCTGGGAGAACACAGTGTGAGACCGACACACTGGGGGACACAGTGTGAGACCGACACACTGGGGGACACAGTGTGAGACTGACACACTGGGGAACACAATGTGAGACCTACATTCTGGGAGAACACAGTGTGAGACCGACACACCAGGGAACACTGTGTGAGACTGGCACACCGGGAGAACATAGTGTGAGACTGACACCCCGGGAGAATGCAGTGTGAAACTGACTCACCAGGGAACACAGTGTGAGACTGACACATTCGGGGAACACAGAGAGAGACTGACACACCAGGGATTACAGTGTGAGACTGACATACTGGGGGACACAGTGTGAGACTGACACACTGGGAGAACACAGTGTGAGGCTGACACACTGGGGGAACACAGTGAGAGAATGACACACCACGGGAACACAGTGTGAGACTGACATACTGCGGAACACAGTGAGAGACTGACACAATGGGAGAACACAGTGAGAGACTGACACACCGGGGAACACAGTGTGAGACTGACACTCAGGGAAAACATTGTCCGAGACTGGCACACTGGGAGAATACAGTGGGAGACTGACAACACCGGGTGAACATAGTGTGAGACTGACACACCGGGAGAACACAGTGTGAAACTGACTCACCTGGGAACACAGTGTGAGACTGACACACTGGGGGAACACAGTGTGAGGCTGACACACTGGGGAACACAGTGAGAGACTGACACACCGCGGGAACACAGTGTGAGACTGACATACCGCGGGAACATAGTGAGAGACTGACACACCGGGGAACACAGTGTGAGACTGACAGACAGGGAAAATATTGTCCGAGACTGGCACACTGGGAGAACACAGTGTGAGACTGACAACACCGGGAGAACACAGTGTTAAACTGACTCACCTGGGAACACAGTGTGATACTGACACACTGGGGGAACACAGTGTGAGGCTGACACACTGGGGAACACAGTGTGAGACTGACACACTGGGGAACACAATGTGAGACTTACATGCTGGGAGAACACAGTGTGAGACCGACACACCAGGGAACACAGTGTGAGACTGGCACACCGGGAGAACACAGTGTGAGACTGACACACCAAACGAATGCAGTGTGAAACTGACTCACCAGGGACAGTGTGAGTCTGACACACTGGGAGAACATAGTGAGAGACTGATACATTGGGGAACACAGTGTGAGACTGACACACAGGGAAAACATTGTCCGAGACTGGCACACTGGGAGAACACAGTGGGAGACTGACAACACCGGGAGAACATAGTGTGAGACTGACACATCAGGAGAACACAGTGTGAAACTGACTCACCTGGGAACACAGTGTGAGACTGACACACTGGGGGAACACAGTGTGAGGCTGACACAATGGGGAACACAGTGAGAGACTGACATACCGCGGGAACACAGTGAGAGACTGACACACTGGGGAACACAGTGTGAGACTGACACACTGGGAGAACACAGTGTGAGACTGACACACTGGGGAACAGAGTGAGAGACTGACCCACTGCGGGAACACAGTGTGAGACTGACATACAGTGGGACACAGTGTGAGACTGACATATGAGGGAGCACAGTGAAAGGCTGACACACCAGGGAACATAGTGTGAGACCGACACACTGGGGAACAAAATGTGAGACTTACACGCTGGGAGAACACAGTGTGAGACCGACACACCAGGGAACACAGTGTGAGAGTGGCACACCGGGAGAACATAGTGTGAGACCGACACACTGGGGAACACAGTGTGAGACTGACACACTGGGGAACACAGTGAGAGACTGACCCACCGCGGGAACACAGTGTGAGACTGACATACTGTGGGACACAGTGTGAGACTGACACATGAGGGAACACAGTGAAAGGCTGACACAGCAGGGAACATAGTGTGAGACCGACACACTGGGGAACACAATGTGAGACTTACATGCTGGCAGAACACAGTGTGAGACCGACACACTGGGGAACACAGTGTGAGACTGACACACTGGGGAACACAATGTGAGACTTACACGCTGGGAGAACACAGTGTGAGACCGACACACCAGGGAACACAGTGTGAGAGTGGCACACCGGGAGAACATAGTGTGAGACTGACACCCTGGGAGAATGCAGTGTGAAAGTGACTCCCCAGGGAAAACAGTGTGAGACTGACACACTGCGGGAACACAGAGAGAGAGACTGACACACCAGGGAATACATTGTGAGACTGACATACCGGGGGACACAGTGTGAGACTGACACACTGGGAGAACACAGTGTGAGGCTGACACACCACGGGAACATAGTGAGAGACTGACACACCGGGGAACACAGTGTGAGACTGACAGACAGGGAAAATATTGTCCGAGACCTGCACACTGGGAGAACACAGTGTGAGACTGACAACACCGGGAGAACACAGTGTGAAACTGACTCACCTGGGAACACAGTGTGAGACTGACACACTGGGGGAACACAGTGTGAGGCTGACACACTGGGGAACACAGTGTGAGACTGACACACTGGGGAACACAATGTGAGACTTACATGCTGGGAGAACACAGTGTGATTCTGACACACCAGGGAACACAGTGTGAGACTGGCACACCGGGAGAACACAGTGTGAGACTGACACACCAAACGAATGCAGTGTGAAACTGACTCACCAGGGACAGTGTGAGACTGACACACTGGGAGAACATAGTGAGAGACTGATACACTGGGGAACACAGTGTGAGACAGACGCACAGGGAAAACATTGTCCGACTCTGGCACACTGGGAGAACACAGTGGGAGACTGACAACACCGGGAGAACATAGTGTGAGACTGACACATCAGGAGAACACAGTGTGAAACTGACTCACCTGGGAACACAGTGTGAGACTGACACACTGGGGGAACACAGTGTGAGGCTGACACACTGGGGAACACAGTGAGAGACTGACACACCGCGGGAACACAGTGTGAGACTGACATACCGCGGGAACACAGTGTGAGACTGACACACTGGGGAACACAGTGTGAGACTGACACACTGGGAGAACACAGTTTGAGACTGACACACTGGGGAACAGAGTGAGAGACTGACCCACTGCGGGAACACAGTGTGAGACTGACATACAGTGGGACACAGTGCGAGACTGACACATGAGGGAGCACAGTGAAAGGCTGACACACCAGGGAACATAGTGTGAGGCCGACACACTGGGGAATACAATGTGAGTCTTACATGCTGGGAGAACACTGTGTGAGACCGACACACTGGGGGACACAGTGTGAGACCGACACACTGGGCGACACCGTGTGAGACTGACACACTGGGGAACACAATGTGAGACCTACATGCTGGGAGAACACAGTGTGAGACCGACACACCAGGGAACACTGTGTGAGACTGGCACACCGGGAGAACATAGTGTGAGACTGACACCCCGGGAGAATGCAGTGTGAAACTGACTCACCAGGGAACACAGTGTGAGACTGACACATTCGGGGAACACAGAGAGAGACTGACACACCAGGGATTACAGTGTGAGACTGACATACTGGGGGACACAGTGTGAGACTGACACACTGGGAGAACACAGTGTGAGGCTGACACACTGGGGGAACACAGTGAGAGAATGACACACCACGGGAACACAGTGTGAGACTGACATACTGCGAAACACAGTGAGAGACTGACACAATGGGAGAACACAGTGAGAGACTGACACACCGGGGAACACAGTGTGAGACTGACACTCAGGGAAAACATTGTCCGAGAATGGCACACTGGGAGAATACAGTGGGAGACTGACAACACCGGGTGAACATAGTGTGAGACTGACACACCGGGAGAACACAGTGTGAAACTGACTCACCTGGGAACACAGTGTGAGACTGACACACTGGGGGAATACAGTGTGAGGCTGACACACTGGGGAACACAGTGAGAGACTGACACACCGCGGGAACACAGTGTGAGACTGACATACCGCGGGAACATAGTGAGAGACTGACACACCGGGGAACACAGTGTGAGACTGACACACAGGGAAAATATTGTCCGAGACTGGCACACTGGGAGAACACAGTGTGAGACTGACAACAAAGGGAGAACACAGTGTTAAACTGACTCACCTGGGAACACAGTGTGATACTGACACACTGGGGGAACACAGTGTGAGGCTGACACACTGGGGAACACAGTGTGAGACTGACACACTGGGGAACACAATGTGAGACTTACATGCTGGGAGAACAAAGTGTGAGACCGACACAACAGGGAACACAGTGTGAGACTGGCACACCGGGAGAACACAGTGTGAGACTGACACACCAAACGAATGCAGTGTGAAACTGACTCACCAGGGACAGTGTGAGTCTGACACACTGGGAGAACATAGTGAGAGACTGATACATTGGGGAACACAGTGTGAGACTGACACACAGGGAAAACATTGTCCGAGACTGGCACACTGGGAGAACACAGTGGGAGACTGACAACACCGGGAGAACATAGTGTGAGACTGACACATCAGGAGAACACAGTGTGAAACTGACTCACCTGGGAACACAGTGTGAGACTGACACACTGGGGGAACACAGTGTGAGGCTGACACAATGGGGAACACAGTGAGAGACAGACACACCGCGGGAACACAGTGAGAGACTGACATACCGCGGGAACACCGTGAGAGACTGACACACTGGGGAACACAGTGTGAGACTGACACACTGGGGAACAAAGTGAGAGACTGACCCACTGAGGGAACACAGTGTGAGACTGACATACAGTGGGACACAGTGTGAGACTGACATATGAGGGAGCACAGTGAAAGGCTGACACACCAGGGAACATAGTGTGAGACCGACACACTGGGGAACAAAATGTGAGACTTACACGCTGGGAGAACACAGTGTGAGACCGACACACCAGGGAACACAGTGTGAGACTGGCACACCGGGAGAACATAGTGTGAGACCGACACACTGGGGAACACAGTGAGAGACTGACCCACCGCGGGAACACAGTGTGAGACTGACATACTGTGGGACACAGTGTGAGACTGACACATGAGGGAACACAGTGAAAGGCTGACACAGCAGGGAACATAGTGTGAGACCGACACACTGGGGAACACAATGTGAGACTTACATGCTGGCAGAACACAGTGTGAGACCGACACACTGGGGAACACAGTGTGAGACTGACACACTGGGGAACACAATGTGAGACTTACACGCTGGGAGAACACAGTGTGAGACCGACACACCAGGGAACACAGTGTGAGAGTGGCACACCGGGAGAACATAGTGTGAGACTGACACCCTGGGAGAATGCAGTGTGAAAGTGACTCCCCAGGGAAAACAGTGTGAGACTGACACACTGCGGGAACACAGAGAGAGACTGACACACCAGGGAATACAGTGTGAGACTGACATACCGGGGGACACAGTGTGAGACTGACACACTGGGAGAACACAGTGTGAGGCTGACACACCACGGGAACATAGTGAGAGACTGACACACCGGGGAACCCAGTGTGAGACTGACACACAGGGAAAATATTGTCCGAGACTGGCACACTGGGAGAACACAGTGTGAGACTGACAACACCGGGAGAACACAGTGTGAAACTGACTCACCTGGGAACACAGTGTGATACTGACACACTGGGGGAACACAGTGTGAGGCTGACACACTGGGGAACACAGTGTGAGACTGACACACTGGGGAACACAATGTGAGTCTTACATGCTGGGAGAACACAGTGTGAGACCGACACACCAGGGAACACAGTGTGAGACTGGCACACCGGGAGAACACAGTGTGAGACTGACACACCAAACGAATGCAGTGTGAAACTGACTCACCAGGGACAGTGTGAGACTGACACAGGGAAAACATTGTCCGAGACTGGCACACTGGGAGAACACAGTGGGAGACTGACAACACCGGGAGAACATAGTGTGAGACTGACACATCAGGAGAACACAGTGTGAAACTGACTCACCTGGGAACACAGTGTGAGACTGACACACTGGGGGAACACAGTGTGAGGCTGACACACTGGGGAACACAGTGAGAGACTGACACACCGCGGGAACACAGTGAGAGACTGACATACCGCGGGAACACAGTGTGAGACTGACACACTGGGTAACACAGTGTGAGACTGACACACTGGGAGAACACAGTGTGAGACTGACACACTGGGGAACAGAGTGAGAGACTGACCCACTGCGGGAACACAGTGTGAGACTGACATACAGTGGGACACAGTGTGAGACTGACATATGAGGGAGCACAGTGAAAGGCTGACACACCAGGGAACATAGTATGAGACCGACACACTGGGGAACAAAATGTGAGACTTACACGCTGGGAGAACACAGTGTGAGACCGACACTCCAGGGAACACAGTGTGAGACTGGCACACCAGGAGAACATAGTGTGAGACTGACACCCCGGGAGAATGCAGTGTGAAACAGACTCACCAGGGAACACAGTGTTAGACTGACACACTCGGGGAACACAGAGAGAGACTGACACACAAGGGAATACAGTGTGAGACTGACATACCGGGGGACACAAGGTGAGACTGACACACTGGGAGAACACAGTGTGAGGCTGACACACCAGGGAACACAGTGAGAGACTGACATACTGGGGGACACAGTGTGAGACTGACACACTGGGGAACACAGTGAGAGACTGACACAATGGGAGAACACAGTGAGAGACTGACACACCGGGGAACACAGTGTGAGACTGACACACAGGGAAAACATTGTCCGAGACTGGCACACCGCGGGAACACAGTGTGAGACTGACATACCGCGGGAACATAGTGAGAGACTGACACACCGGGGAACACAGTGTGAGACTGACAGACAGGGAAAATATTGTCCGAGACTGGCACACTGGGAGAACACAGTGTGAGACTGACAACACCGGGAGAACACAGTGTGAAACTGACTCACCTGGGAACACAGTGTGATACTGACACACTGGGGCAACTCAGTGTGAGGCTGACACACTGGGAAACACAGTGTGAGACTGACACACTGGGGAACACAATGTGAGTCTTACATGCTGGGAGAACACAGTGTGAGACCGACACACCAGGGAACACAGTGTGAGACTGGCACACCGGGAGAACACAGTGTGAGACTGACACACCAAACGAATGCAGTGTGAAACTGACTCACCAGGGACAGTGTGAGACTGACACAGGGAAAACATTGTCCGAGACTGGCACACTGGGAGAACACAGTGGGAGACTGACAACACCGGGAGAACATAGTGTGAGACTGACACACCGGGAGAACACAGTGTGAAACTGACTCACCTGGGAACACAGTGTGAGACTGACACCCTGGGGGAACACAGTGTTAGGCTGACACAGTGGGGAACACAGTGAGAGACTGACACACCGCGGGAACACAGTGTGAGACTGACATACCGCGGGAACACAGTGTGAGACTGACACAATGGGGAACACAGTATGAGACTGACACACTGGGAGAACACAGTGTGAGACTGACACACTGGGGAACACAGTGAGAGACTGACCCACTGCGGGAACACAGTGTGAGACTGACATACTGTGGGACACAGTGTGAGACTGACACATGAGGGAGCACAGTGAAAGGCTGACACACCAGGGAACATAGTGTGAGACCGACACACTTGGGAACACAATGTGAGACTTACATGCTGGGAGAACACAGAGTGAGACCGACACACCAGGGAACACAGTGTGAGACTGACACCTCGGGAGAATGCAGTGTGAAACTGACTCACCAGGGAACACAGTGTGAGACTGACGCACTGGGAGAACACAGTGTGAGACTGACACTCTGGGGAACACAGTGTGAGACTGACCCACCGCGGGAACACAGTGTGAGACTGACATACTGTGGGACACATTGTGAGACTGACACACTGGGGAACACAGTGTGAGAATTACACGCTGGGAGAACACAGTGTGAGACCGACACACCAGGGAACACAGTGTGAGACTGGCACACCGGGAGAACATAGTGTGCGACTGACACACCGGGAGAATGCAGTGTGAAACTGAGTCACCAGGAAACACAGTCTGAGACTGACACACTGGGAGAACATAGTGAGAGACTGACGCACCGGGGAACACAGTGTGAGACTGACACACAGGGAAAACATTGTCCGAGCCTGGCACACTGGAGGAACACAGTGTGAGACTGACAACACCGGGAGAACACAGTGTGAAACTGACTCACCTGGGAACACAGTGTGAGACTGACACACTGGGGGAACACAGTGTGAGGCTGCCACACTGGGGAACACAATATGAGACTTACACGCTGGGAGAACACAGTGTGAGACCAACACACCAGGGAACACAGAGTGAGACTGGCACACCGGGAGAATGCAGTGTGAAACTGACTCACCAGGGAACACAGTGTGAGACTGACACACTGGGAGAACATAGTGAGAGACTGACACACTGGGGAACACAGTGTGAGACTGACACACAGGGAAAGCATTGTCCGAGACGTGCACACTGGGAGAACACGGTGTGAGACTGACAACGCTGGGAGAACGTAGTGTGAGACTGACACACCGGGAGAACACAGTGTGAAGCTGACTCACCTGGGAACACAGTGTGAGACTGACACACTGGGGGAACACAGTGTGAGGCTGACACACTGGGGAACACAGTGAGAGACTGACACACCGCGGGAACACAGTGTGAGACTGACACATGAGGGAGCCCAGTGAAAGGCTGACACACCAGGGAACATAGTGTGAGACTGACACACTGGGGAACACAATGTGAGACTTACATGCTGGGAGAACACAGTGTGAGACCGACACACTGGGGAACACAGTGTGAGGCTGACACACTGGGGTACACAGTGAGAGACTGACACACCGCGGGAACACAGTGTGAGACTGACACATGAGGGAGCCCAGTGAAAGGCTGACACTCCAGGGAACATAGTGTGAGACTGACTCACTGGGGAACACAATGTGAGACTTACATGCTGGGAGAACACAGTGTGAGTCCGACACACTAGGGAACACAGTGTGAGACTGACGCACTGGGGAACACAATGTGAGACTTACACGCTGGGAGAACACAGTTTGAGACCGACACACCAGGGAACACAGTGTGAGACTGGCACACCGGGAGAACATAGTGTGAGACTGACACCCCTGGAGAATGCAGTGTGAAACTGACTCCCCAGGGAACACAGTGTGAGACTGACACACTGCGGGAACACAGAGAGAGACTGACACACCAGGGAATACAGTGTGAGACTGACATACCGGGGGACACAGTGTGAGACTGACACACTGGGAGAACACAGTGTGAGGCTGACACACCGGGGAACACAGTGTGAGACTGACAGACAGGGAAAACATTGTCCGAGACTGGCACACTGGGAGAACACAGTGTGAGACTAACAACACCGGGAGAACACAGCGTGAAACTGACTCATCTGGGAACACAGTGTGAGACTGACACACTGGGGGAACACAGTGTGAGGCTGACACACTGGGGAACACAGTGTGAGACTGACACACTGGGGAACACAATGTGAGACTTACACGCTGGGAGAACACAGTCTGAGACCGACACACCAGGGAACACAGTGTGAGACTGGCACACCGGGAGAACAGAGTGTGAGACTGACACACCGAACGAATGCAGTGTGAAACTGCCTCACCAGGGACACAGTGTGAGACTGATGCATTGGGGCAACATAGTGAGAGACTGATACACCGGGGAACACAGTGTGAGGCTGACACACTGGGGAACACATTGTGAGACTGACACACCATGGGAACATAGTGAGAGACTGACACACAGGGGAACACAGTGTGAGACTGACAGACAGGGAAAACATTGTCCGAGACTGGCACACTGGGAGAACACAGTGTGAGACTGACAACACCGGGAGAACACAGTGTGAAACTGACTCACCTGGGAACACAGTGTGAGACTGACACACTGGGGGAACACAGTGTGAGGCTGATACACTGGGGAACATAGTGTGAGACTGGAACACCGGGAGAACACAGTGTGAGACTGACACACCAAACGAATGCAGTGTGAAACTGACTCCCCAGCGACACAGTGTGAGACTGACACACTGGGAGAACATAGTGAGAGACTGGCACACTGGGAGAACACAGTGGGAGACTGACAACACTGGGAGAACATAGTGTGAGACTGACAAACCGGGAGAACGCAGTGTGAAACTGACTCACCTGGGAACACAGTGTGAGACTGACACACTGGGGGAACACAGAGAGAGACTGACACACCAGGGAATACAGTGAGAGACTGACACACCGGGGAACACAGTGTGAGACTGACACACAGGGAAAACATTGTCCGAGACTGGCACACTGGGAGAACACAGTGGGAGACTGACAACACCGGGAGAACATAGTGTGAGACTGACACATCAGGAGAACACAGTGTGAAACTGACTCACCTGGGAACACAGTGTGAGACTGACACACTGGGGGAACACAGTGTGAGGCTGACACACTGGGGAACACAGTGAGAGACTGACACACCGCGGGAACACAGTGAGAGACTGACATACCGCGGGAACACAGTGTGAGACTGACACACTGGGTAACACAGTGTGAGACTGACACACTGGGAGAACACAGTGTGAGACTGACACACTGGGGAACAGAGTGAGAGACTGACCCACTGCGGGAACACAGTGTGAGACTGACATACAGTGGGACACAGTGTGAGACTGACATATGAGGGAGCACAGTGAAAGGCTGACACACCAGGGAACATAGTATGAGACCGACACACTGGGGAACAAAATGTGAGACTTACACGCTGGGAGAACACAGTGTGAGACCGACACTCCAGGGAACACAGTGTGAGACTGGCACACCAGGAGAACATAGTGTGAGACTGACACCCCGGGAGAATGCAGTGTGAAACAGACTCACCAGGGAACACAGTGTTAGACTGACACACTCGGGGAACACAGAGAGAGACTGACACACAAGGGAATACAGTGTGAGACTGACATACCGGGGGACACAAGGTGAGACTGACACACTGGGAGAACACAGTGTGAGGCTGACACACCAGGGAACACAGTGAGAGACTGACATACTGGGGGACACAGTGTGAGACTGACACACTGGGGAACACAGTGAGAGACTGACACAATGGGAGAACACAGTGAGAGACTGACACACCGGGGAACACAGTGTGAGACTGACACACAGGGAAAACATTGTCCGAGACTGGCACACTGGGAGAACACAGTGTGAGACTGACAACACCGGGTGAACATAGTGTGAGACTGACACACCGGGAGAACACAGTGTGAAACTGACTCACCTGGGAACACAGTGTGAGACTGACACCCTGGGGGAACACAGTGTTAGGCTGACACAGTGGGGAACACAGTGAGAGACTGACACACCGCGGGAACACAGTGTGAGACTGACATACCGCGGGAACACAGTGTGAGACTGACACAATGGGGAACACAGTATGAGACTGACACACTGGGAGAACACAGTGTGAGACTGACACACTGGGGAACACAGTGAGAGACTGACCCACTGCGGGAACACAGTGTGAGACTGACATACTGTGGGACACAGTGTGAGACTGACACATGAGGGAGCACAGTGAAAGGCTGACACACCAGGGAACATAGTGTGAGACCGACACACTTGGGAACACAATGTGAGACTTACATGCTGGGAGAACACAGAGTGAGACCGACACACCAGGGAACACAGTGTGAGACTGACACCTCGGGAGAATGCAGTGTGAAACTGACTCACCAGGGAACACAGTGTGAGACTGACGCACTGGGAGAACACAGTGTGAGACTGACACTCTGGGGAACACAGTGTGAGACTGACCCACCGCGGGAACACAGTGTGAGACTGACATACTGTGGGACACATTGTGAGACTGACACACTGGGGAACACAGTGTGAGAATTACACGCTGGGAGAACACAGTGTGAGACCGACACACCAGGGAACACAGTGTGAGACTGGCACACCGGGAGAACATAGTGTGCGACTGACACACCGGGAGAATGCAGTGTGAAACTGAGTCACCAGGAAACACAGTCTGAGACTGACACACTGGGAGAACATAGTGAGAGACTGACGCACCGGGGAACACAGTGTGAGACTGACACACAGGGAAAACATTGTCCGAGCCTGGCACACTGGAGGAACACAGTGTGAGACTGACAACACCGGGAGAACACAGTGTGAAACTGACTCACCTGGGAACACAGTGTGAGACTGACACACTGGGGGAACACAGTGTGAGGCTGCCACACTGGGGAACACAATATGAGACTTACACGCTGGGAGAACACAGTGTGAGACCAACACACCAGGGAACACAGAGTGAGACTGGCACACCGGGAGAATGCAGTGTGAAACTGACTCACCAGGGAACACAGTGTGAGACTGACACACTGGGAGAACATAGTGAGAGACTGACACACTGGGGAACACAGTGTGAGACTGACACACAGGGAAAGCATTGTCCGAGACGTGCACACTGGGAGAACACGGTGTGAGACTGACAACGCTGGGAGAACGTAGTGTGAGACTGACACACCGGGAGAACACAGTGTGAAGCTGACTCACCTGGGAACACAGTGTGAGACTGACACACTGGGGGAACACAGTGTGAGGCTGACACACTGGGGAACACAGTGAGAGACTGACACACCGCGGGAACACAGTGTGAGACTGACACATGAGGGAGCCCAGTGAAAGGCTGACACACCAGGGAACATAGTGTGAGACTGACACACTGGGGAACACAATGTGAGACTTACATGCTGGGAGAACACAGTGTGAGACCGACACACTGGGGAACACAGTGTGAGGCTGACACACTGGGGTACACAGTGAGAGACTGACACACCGCGGGAACACAGTGTGAGACTGACACATGAGGGAGCCCAGTGAAAGGCTGACACTCCAGGGAACATAGTGTGAGACTGACTCACTGGGGAACACAATGTGAGACTTACATGCTGGGAGAACACAGTGTGAGTCCGACACACTAGGGAACACAGTGTGAGACTGACGCACTGGGGAACACAATGTGAGACTTACACGCTGGGAGAACACAGTTTGAGACCGACACACCAGGGAACACAGTGTGAGACTGGCACACCGGGAGAACATAGTGTGAGACTGACACCCCTGGAGAATGCAGTGTGAAACTGACTCCCCAGGGAACACAGTGTGAGACTGACACACTGCGGGAACACAGAGAGAGACTGACACACCAGGGAATACAGTGTGAGACTGACATACCGGGGGACACAGTGTGAGACTGACACACTGGGAGAACACAGTGTGAGGCTGACACACCGGGGAACACAGTGTGAGACTGACAGACAGGGAAAACATTGTCCGAGACTGGCACACTGGGAGAACACAGTGTGAGACTAACAACACCGGGAGAACACAGCGTGAAACTGACTCATCTGGGAACACAGTGTGAGACTGACACACTGGGGGAACACAGTGTGAGGCTGACACACTGGGGAACACAGTGTGAGACTGACACACTGGGGAACACAATGTGAGACTTACACGCTGGGAGAACACAGTCTGAGACCGACACACCAGGGAACACAGTGTGAGACTGGCACACCGGGAGAACAGAGTGTGAGACTGACACACCGAACGAATGCAGTGTGAAACTGCCTCACCAGGGACACAGTGTGAGACTGATGCATTGGGGCAACATAGTGAGAGACTGATACACCGGGGAACACAGTGTGAGGCTGACACACTGGGGAACACATTGTGAGACTGACACACCATGGGAACATAGTGAGAGACTGACACACAGGGGAACACAGTGTGAGACTGACAGACAGGGAAAACATTGTCCGAGACTGGCACACTGGGAGAACACAGTGTGAGACTGACAACACCGGGAGAACACAGTGTGAAACTGACTCACCTGGGAACACAGTGTGAGACTGACACACTGGGGGAACACAGTGTGAGGCTGATACACTGGGGAACATAGTGTGAGACTGGAACACCGGGAGAACACAGTGTGAGACTGACACACCAAACGAATGCAGTGTGAAACTGACTCCCCAGCGACACAGTGTGAGACTGACACACTGGGAGAACATAGTGAGAGACTGGCACACTGGGAGAACACAGTGGGAGACTGACAACACTGGGAGAACATAGTGTGAGACTGACAAACCGGGAGAACGCAGTGTGAAACTGACTCACCTGGGAACACAGTGTGAGACTGACACACTGGGGGAACACAGAGAGAGACTGACACACCAGGGAATACAGTGAGAGACTGACACACCGGGGAACACAGTGTGAGACTGACACACAGGGAAAACATTGTCCGAGACTGGCACACTGGGAGAACACAGTGGGAGACTGACAACACCGGGAGAACATAGTGTGAGACTGACACATCAGGAGAACACAGTGTGAAACTGACTCACCTGGGAACACAGTGTGAGACTGACACACTGGGGGAACACAGTGTGAGGCTGACACACTGGGGAACACAGTGAGAGACTGACACACCGCGGGAACACAGTGAGAGACTGACATACCGCGGGAACACAGTGTGAGACTGACACACTGGGTAACACAGTGTGAGACTGACACACTGGGAGAACACAGTGTGAGACTGACACACTGGGGAACAGAGTGAGAGACTGACCCACTGCGGGAACACAGTGTGAGACTGACATACAGTGGGACACAGTGTGAGACTGACATATGAGGGAGCACAGTGAAAGGCTGACACACCAGGGAACATAGTATGAGACCGACACACTGGGGAACAAAATGTGAGACTTACACGCTGGGAGAACACAGTGTGAGACCGACACTCCAGGGAACACAGTGTGAGACTGGCACACCAGGAGAACATAGTGTGAGACTGACACCCCGGGAGAATGCAGTGTGAAACAGACTCACCAGGGAACACAGTGTTAGACTGACACACTCGGGGAACACAGAGAGAGACTGACACACAAGGGAATACAGTGTGAGACTGACATACCGGGGGACACAAGGTGAGACTGACACACTGGGAGAACACAGTGTGAGGCTGACACACCAGGGAACACAGTGAGAGACTGACATACTGGGGGACACAGTGTGAGACTGACACACTGGGGAACACAGTGAGAGACTGACACAATGGGAGAACACAGTGAGAGACTGACACACCGGGGAACACAGTGTGAGACTGACACACAGGGAAAACATTGTCCGAGACTGGCACACTGGGAGAACACAGTGTGAGACTGACAACACCGGGTGAACATAGTGTGAGACTGACACACCGGGAGAACACAGTGTGAAACTGACTCACCTGGGAACACAGTGTGAGACTGACACCCTGGGGGAACACAGTGTTAGGCTGACACAGTGGGGAACACAGTGAGAGACTGACACACCGCGGGAACACAGTGTGAGACTGACATACCGCGGGAACACAGTGTGAGACTGACACAATGGGGAACACAGTATGAGACTGACACACTGGGAGAACACAGTGTGAGACTGACACACTGGGGAACACAGTGAGAGACTGACCCACTGCGGGAACACAGTGTGAGACTGACATACTGTGGGACACAGTGTGAGACTGACACATGAGGGAGCACAGTGAAAGGCTGACACACCAGGGAACATAGTGTGAGACCGACACACTTGGGAACACAATGTGAGACTTACATGCTGGGAGAACACAGAGTGAGACCGACACACCAGGGAACACAGTGTGAGACTGACACCTCGGGAGAATGCAGTGTGAAACTGACTCACCAGGGAACACAGTGTGAGACTGACGCACTGGGAGAACACAGTGTGAGACTGACACTCTGGGGAACACAGTGTGAGACTGACCCACCGCGGGAACACAGTGTGAGACTGACATACTGTGGGACACATTGTGAGACTGACACACTGGGGAACACAGTGTGAGAATTACACGCTGGGAGAACACAGTGTGAGACCGACACACCAGGGAACACAGTGTGAGACTGGCACACCGGGAGAACATAGTGTGCGACTGACACACCGGGAGAATGCAGTGTGAAACTGAGTCACCAGGAAACACAGTCTGAGACTGACACACTGGGAGAACATAGTGAGAGACTGACGCACCGGGGAACACAGTGTGAGACTGACACACAGGGAAAACATTGTCCGAGCCTGGCACACTGGGGGAACACAGTGTGAGACTGACAACACCGGGAGAACACAGTGTGAAACTGACTCACCTGGGAACACAGTGTGAGACTGACACACTGGGGGAACACAGTGTGAGGCTGCCACACTGGGGAACACAATATGAGACTTACACGCTGGGAGAACACAGTGTGAGACCAACACACCAGGGAACACAGAGTGAGACTGGCACACCGGGAGAATGCAGTGTGAAACTGACTCACCAGGGAACACAGTGTGAGACTGACACACTGGGAGAACATAGTGAGAGACTGACACACTGGGGAACACAGTGTGAGACTGACACACAGGGAAAGCATTGTCCGAGACGTGCACACTGGGAGAACACGGTGTGAGACTGACAACGCTGGGAGAACGTAGTGTGAGACTGACACACCGGGAGAACACAGGTGTGAAGCTGACTCACCTGGGAACACAGTGTGAGACTGACACACTGGGGGAACACAGTGTGAGGCTGACACACTGGGGAACACAGTGAGAGACTGACACACCGCGGGAACACAGTGTGAGACTGACACATGAGGGAGCCCAGTGAAAGGCTGACACACCAGGGAACATAGTGTGAGACTGACACACTGGGGAACACAATGTGAGACTTACATGCTGGGAGAACACAGTGTGAGACCGACACACTGGGGAACACAGTGTGAGGCTGACACACTGGGGTACACAGTGAGAGACTGACACACCGCGGGAACACAGTGTGAGACTGACACATGAGGGAGCCCAGTGAAAGGCTGACACTCCAGGGAACATAGTGTGAGACTGACTCACTGGGGAACACAATGTGAGACTTACATGCTGGGAGAACACAGTGTGAGTCCGACACACTAGGGAACACAGTGTGAGACTGACGCACTGGGGAACACAATGTGAGACTTACACGCTGGGAGAACACAGTTTGAGACCGACACACCAGGGAACACAGTGTGAGACTGGCACACCGGGAGAACATAGTGTGAGACTGACACCCCTGGAGAATGCAGTGTGAAACTGACTCCCCAGGGAACACAGTGTGAGACTGACACACTGCGGGAACACAGAGAGAGACTGACACACCAGGGAATACAGTGTGAGACTGACATACCGGGGGACACAGTGTGAGACTGACACACTGGGAGAACACAGTGTGAGGCTGACACACCATGGGAACATAGTGAGAGACTGACACACAGGGGAACACAGTGTGAGACTGACAGACAGGGAAAACATTGTCCGAGACTGGCACACTGGGAGAACACAGTGTGAGACTGACAACACCGGGAGAACACAGTGTGAAACTGACTCACCTGGGAACACAGTGTGAGACTGACACACTGGGGGAACACAGTGTGAGGCTGATACACTGGGGAACATAGTGTGAGACTGGCACACCGGGAGAACACAGTGTGAGACTGACACACCAAACGAATGCAGTGTGAAACTGACTCCCCAGCGACACAGTGTGAGACTGACACACTGGGAGAACATAGTGAGAGACTGGCACACTGGGAGAACACAGTGGGAGACTGACAACACTGGGAGAACATAGTGTGAGACTGACACACCGGGAGAACGCAGTGTGAAACTGACTCACCTGGGAACACAGTGTGAGACTGACACACTGGGGGAACACAGAGAGAGACTGACACACCAGGGAATACAGTGAGAGACTGACACACCGGGGAACACAGTGTGAGACTGACACACAGGGAAAACATTGTCCGAACCTGGCACACTGGGGGAACACAGTATGAGACTGACAACACCGGGAGAACACAGTGTGAAACTGACTCACCTGGGAACACAGTGTAAGACTGACACACTGGGGGAACACAGTGTGAGGCTGCCACACTGGGGAACACAATATGAGACTTACACGCTGGGAGAACACAGTGTGAGACCAACACACCAGGGAACACAGAGTGAGACTGGCACACCGGGAGAATGCAGTGTGAAACTGACTCACCAGGGAACACAGTGTGAGACTGACACACTGGGAGAACATAGTGAGAGACTGACACACCGGGGAACACAGTGTGTGACTGACACACAGGGAAAGCATTGTCCGAGACGGGCACACTGGGAGAACACGGTGTGAGACTGACAACGCTGGGAGAACGTAGTGTGAGACTGACACACCGGGAGAACACAGTGTGAAACTGACTCACCTGGGAACACAGTGTGAGACTGACACACTGGGGGAACACAGTGTGAGGCTGACACACTGGGGAACACAGTGAGAGACTGACACACCGCGGGAACACAGTGTGAGACTGACACATGAGGGAGCCCAGTGAAAGGCTGACACACCAGGGAACATAGTGTGAGACTGACACACTGGGGAACACAATGTGAGACTTACATGCTGGGAGAACACAGTGTGAGACCGACACACTGGGGAACACAGTGTGAGGCTGACACACTGGGGAACACAGTGAGAAACTGACAACCGCGGGATCACAGTGTGAGACTGACACATGAGGGAGCCCAGTGAAAGGCTGACACTCCAGGGAACATAGTGTGAGACTGACTCACTGGGGAACACAATGTGAGACTTACATGCTGGGAGAACACAGTGTGAGTCCGACACACTGGGGAACACAGTGTGAGACTGACATACCGGGGGACACAGTGTGAGACTGACACACCGGGGAACACAGTGAGAGACTGACACACCACGGGAACACATTGTGAGACTGACATACTGGGGGACACAGTGTGAGATTGACACACTGGGGAACACAGTGAGAGACTGACACAATGGGAGAACACAGTGAGAGACTGAAACACCGGGGAACACAGTGTGAGACTGACACACAGGGAAAACATTGTCCGAGACTGGCACACTGGGAGAACACAGTGGGAGACTGACAACACCGGGTGAACATAGTGTGAGACTGACACACCGGGAGAACACAGTGTGAAACTGACTCACCTGGGAGCACAGTGTGAGACTGACACCCTGGGGGAACACATTGTGAGGCTGACACACTGGGGAACACAGTGAGAGACTGACACACCGCGGGAACACAGTGTGAGACTGACACAATGGGGAACACAGTATGAGACTGACACACTGGGAGAACACAGTGTGAGACTGACACACTGGGGAACACAGTGAGAGACTGACCCATTGCGGGAACACAGTGTGAGACTGACATACTGTGGGACACAGTGTGAGACTGACACATGAGGGAGCACAGTGAAAGGCCGACACACCAGGGAACGTAGTGTGAGACCGACACACTGGGGAACACAGTGTGAGACTGACACACTGGGGAACACAATATGAGACTTATACGCTGGGAGAACACAGTGTGAGACCGACACACCAGGGAATACAGTGTGAGAGTGGCACACCGGGAGAACATAGTGTGAGACTGACACCCCGGGAGAACGCAGTGTGAAACTGACTCACCAGGGAACACAGTGTGACACTGACACACTGGCGGAACACAAAGAAAGACTGACACACCAGGGAAGACAGTGTGAGACTGACATACCGGGGGACACAGTGTGAGACTGACACACTGGGAGAACACCGTGTGAGGCTGACACACCGGGGAACACAGTGAGAGACTGACACACCACGGGAACAAAGTGTGAGACTGACATACTGGGGGACACAGTGTGAGACTGACACACCGGGGAACACACTGTGAGACTGAGACACAGGGAAAACATTGTCCGAGACTGGAACACTGGGAGAACATAGTGGGAGACTGACAAAACCGAGAGAACATAGTGTGAGACTGACTCACCTGGGAACACAGTGAGAGACTGAAACACCGGGGAACACAGTGTGAGACTGACATACCGGGGGACACAGTGTGAGACTGACACACCACGGGAACACAGTGTGAGACTGACACACCGGGGAACGCAGTGAGAGACTGACACATCACCGGAACACGGTGTGAGACTGACGTACCGGGGGACACAGTGTGGGACTGACACACTGGGAGAACACAGTGAAAGACTGACACACTGGGGAACACAGTGTGAGACTGACATACTGCGGGAACACAGTGTGAGACTGACACACTGGGGAACACAGTGTGAGACTGACACACTGTGAGAACACAGTGTGAGACTGACATACTGGGGGAACACAGTGAGAGACTGACCCACCGCAGGAACACAGTGTGAGACTGACATACTGGGGGAACACAGTGTGAGACTGACACATGAGGAAACACAGTGAAAGGATGACACACAAGGGAACATAGTGTGAGACTGACACACCGGGGGGGGACACTGTAAGACTGACACACTGGGGAACACAATGTGAGACTTACACGCTGGGAGAACACCGTGTGAGACCGAAACACTGGCGAACATAGTGTGAGACTGACGCACCGGGAGAACACAGTGTGAAACTGGCTCACCAGGGAACACAGTGTGAGACTGACACACTGGGGGAACACAGAGAGAGACTGACACACCAGGGAACACAGTGTGAGACTGACATACCGGGGGACACAGTGTGAGACTGACACACTGGGAGAGCACAGTGTGAGGCTGACACACCGGGGAACACAGTGAGAGACTGACACACCACGGGAACACAGTGTGAGACTGCCATACTGGGGGACACAGTGTGAGACTGACACATTGGTGAACACAGTGTGAGACTGACACAATGGGAGAATACAGTGAGAGACTGACACATTGGGGGGAACACAGTGAGAGACTGACACACCGGGGAACACAGTGTGAGGCTGAAACACCGGGGAACACAGTGAGAGACTGACACACCACGGGAACACAGTGTGAGACTGACATACTGGGGGACACAGTGTGAGACTGACACACTGGGAGAACACAGTGAGAGACTGACACACCGGGGAACACAGTGTGAGACTGACACGCAGTGAAAACATTGTCCGAGACTGGCACACTGGGAGAACACAATGTGAGACTGAAAACACCGGGAGAACATAGTGTGAGACTGACATACCGGGAGAACACACTGTGATACTGACTCACCAGGGAATACAGAGTGAGACTGACACATTGGGTGAACACAGTGTGAGACTGATATACCGGGGGACACAGTGTGAGTCTGACACACTGGGGGAACACGGTGTGAGGCTGACACACCGGGGAACACAGTGAGAGACTGACACACCGCGGGAACACAGTGTGAGACTGACATACTGGGGGACACAGTGTGAGACTGACACACTGGGGAACACAGTGTGAGACTGACACACTGGGAGAACACAGTGAGAGACTGACACACCGGGGAACACAGTGAGAGACTGACATACTGGGAGAACACAGTGTGAAACTGTCTCACCAGGGAACACAGTGAGAGACTGACACACTGGGGAACACAGTGTGAGACTGACATACCGGGGGACACATTGTGAGACTGACACACTGGGAGTACTCAGTGTGAGGCTGACACACCGGGGAACACAGTGAGAGACTGACACACTGGGAGAACACAGTGTGAGACTGACACACTGGGGAACCCAGTGTGACACTGACACACTGTGGGAACACAGTGAGAGACTGATACCCTGGGAGAACACAGTGAGAGACTGACACACCAAGGAACGCAGTGTGGAACTGACACACTGGGAGAACAGATTGGTGAGGATTTTATGGCCTCGCTACAGTGTGTCTCCCCCCTGTGGATGCAGTGAGCTATATAAACATCTATTCAGTTCAGTGGGACCAATATCCCACCAGGTGAGAGGTGTCTTAAAATTCTGGCCAGTTGGTGACTGGCACAGTGAGAGAGCACAGTGGGAGACTGACATACCGGGGGAACGCAGTGTGAGACTGACACATCGGGGTACACCGTGTGAGACTGACACATCGGGGTACACAGTGTGAGACTGACACACCAGGGGAACACAGTGAGAGATTGACAGACCAGGGAACACAGAGTGAGACTGCCACACTAGGAGAACACAATGTGAGGTGGACACACAGGGGGAACACAGTGTGAGAGACTTTGAAACGAATAACTTCTTGAAATGAAAAATACTAATTGCCCAGGGAAAGAGCATGAGCTCTTGGGCTAATTGGATAGCTCTTTCAAAGAGCCAGCAGGGGAATGATGGGCTGAATATTCTCCTTTTGCGCTGTATCTTTCTCTGTTAATGGAGGGTCTCGCTGACAAGATAGTGCCTCTGAATTTTATTCTCAAGCATTTTTGAGCAAAGGGTTTAAATATAACTCTGTAACGTGATTCAATCAAAATTGTTTTTTGACCCTTAGAATGTTGTTCGTGATTTATGAGATCACCTGATCATGTAGAACCAAACCTGTGTACTGATTAACTCTCAAAGCAGAGAAGGGAGCCTGCTAACTGTAACTCTCACTGCTCTCAGGCAAAGAGGGGGTCTTCTGGATTGGGAGGCCTGTGGTACGGTAGCACCCAACGCTGTCTTGAGGGGGCATTACCCGGTTTCAGTGATTGGGTGAACCTGTCCCCCGCCACCCCCCGATGAAGCAGTTGCTTTTATTGTGGGACTTTCTGAATGGTGGCCCCTGCTCACCCTGTCAAAGGGGGTTTTGAGCAGGCTCAAAATACATGGCGAGGTGGGGGGAGTGGGGGGAGTGGGGGGGAGTGGGGAGGGTGGAAGGGCGGATTCACCCTCGAAAGCCCCAAAATGTCAGGGAGAATTCAATCACGGGGCAGGTGACTGATGAGAGTAAAGGTACACTCCTCACCCCCCCACGCCCCCCCATCCCCAACCCCCACCCCCTTACTTGCAAGTGATGGAATTTTTGAGGAGCTGCTATTCCAATCACAATGAGCAGAGGGAAGGTGCATAGCTGCACATCAACCTGAACAGGAGAGCAGTGGCGGTGCTGGGGCCAGGGGAGAGCGAGAGTGTGAGGGAGACAGGCTGTGGGTAGAGAGGCTGCGGGGATCAGGGGGAGAGAGAGTGTGAGGGAGAGACTGCGGTGGGGGGAGAGAGAGAGTGTGAGGGAGAGAGGCTGTGGGTAGCGAGACTGCAGGGGTCTGGGAGGGAGAGAATGTGAGGGAGAGACTGCGGCAGGGGGGAGAGAGAGAGTGTGAGGGAGAGAGGCTGTGGGTAGCGAGACTGCAGGGGTCTGGGAGGGAGAGAATGTGAGGGAGAGACTGCGGTGGGGGGAGAGAGAGAGTGTGAGGGAGAGACTACAGCAGCGGGGAGGGAGAGTGTGAGGGAGAGAGGGTGTGGGCAGAGAGGCTGTGGGTAGAGAGGCTGCGGGGACCAGGGGGAGAGAGAGTGTGAGGGAGAGACTGCGGTGGGGAGAGAGAGAGAGTGTGAGGGAGACAGGCTGTGGGTAGAGAGGCTGCGGGGATCAGGGGGAGAGAGAGTGTGAGGGAGAGACTGCGGTGGGGAGAGAGAGAGAGTGTGAGGGAGACAGGCTGTGGGTAGAGAGGCTGCGGGGATCAGGGGAAGAGAGAATGTGAGGGAGAGACTGCGGTGGGGGGAGAGAGAGAGTGTGAGGGAGAGACTACAGCAGCGGGGAGGGAGAGTGTGAGGGAGAGAGGGTGTGGGCAGAGAGGCTGTGGGTAGAGAGGCTGCGGGGACCAGGGGGAGAGAGAGTGTGAGGGAGAGAGGCTGTGGGTAGAGAGACTGCGGGGATCAGGGAGGGAGAGAGTGTGAGGGAGAGACTGCGACAGGGGGGAGAGAGAGAGTGTGAGGGAGAGAGGCTGTGGGGTAGAGGGCTGCAGGGGGTTGGGGTAGAGAGGCTGCGAGAGTGAAAGGCTATGATGGGAGGGAGAGAAAGACTCTGAGGGAGAGAGGCTGCAAGGGGAGAGGGACTTTGAGGGAGAGAGTCTGTGGGGTAGGGGTGAGGCTTCAGGGGGTTAGGTGGGGTGGGGGCATGGCTATGAAGGAGAGAGGACACTGGGGGAGTGAAGTTGCGGGGCAGGGGCCTGGAGAGATTGCAGGAGGCAGGAGGGAAGAGGCTGTGAGAGGGGAGGGGCTGCTGGGGTGGGGTGGGTTGAGAGGCTGTAGGGAGAACTGAGGCTGTGGGGTGGGGGTGTAAGGCAGAGCTGCTTCAGGGGCAGGCTGCAGGGGTATGGGGGGGGTGGGGTGGGAGGGGAGGGAAAGGCTATGAAGGAGGGAGGCTGCAAGGTGGGAGAGAGGGGGAAGTGGGGAGAGGCTGAAGGCAAAGGGAAGACGCTGTGTGGGTGTGAGGCTGGGGGAGGTGAGAGAGGCTGGGAAGGTGAGAGAACAGTTTTAAACCCATCAACGAAGGAACACTGAGCTAACTGGGAACCAGAAAATCTTGAAGTCACTGAGGTAATGAATTCTTTGCAAATGAATGTGGAGTGAATAGCTTAAGGCTGTTGGAGTTCAGGAACCCGTGCTACTGTATGTAAAAAATGTATTAGATGCTGTTGCAATGAACACTGTTAACCAGCTAATTTAATACTGAACAGTTTGATTTCGCAAGAAAGATTTGCATTTATGTGTGTTATCACATGTCACACTCATGTGAATTACTTGAGGTGCAGTGACTGTTTCAGGTATAAACATCCAGCCATTTTTCATATAATAAGATCCCAGATGGTAAGAATGAAAAAGGAACCTCTGAAGATCAAGGAATAGCCCTTGAGAAAATCTCAAGGAGAGTCCTTTCAGAAGAAAGTATATTGATCCCTGAGTTTGAATGATGTCGAGGAACTGCCCTCTACCTCCCCGCACCCTAAACACCCCCCTCACCGGCCTCTGCCTCTGCTTATAGGCCAGGGCAGAATGTGGTGATCCCACAACCAATGGATCGGATCTAAACTTTGCAGTCCTGCTGCATCCAGTCATGAATAGTGGTGAGCAATTAAACAACCCATGGGAGTGGAGGTTCTATGGAAATGTTCATGCTCAGCGATGGAGGAACCCAGCACTTTAATGGAATGAAGCGTTTGCAATCATCTTCAATCAGAAGTGCCAGGTAGATGATCCATCTCGCTCCCCCACCTCTCCTGAGGTCCCCAGCTTACAGGTCAAACTGAGTGCACTCGCTCTGGACAGAGGAAAGGCTGGGGGATCTGGCACCATCCCAGTTGTAGTGAGGTAGACTTGTGCTCCAGAACTTGCCACTGTTCCAGTGCAGCTGGCGTCTACCCGACAAAATGGAAAGTTGTTCATGTATGTCCTGCCCAAAACAAACAGGACAAATCCAGTCCAGACAGTTACTTTGCCAACACTCTAATCTCAATCATTTGCAAAGTGATGGAAGATATCCTGGACATTTATCGCAAGTGACAAAATCACAGCTATAGCATCTGGTCACCAATGCTCAGTTTAGGTTCTGTCAGAAGCACTCAGATCCTGACCTCATTCTAGCCTTGGTCCAAACATGGACAAAACAGCTAAACTCCCGAGGTGAGGTGAGAGTGACTGCCCTTGACATCAAGGCAGTATTTGACCGAGTGTAGCATCAAGGAGCCCTAGCAAAACTGGAGTCAATGGGAATCAGGGGGAAAGTTCTCTGCTGGTTGGAGTCATACCTAGCACAAAAGAAGATGGTTGTGGTTGCTTGGAGATCAGTCATCTCAGCTCCAGGACATCACAGCAGGAGTTCCTCAGGGTAGTGTCCTAGGCCCAGCCACCAATTGCTTCACCAATTATCTTCTCTCCATCATAAGTTCAGAAAAGGAAATGTTTGCTGATGATTGCAGTGTTTAAAACCATTCATGACTCCTCAGATACTGAAGCAGTCCATGTCTAAATGCAGCAAGACCTGGGCAATATCCAAGCTTGCGCTGACAAGTGGCAAGTAACATTCATGCCACACACGTGTCAGGCAATGACCATCTCCAACAAGATAGAGTCTAACCATCGCCTTTGATGTTCAGTGGCATTACCATCACTGAATCCCCCACTATCAACATCCTGGGGGTTACCACTGACCAGAAACTGAACTGGACTGGCCATATAAATACTGTGGCTACAATAGCAGGTCAGAGGCTAGGAATCCCAAGGCAAGTAAGTCACCTGCTGACTTCCCAAAGCCTGTCCATCATCCACAAGGCACAAGCCAGGATGGAATACTCTCCACTTTCCTGGATGAGTGCAGCTCCATCAACATTGAAGAAGCTCGACACCATTCAGGATCACTTTAAACATTCACTCCCTCCACCACCGATGCACAGTGGAGCAGTGTGTACCATCTACAAGACGCACTGCAGCAACTCGCCAAGGCTTCTTAGACAGCACCTTCCAAGTTCCAGGTGATAGAGAGAGTGAATTGGTGGTGCTGCGTCGAGTGATGGAGATGGGACAGCCAGGAAGGAGAAGAAGAAAGCCTGAGACCAGATAGAAAGATGCAATGGCGAGAGGCTTAAAAGCGACGGGATTGGAAGGGGAAAGGGTGACTGATGGGAGAAGATGGGGAAGAGAAGATGGGGAACAAGCATTGGGGTGACCCCAAGTGAAATAGGAGAGGCCAGAAGAAAAAGCATGAATTGGATAAACACTTGAAGGAGAAAAAGTTGCAGGGATATGGGGAATCAGTGAGAGAGCGTGGCAGGTTGGATAGCCCTGACAAAGCACTAGCGCAAGCTCAATGGGCTGAATGACCTCCTTTTGTGCATTAGCAGTACATGTGTTAAATGTTGTTGTATTATCTGTGAATATCTGTAAATACTTGGGAACTACTTAGCCAGGAACTACGTGTTATGTGTAGGTGTTCCGGGGGGCCACATTCACCGCTGCATGGGAGACTGAACTGAAGTGTACATAATCCGTTCAACCTGTTTGTTCTTTTGAACCAGACAGTGTGGCAACAATTAAACAGAAAGAGTTTCTGACCTTTGCACACTTATAGTGTGGTCTGGAATGTACAGAGTGCTGGAATAGAAAATTTCACTCCTAAATTTCAAAGAGATATTGGATAAATATTTGCAAAGGAAACATTTCCAGGGTGATGGAGAAAGAGCAGCGGCAGTGGGACCAGCTGGATAGCCCAAAGAGCTGGCACAGTCAGGGTCGGGGGGGAAAACGGTTGGGCCTGCTCTGTCTCTGTTTTCATACCATATGATCACCACAGGAGGGCGATGTTGAGCTGTAGCGGCGCAAGTGCAAATGACAACATATATATATGTGAACAGGGGCAATGAATGAATGATCCAAGGGTAAAAACTCGGGGAAGCTGACACGATGCAGCTCCAAGAGATAGGCCTTCAGGATGCTTTTAGAGGCAGGGATGCGATTAACGAATCCAGGAGCTCAAGGGGAAAATATCCCCAAGTGGCTTAGACAGTTGAAGATTCTAAAAAGAAAGAAAGACTTGACTTTATGCAGCTTTTTTTAACATTCTGTCACTCAGCGAAGAGTGGTGAAGGGGTTGGGGAGGGGGCGATGATGCAGAGGATTCAAGCAGCGAAGGACGGTGGGATGCACTGGGACATAAAGTTAGCATGTTTTACAGAAGCTGGGGTGGGGGAGGGCTCAAGGCTGTGGGAAAGAAGGGCACATTTATATAGCAAAAACAGAATTACCTGGAAAAACTCAGCAGGTCTGGCAGCATCGGCGGAGAAGAAAAGAGTTGACGTTTCGAGTCCTCATGACCCTTCGACAGAACTTGAGTTCGAGTCCAAGAAAGATTTGAAATATAAGCTGGTTTAAGGTGTGTGTGTGGGGGACGGAGAGATAGAGAGAGAGAGAGAGAGAGGTGAAGGGGGGGGTGGTGTGGTTGTAGGGACAAACAAGCAGTGATAGAAGCAGATCATCAAAAGATGTCAACGACAATAGTATAATAGAACACATAGGTGTTAAAGTTAAAAGTTGGTGATATTATCTAAACGAATGTGCTAATTAAGAGTGGATGGTAGGGCACTCAAGGTATAGCTCTGGTGGGGTTTTTTTTAATTTTTTTTTATATGATAGGGTCCCCCTTGTCCTCACTTATCACCCCACCAGCCTCCGCATTCAAACGTTCATCCTCCGCCATTTCCGCCAACTCCAGCATGATGCCACCACCAAACACATCTTCCCTTCACCGCCCTTATCGGCATTCCATAGGGATCGCTCCCTCCGGGACACCCTGGTCCACTCCTCCATCACCCCCTACTCCTCAACCCCCTCCTATGGCACCACCCCATGCCCACGCAAAAGATGCAACACCTGCCCCTTCACTTCCTCTCTCCTCACCGTCCAAGGACCCAAACACTCCTTTCAAGTGAAGCAGCATTTCATTTGCATTTCCCCCAACTTAGTCTACTGCATTCGTTGCTCCCAATGTGGTCTCCTCTACATTGGAGAGACCAAACGTAAACTGGGCGACTGCGTTGCAGAACACCTGCGGTCTGTCCGCAAGAATGACCCAAACCTCCCTGTCGCTTGCCATTTTAACACTCCACCCTGCTCTCTTGCCCACATGTCTGTCCTTGGCTTGCTGCATTGTTCCAGTGAAGCCCAACGCAAACTGGAGGAACAACACCTCATCTTCTGACTAGGGACTTTGCAGCCTTCCAGACTGAATATTGAATTCAACAACTTTAGGTTGTGAGCTCCCTCCATCATCCCCACCCCTTTTCTGTTTCCCCCTTCCTTTTTTTTTCCAATAAATTATTAAGATTTTCCTTTTCCCACCTATTTCCATTATTTAAAAAAAAAATAAAAAAAAAAAATAATAAAAAAACACCCCCACTAGAGCTATACCTTGAGTGCCCTACCATCCATTCTTAATTAGCACATTCGTTTAGATAATATCACCAACTTTAACTTTAACACCTATGTGTTCTATTGTACTATTGTCGTTGACATCTTTTGATGATCTGCTTCTATCACTGCTTGTTTGTCCCTACAACCACACCCCCCCCCCCCACCTCTCTGTCTCTCTATCTCTCCGCCCCCCACACACACACCTTAAACCAGCTTATATTTCAACTCTTTCTTGGACTCGAACTCAAGTTCTGTCGAAGGGTCATGAGGACTCGAAACGTCAACTCTTTTCTTCTCCGCCGATGCTGCCAGACCTGCTGAGTTTTTCCAGGTAATTCTGTTTTTGTTTTGGATTTCCAGCATCCGCAGTTTTTTTGTTTTTATCTCTACATTTATATAGCGCCTTTCCCGACCTCGAATGAAGCCCTTTCAAAGTCATTGTTCTCACGCAGGGAATGCGGCAGCCAATTTGCGCACAGCAAGCTCCCACAAACAGCCAAATGCGATGATGACCAGATGATCTGCCTAAGCGACGTTGGTTGGGAGATAAGGGTCGAGCAGGACACCGGGGGGAGAAATCGGAATAGTGTCATGGGATCACGTAAGAAGGCAGACGGGCCTTCGGTTTAATGGCTGGAATTTTCCAGCCCCTTTGGTGTCGGCTGTCATGGCGACCAGGCGGGGGTGGGGGGGAACAATATGACGAGAAGCCCATAAATCATAAATCATAAATCATAAATCTGCCATCGTTAAACCCGTTTGTGATCGTCCGCTCCACCCATCAAAGGCAGGGCCATGTTTCCGGCCGCTCCACGTCAGGAACCTAATTTCAATACTTTAGCATCTCATTATAAGCCCTGCCCACTGGAATCATCCCCCCCCCCCCCCCCCCCCCCCAACGCTGGATCATCCAGGCACATCACACCGACGTGTTTCACACTGTATATAAGCAACGTGGACCTGGCGAGCGGCACTTCACTTGGGACTTTGAGGTCTGTTTGCCCACTTTGCTCCGGGCAGCACTTGCAGTCATCAGCGCCAGGATTCACAGGCAGCACCACATCACTTTTAGCGGGGGGGGCTCTACCTACCAGACCAGCTGTAAAATGCATTTAAGGGGAAGACAGATAAACACATGAGAGACGAACAGACAGAAAGATATGCTGTTAGATTGAGATGAAACAGGGGTTGGGGGAGGCTTGTTTGCAGCTTAAATGCCAGCATGGACCAGTTGAACCGAATGACCTCCTTCTGTGCTGTAAATATTGCAAGGCAATAGGATTTGTTTTGGCCAGAGCTGATTGAATGGCTTTCCCCAATGCTTCAAGTTCCTGATATTAAACCAATTGGAAAAACGACTTTACAGGGAAAAGGACTTTAAGGAGAATATTCACATATGTAACGTTTTTCCAGACAATTTAATTGCAAAGATGAAAACACCTGGCCAAGGCGAAATGCCCCCTGTTCAAAGACAAGTTGGGTTCCCCAAGAATAACTTTATTCTCAAGATGCACCAACAATCTTTTCTTGGTCAGTCATGTGGAAACTCATCAGCCCAAGTGTCAGATTTTCTGAAACAAGCTGCCTCCACTGGTTTCGGACCACAGGACTGGGGAACGTTGGTTAAAAATAGGCCTTTCAGGAGTGAGGTTAAAAAAGTTTCTAAATACAGAGGGTGGGAGAAGTTTGGAACTCTCTTCTGCGAACAGCAGTTGATGCCCCATCAATTGTTACTTTTAACTCTGAGATTGATAGATTTTTGTTATCCTCATGTTAACAAACGGATAAGGGGAAAAGACAGCTTTATGGAGTTAGGTCACAGATCAGCCATGAGCTCAACAAATTTTGGAACAGGCCCAAGGGGCTAATTGACAAACTCCTGTCCCCACGTTATAAGATTTCTAAAATTTATTCATGGGAGTGGGTGTCACTGGCTGGGCCAGATTTATTGCCCATCCCTAGTTGCCCTTGAGAAGGTGGTGGTGAGCTGCCTTCTTGAACCGCTGCAGTTCATGTAGTGTATATACACCCACAGTGCTGTTAGGGAGGGAGTTCCAGGATTTTGACCCAGCGACAGTGAAAAAAAAGTGATATATTTGCAAGTCAGGTTGGTGAGTAACTCGGAGGGGAGGTTCCAGGTGGTGGTGTTCCCATGCATCTGTTCCCCTTGTTGTTATAGACGGTAGCAGTTGTAGGTTTGGAAGGTGCTGTCTATAGAACCTTGGTGAGTTCCTGCAGTGCATTTTATAGATGGTACACACTGCTGCTACTGTGCATCAGTAGTGTAAAGACTGAATGTTGAAGGTAGTGGATGGAGTGCCAATCAAGCGGGGCTGCTTTGTCCTGGATGTTGTCAAGCTTCTTGAGTGCTGTTGGAGCTGCACTCACCCAGGCAAGTGGGGAGTATTCCATCACACTCCTGACTTGTGCCTTGTAGATGGTGGACAGGCTTTGGGGAGTCAGGAGGTGAGTTACTTGCCGCAGAATTCCTAGCCTCTGACCTGCTAATGTAGCCACGGTATTTATATGGCTAGTCCAGTTCAGTTTCTGGTCAATGGTAAGCCCCAGGATGTTGATAGTGGGGGTTTCAGTGATGGTAATACCATTGAATATCAAGGGGCGATGGGTGGATTCTCTCTTGTTGGAGATGGTCATTGCCTGGCACTTGTGTGGCGTGAATGTTACTTGCCACTTGTCAGCCCAAGCCTGGATATTGTCCAAGTCTTGCTGCATTTGGACATGGACTGCTTCAGTGTCGGAGGATCCGCTTATCATTTGCCTATAAGTTGTTGAGAAGGGACACGGTCAGTGTCTCTGTTTGTCAGATGTGGAGTACAAACTCTCAGTATAGCAACCATCTAAGGCATGGAGCATCAGCTTGGGGAACCCCCAGAAATGTGGAGGGGTACAGCACCACAGGTTATCTAAAAGAGGAAACTGTACCGAGAAGAGATAGAACCAGGAAGTGCTCAAAATACTCAGAACTGGTGGCATATATGGAACGAGGAGCTGAGTTAACAGTTTGAATCGAATATTCTTCAGAACTGAAAGAGGACAGAAACGTGATGGGGTTTATGTTGTTGAAAGCGGGCAGGTAGATAAAAAAGGGAAGGTCTGGGATAGGGTGAGGGTGAGAGAGATTAAATGATAAAGATGTCACAGAACAAAGGGAGTGGTAATGGATGTAGTAAAGAAACAAAGCATTTGTTCCAGAGTGACTGTGAATGGTAGAATAATGAACATCTCTGCCCAGAGGCAAAAAATATCAAAAACAAGCTTCAGACTGGCACAAGACAAAAAAAAAATAGAATCAAAATGGAGAACAGAGTTCACGGTCTGAAATTGTTGAACCCAATGTTGAGTCCAGAAGGTTGTAAAGTGCCTAATCGGAACTTGGGGTATTGTTCCTGCAGCCTGCGTTGAGTGTCACTGAAACACTTGCAGGCTGAGGACAGAGATGTCAGCGCGAGAGCAAGATGGTGAATTAAAATGGCAAGCGACCAGAAAGTCCAGGTCATGCTATCTATTGGTGGACTAAATTGGGTATCTTGAACTGAGTAGGAAGAATTCTCAGCCCCCATGAATAAGCCACATCAGCTGGTCAGTCGAAAGTGGATCCTCTCTGATTGCTGCAAATCTACCTGTTTAAGCATGAGATTGTCAAATCTGCCACTGGGAGTTGACTTGGTTCCAGGGTGGAGAATTTGGTTTAAAACGATAGAGCTGTCATGGATAATAAATAGGGGAGCAGACTCGGATAAGTCAAATGGTTTTACTCCTGATCCTATGCCTGAGGCCTTGGAGCAATTTGGATGAGTGTTTTAAAATCGAGGTGTTGCTGAAGTGGGAGCCAATGTGGATCAATGGCTGGAACCATTCTCAGCCGGACATAAAAGATAGCCCATTTTGAAGGAAGGCAGGAGATTGCTCCCTAGTGTCCCTCAACTAACACAATCAACAACAAACAGATTATGTTGTCATTATCACATTGCTGTTCTTGGCTCTTGATGTGCTTAAATTGGCTGCTGTATTTTCTGCATTACATCAGTGACAATACTTCAAAAGTACTCCCTTGGTTGTAAACCACTCTGGAATGTCCTGAGGTCATGAAAGGCGCTACATAAATGCAGGCTATACAGTCATTATGGCACAGGAGGCCATTTGGCCCATTGAGTCCATGCCAGGTCTCTGTCAATTATTCCAGTCAGCCCCATTCCCCAGCTTTATCCCTGTAGCCCTGTCGGTTTATTTCCCTCAAGGGCCCATCCAATTTTCTCTTGAAATCATTCAACTTCTCTGCTTCTGCCACCCTCGGAGGCAGCGGGTTCCAGAACATTACCAGTTGCTGTGTAAAAAAAAAAGTTCAAACCTCATTCCTCCTGTCCAAAACCTTAAATCTGTGTCCCTCTGATCCTTGTACCATCAGGTAATGGGAACAGCTTTTCCTCGCCGACTGTATCTAAACCTGTCATAATCACGTATAGATCCATCAAATCTCCCTTGAACCTCCTTTGCTCCAAAGAGAACAACCTCAGACCCTCCAGCCTACCCTGAAACCATTCTGGATCTTTCTAACCCTTGCTTTCCCATCCCCCAAAGAACAAGGTAATTTTTAGTGGAGAAGAGGTTAATGCCTCAAAACCCCCTATGAGGGGGTTTGATTGAGGTTTGATTGAGACTCTAGAGCTCTTTCCAAGTAGATTAGCCCTTACCCAGAGCCTCTGCCAATGACACGGACACCCCCAGGAAAAGGGAGCAGTGTGGATCCAATCACTCCCATCACTGGACCAAAGCTCCCTATCATTCATAGGTCACCCCCGAGGCCTTGAGCTTCTTTTATTTCTGCCTGTCCTCCTTACCAGGATGATTAGACCTGTAATTGCTTTTCTATATTGCACTGTGTTGCAATAATTGCCTCTTTAATTCCAATAGTGTTACGATCCCAGATAATGTTAATATTGGACAAGTCAGATCCCAGAGTGAAACTTGGCTTGGTAGATCCTTTTTATTAGAAACTGTGGAGAAAGGTTACTGAACAAATTCACAGGAGTCTGCCAATGAACTTTTAACACAAGGTATAAAATGATTATTAAAAATGCACTATATTACACCAGACAAATAGTTGGGAAGATCTCAATACAAACACAAGAAAATGGTTCAAATATTCACTAATCCTTTGCCACAGTATCTCTTTACAGATGCAGACAAATTCGGAAAGATGAAACAATTTTCCATATCTATCTTATACTCCAATGTTCAGGGTAAGTACACGGCACATGTGAACCAAATGGTGAACTGTGGTCAGAAGCTCCACACTCCTAAGTAAATGACAGATGGCACCAAAGGAGATTCTATGAATTTCTCAACAACCCACCTGGATACTGGTCACACCATGAGCCAACTGGTCTCACTGAAACTCTGTCGTTCTCACATTTGAAAAACCGGCCCTGAAATTCTCTACAAACGTCACTCCCACTCGGATGGCTTCAACAAGGATCCGCCTCCAAGGGTTTCATTCTCGCCTCTTTTTTTATTCATTTACAGGGGTGTGGGCATCACTGGCTGGGCCAGCATTTATTGCCCATCCTGGTTGCCCTTCAGAGGGTGGTGTTGAGCTGCCTTCTTGAACCGTTGCAGTCCATGTGGTGTCAGTCCACCCACAGTGCTGTTAGGGAGGGAATTCTGGGATTTTGACCCACCGACAGTGGAGGAACAGCGATATATTTCCAAGTCAGGATGGTGAGTGTGCCTTGGAGGGGAACTTCCAGGTGGTGGTGTTCCCATGTGTCTAATGCCCTTCTCCTTCTAGATGGTAGCGGCCATGGGTTTGGTATTTTGGAATGCGCTCTGTCCACATGTAATGATGTCAAATGGCTCAATCAAATCTCCTCTCAACCTTCTCTTCTCTAAGGAGACAAACCCAGCTTCTCCAACCTATCCACGTAACTGATCTTCCTCATCTTTGAAACCATTCTAGTGAATATCTTCTGTACCATTTCTGTTGGCTTCACATCGTTCTGTGAAGATGGATGTTCTTCTTAATATTTTTTGGAAAATGGTGTTATTCTGTAAAGAGGGGTGTTTGTGTATGTCCATGATTAATTAAACTGGGGGAAGGTTAGTAAAGACAGCTTGCCTATGGGAACTGAGCAATGAAAGGTAAAGAGGCTAAATGCATGCATTTGTAATAAGAGACTATGGTGAAGTTGAATGTAAAAGTAAATAGGTTGGGTTTTAAAATTTGCGTTATAAGATAAATAGGGACTTGACTTTTCAGCTGTTAAATTTCAAAGGGGAGTTTAGGAGGGACAAGGGACTTTCAAAGGCTTCATAAGTAAACATGGGAATGTTATCAAATTAGATTTGACCCAAAGTAGAGGTGATAGGAAAACATGAAGAGTTTTTATATTTTGAAAAACTTGAGTTCAAAGAGGTGCTGAGGACAATAGAATCTAAGATGAAAGGGGAAAAGGATGTTTGAGGAAAGATGTTGAACTGAGTTGTTGGCTGTGTTGGGGGGAGATGTCCTAATACCAGATCTGTGCTGGGAGAAGGTTGTGAATTTGAAGCAACCATCGGGTTTTCAAGCCAGAGAAGTCTTTGTTTTCAGAAAACAGCCTGTTTCTGAACCTTTCTTTTGGATTTCCACTGGTATGGGAAAGAGTGAGGAGTCATGTACGGGCACCTTACTAAAGGGACAGCAGTCTTTGCCTTGGGTAATATTACTGGATTTTTATGGATAAAAATCTATAAGGGAGTTGTTGCCAAGAAGTTTACTCATGTGTTCTGACCAAGTGGCTTTTTTGGGGGGGTGGGCTGTTGTTTTGTAAAACTGTTTTAGCTGTGTAACTTTAATCTTGTGTACGTAAGCTTTTCCCTTTCTTGTTAATAAATCTTTTAGACAAGTTTGCCCCTGGGATTTGGCTTGCTCGGCAAACAATATCGGCTATGGTTAGAACAATTCTTGAAGCGCATTGCCCAGAATTGGACACAATCTTCCAGTTGAAGTTCAGCATAATTTCCATGCTTTTGTGCTCTATCTATAAAGCCCTTGTACACTTGTACAGAGATTTATACAAATGTTCTTTGGAACTGCTTCTGTTGTCAATTAGGGTGCCCATTTATCCTGTACACTTATACTTGTAGCACATTGGCAATTAGTGGCCCAATTTAATCCATGTCCAATCACACATGTCTGCATTGGGAGAAGTTTGATACTTCTGTTTGTCAATGTCTTATTGATCTCATTGTTAAGTTTTAATGGCAATCACATTGTTGAGGTTAATGGCAAATACATTGTTGAATAGGTGGCGGATATTTGTATACCTATGAATGGGGATAGCTGGGACACTGGGCAGCTGGAGTAGTGTTGACTGTGAACTAAATCAATAAACTCTCTCCAGCAAAGAAAGCAGATGTGTCTCCGTTTTAATTTCACCAACTGGTATGGATCTGAATAACACAGTTCAGTACCAGCATAGAACTTTGGGAGTTTCTGAACACACTTGGTCTGTACAAATGGTTCTGAGCCCAGGTTGACCAAGGTGAATTTTAACCAGAACACCTCCATTGCCCTTCCTCCTCTGGAGGGCGACTTAACGTCTTTCACTAACATCTTGCATATGGTCACTCTGAAAGCTTTTGTTTCACTGGGGAAAGGGCAGGCAATTAACGTTCATTTTGTGGATTGAGGCTTGCTGAGCTTGCCTCAGTGTTGTGCATGTGGGATATTCGGCAGGCTTTGGGTCCTCTGGTAATATTGGTTTTAACCGGACATCCCTTGCACACTGATGGGGCTCCGTTGAGGTGCTGGGAGCAGTCGGGTCTTTAAATCAGCCATGGCTTCCTCTGGTGCTGCTTGGCATTTGGGAACGCACCTGGTTGAGGCAAGTGACCCCGAGCTGCTCCATGCTGCCTTCACACATCCATTTGACGGATGTACAGAATGTTTTGCCATGATGCTGTTGCCAGCACCTGTTTTGAGTGGAAGGGGGGTTAACATTTTTGAAGAGACTTGGGAAAAGCAGAGTGCTTCTGGTGAACCATCATTCTGTTTGTGGAGCGTTCCTTGAAATGAGAGATGCTTCCTCCACACTTTGATTCCCTGAACGTTGCTTGCCATAGGGTGGCCAGATGTCCACCATATAATAGCTTTGCTCGATGAAGTGTTAATCACCATTACTCTCCAGATCCTTGACTCAAAGATGATATATTTCAAATACCTGGGGGACACACTGTAAAATGTTAAAAGTGGAAGAGGTCCATGTGTAGCATAAATGGCCTGTCCCTGTGCTTTGATTCCTACGTAATGGATAGGTCAGGACAGAACTTAATGCATCATTGGAATATAATGAATGGGGGAGCAAACTCCGCACAAGCTACAGTGAGGTTAATAATTATCAGTTGAATAGTTCTTTTTATTCAATATTGATCTAATAGACTGTTATTTCATTAATATATGAATTTTTGTAATGTAACAGAGCAGATTCTGTCAATGAAAACAGAAGTTCTGGAAAACTTCAGTGGATCTAGCAGCATCTGAGAAAAACAGAGTTAACGTTTCAAGTGTAAAGTCACACTGGACTTTACTGAATGGTGGGTACTGCAGAATTGGATATGGATAACCGAGTTCTGGAATGCTGAAGCTTACAGAAGGTGGGAGGATGGGAGACTAACCAGGAAAAGATTAGACATTGGAATAGCTCAGTCCAGGAATGAAAAGGGCATTGATCAGGGTTTCAGCAGCAGGGGTAGAAACCTATGAATATTTGGAATTCCCTACCCCAGAGGCCTGTCAACACTCAGCCGCTGAGTATATTCAAGACTAGGATTTTGGTTGGAAAGAAAAGTGGAGTTGATTTTGTTCAACATGATCTTTTTAAATGAAGAAACAGGCTTCAGGAGTCACTTGGCCGACTCCTGTTCCAATTTCCTGTGTTCCCATTGCCCGAGGATGCTGAGTGAACCTTTTTATTTCAACCCTCATCGATCAGATCTGTGCTGGTTTTCCAAACCTGGTGCGTCTACTGAACTAACTGGCCATTAGTGAGGAAACAAAGCAGCAGGTTAGCGTGTGGGGGGGTGGATTCAACTTCAAGGAAAATTATGAAAAAACTGAAAAGAAACTAGAGCCCTGGAGAGGCTATTAAAGTCTCCAGAACACAAAATAGGACAGAGTGTTTGGAAAGGGCTAGGAATCTAACTTCAAGAACATCAGATAAAGGGACGACAATGAGAAAGGGGATGGGAAATACAGGACTGAAGGTGATGTATCTGAATGCACGCAGTATACAAAATAAGGTAAATGAGCTTGTGGCGCAGATTGAAATTGGCAGGTATGATGTGGTGGGCATTATGGAGACATGGCTGCAAGGGATCAGGACTGGGAGCTAAATATACATTGATATACATCCTATTGAAAAGATAGGCAGGTTGGCAGAGGGGGTGGAGTTGCTTTGTTAGTAATAAATGAAATTAAATCGATAGCAAGAAATGATGTAGGGTCAGATGATGTAGATTCTGTGTGGGTAGAGTTGGGGAACCGCAAAGGTAAAAAACCATAATGGACGTTATGTACAGGCCTCCGAACAGTAGTCAGGATGTGGGGCACAAGATACAACAGGAGATAGAAAAGGCATGTAAGAAAGGCAAGGTTACAGTGATCATGGGGGATTTCAATATGTAGGTAGACTGGGAAAATCAGGTTGGTAGTGGATCCCAAGAAAAGGAATTTGTGGAATGTCTACGAGATGGCTTTTTGGAGCAGCTTGTGGTGGAACCCACTAGGGAACAGGCAATTCTAGATTTAGTGATGTGTAATGAGGCAGATTTGATAAGGGAGCTTAAGGTGAAGGAACCCTTAGGAGGAAGTGACCATAATATGATAGAATTTACCCTGCAATTTGAGAGGAAAAAGCTGGAATCAGATGTAACGGTATTATAGTTGAATAAAAGCAACTACAGAGGCATGAGGGAGGAGCTGACCAGAATTGACTGGGAGATGAGCCTAGCAGGAAAGACAGTGGAACAGCAAAGGCAGGAGTTTCTGGGAGTAACTTTGGAGACACAGCAAAAATTCATCCTTAGGAAGAAGAAGCATACTAAAGGGAGGACGAGGCAACCATGGCTGACAAGGGAAGTCAGGGACAGCATAAAAGCTAAAGAGAAAGCATACAATGCGGCGAAGAGCAGTGGGAAACTAGGGGGTTGGGAAGCCTACAAAGACCAACAGAGGACAAAAGAAATAAGGAGGGAGAAGATTAAATACGAGGGTAAACTAGCCACTAATATAAAAGAAGATTGCAAGAGTTTTTTAGATATATAAAGGGTAAGGGAGAGGCAAAAGTGGACATTGGGCCGCTGGAAAATGACGCTGGGGAAGTAGTAGTGGGGAACAAAGAAATGGCGGAGGAACTGAATAGGTACTTTGCGTCAGTCTTCACAGTGGAAGACACGAGTAACATCCCCAAACTTCAAGAGAGTTGGGAGACAGAGGTGAATATGGTGGCCATTACCAAGGAGAAGGTGCTAGGAAAACTGAAAGGTCTGAAGGTGGATAAATCACCTGGACCAGATGGATTACACCCCAGAGTTCTGAAGGAGATAGCTGAAGAGATAGTGGAGGTGTTAGTGGTGATCTTTCAGGAATCACTGGAGTCAGGGAGGGTTCCAGAGGACTGGAAAATCGCTAATGTAACCCTCCGGTTTACTGCTCAGTAAGATAAGAGCCCATGGTGTTAGAGGCAAGGTACTAGCATGGATAGAAGATTGGCTGTCTGGCAGGAGGCAGAGAGTGGGGATAAGGGGGTCCTTCTCAGGATGGCAGCCGGTGACTAGTGGAGTTCTGCAGGGGTCAGTGTTGGGACAACTTTTCACTTTATACATTAATGATCTAGATGAAGGAACTGAGGGCATCCTGGCTAAGTTTGCAGATGATACAAAGATAGGTGGAGGGACAGCTAGTATTGAGGAGATGGGGAGGCTGCAGAAGGATTTGGACAGGTTGGGAGAATGGGCAAAGAAGTGGCAGATGGAATACAACATGGGGAAGTGTGAGGTCATGCACTTTGGTAGGAAGAATAGAGGCATAGCCTGTTTTCTAAATGGGGAGAGAATTCAGAAATCTGGAGTGCAAAGGGACTTGGGAGTCCTAGTCCAGGATTCTCTTAAGGTTAACTTGCAGATTGAGTCAGTAGTTAGGAAGGCAAATGCAATGTTGGCATTTATTTTGAGAGGACTAGAATATAAAAGCAGGGATGTGCTGCTGAGGCTTTATAAGGCTCTGGTCAGACCACTTTAGAATATTGTGAGCAATTTTGGGCCTCGTCTCTCAGGAAGGATGTGCTGGCCCTTGAGAGGGTCCAGAGGAGGTTCATGAGAATGATCCCAGGAATGAAAGACTTAACATATGAGGAACATTTGAGGACTCTGGTCTATACTCAATGGCGTTTAGAAGGATGAGGGGGGATCTGATTGAAACTTACAGAATACTGAAAGGCCTGGATAGAGTGAACGTGGGGAAGATGTTTCCATTAGTAGGAGAGACTAGGACCCGAGGGCACAGCCTCAGAGTAAAGGGAAAACCTTTTAGAACAGAGATGAGGAGAAACTTCTTTAACCAGAGAGTGGTGAATCTATGGAATTCATTGCCACAGAAGGCTGCGGAGGCCAGGTTATTGAGTGTATTTAAGACTGAGATAGATAGGTTCTTGATTGGTAAGGGGATCAAAGGTTACGGGGAGAAGGCGGGAGAATGGGGTTGAGAAACTTATCAGCCATGATTGAATGGCGGAGCAGATTCAATGGGCTGAGTGGCCTAATTTCTGCTCCTATGTCTTATGGTCTGATGGTTTCCCCAAGCCTCCCTCAAACTGTACTCTGCAACAACTTCGCACTGACGACAAAAACAAAAGTGTGACAGAAAGGAAATTTGTCATTTCAAATTTTATTGTAAAACAAAACCAAAAAGTGGTTTCACAACTGTTCTTACAATTGCCACAAATCCATCTACACAGATGTGTGATCCAGGAATTTCTGCAACATGTCTAAATCCATTGTCAATGACTAGATCAGTGAAAGAACCTTCTCCCAACACAGTATACCATCATCAACCCCTTTTCAGGATATACATTAACTGCTCATAATACAAACCAATTGAGCCCTTTTCTCGATCATTCCCAAATATTTTTGCATAAGCCAACCAGCATGCAAGAGAAGGTTTTTTATTAAAAAAAACAGTTTGACACAGGCTCTGTGTTCTTTAGAGGAGGCCTTTTCGTGCAGTGGGTGGTGTCCCAGCCTCTGAGCCAGAAACTCCGGGTTCAAGCCCCACCCCAGTCTTGGGCCAGACAAGTCGAGTATCAACCTGCAAGTCCTTCCAGCACATGCCAATGGCAGGCAGTAAGAGTGGGAGAGATTGCTGGTCAGCCGCGTGATGGCAGGAACAGTGGAGTCTCTACCATCGCTATCCACTGCTCCAGACTGCAACAGGAATGTATAAAGTGCAACTTGGACTCCCTCAGTGAACTGTAATACATCACCACCACTGTGTTCTTCATGCATTGAGTTTTTCCAAGCTTGACAGGGAGACACCAGCCCTTCAAGAGAGCTAGAAAACCCTTGGGGGATGTCACCCACGTATATGAGATGCCTCACGCTGAACCAGGTCAGCACTTATCCAGAATAAGCCAACTGGACACTCACAGCGTCAGGCTAAGAATAGGGGAGGGAGGTGATCTCAATCATGTGCTGGATATCTCTCTGTGGGGATCTCCATCACCACATAGATAATTGTGGTTCTAGTGGCCACTGTCCCATTATAGTTTGAAGGGCATCCTCCACCACCTCTCCGACCAGAGAGAGTGCTTCCAGGGTTTACACTGGGCTTATTTAATATCTCAGTACTGCTTCAAAAGACATTGTAGGCGAGTCCAAAACCCAGGGTTCATAAATATAAGATAGTCACTAATGAATCCAAAAGGGAACTCAAAACAAATTTCTATACCTGGAGGTTGGGATTTTCCATGCCTGGTGGCGTCAGGTGTGCCCGGTGGTGTCAGGTGTGCCCGGTGGTGTCAGGTGTGCCCGGTGGTGTCAGGTGTGCCCGGTGGTTTCAGGTGTGCCCGGTGGTGTCAGGTGTGCCCGATGGTGTCAGGTGTGCCCAGTGGTGTCAGGTGTGCCTGGTGGCGTCAGATGTGCCCAGTGGTTTCAGGTGTGCCCGGTGGTGTCAGGTGTGCCCAGTGGCGTGAGTGAGCGGACAAGAAGGCCAAAAATCGTTTTCATGACCTTGTGAAACTAATTTGCGATTGTCTGCTCAGCCCGATTGCTGCCATCGGATGTTGAGCTGAGACTGTATTGTAATTCACATCATTAGAAGGCCAGCCCGCCAGACTCATCACTGCCGCCCCCCCCCCCCGACCCACCCCACCCCCCAACCCCCTCCCCCACTGGATCATCCGCCAACGTCAGCAGAAAACAGGCCAATGTGTTTCACAACAGCATATAAGGTGTGTACTTGGCGAGCTGCACTTCGCTCGGGACTTTGAGGTTTGTTTGCCCACCTTGCTTCGGGCAACACTCGCAGTCATCAGCGCCAGGATTCGCAGACAGAGTGCATCACTTTTACAGGGGCTCACGGGCAGGTCTCTACGTACCAGACCAGCCATAAGGTGGGGGTGGCTTTTCAACAGCTGCGGGGCTAGGGCTTGTTTGGGGAAGGGGGAGAAGTGGCCTCAGGCAAGGGAAGAGGCTCTAGGGCGAGGGCTGTACTGGGGAAGGGGGGTATCCCAGGGTGTGTGTGTGGGGGGCACATGTTGATCTGTGCAAGTCACCTCAAGGTGGTGAGGGCTGAGGAGGCAGTCTCCAGAGGAGATGAGACCAGATGGAGATGTGAGGGAATGTGTGAGAGAGTGATGATGTCCCTTGAGCTGGCAGTGAGTGAGATGCCATCGAATGTGTGATGGGCAGGAGTGTGTGAGTTTGGAGTGATGAGATGGTTGCCATACCCTAGCTGCATGGATGAGATCATTCATCCTCTATCCACATTGGATGGCCAACCTCTTGCATGCAGCATTGGCGCTGATCACCACTGCCATCGCCTACCAAGCTGGAGTGGTAATGTAGCTGCCCTTTCTGTGGGCAGAGCAGAGGTGGAGGACATCACAAACTCCACAGTGTCCAAATGGTGCTCAAAGGCTGCCTTCTTGCCTTTCAGGGCCATGTCTTCAATGCTGCTGTCCTAGGCTGGAAGAACTGAGTGCTGTACTTCAGTGCAAGTCTGGGACGATTCTGCCTGGAATGTGGAACTTTCAACCTCATGGAGTTGCTGAAGTGAATAGCGAAGGTGCATTTAAGGGGAGGTTAGATAAACACATGAAGGAGAAAGGACTCAAGCTGATAGGGTGAGACAAGGTGGTGGCATAGTGGTATTGTCACTGGTGCCAGAGACGCAGTGTAATGCTTTGGGGGCCCAGGTTTGAATCCCACCATAGCAGATGGTGATTAAAAAAAACCTGGAGTTAAAAGTCTGATGCTGATTGTCATTAAAAACCCATTGGTTCACTAATGGCCTTTAGGGAAGGAAATTTACTCTCCTTACCAGCCCCACAACAATCTCGTTGACTCTAAAATACCCCCTGAACAAGGGCAATAGATATAATGCTGGCCTAGCCAGATTCTAAGTAACATAAACCAAGTGGTGCATGTAGGCTGACTCAGTGATATAGAGTTGCCCCAGATATCTTTGTGAATAGACTGGTCGCTCGTGCTCCATCAAGTTTATCAAGTATAAATTGCTCCCTGAGGACAAGGCGGAGTTCAGAATCCTGCTGCTGGGTGCTTATTGTGCCTCAGTGGACTGAGTATGAAAACCCTCACGTCAGATCCACGGAGGACGAAGCTTGTGGCGTTCAAACTGTTCCACTTTCCCACCACTCCGCTGGAATTTGGAACTCTCGGAGTATATTCCGCATATAAAAAAAACAAGCTGAGGTTAAAATCAAAATATTTCAAATCAGGCTTTTCGAGAGGAGGTCGACATGTTTTATAAAAACAATATAGGACAGTAAACTCATCGGGGATTCAGGAGAAACTTCTTCTCCCTGGAAATGGTGAGAGTGTGGAACGCATTCCCAGGTGGAGCATATGAGGTAAAGCTAGATATACACATGAGGGAGGAAGGAACAGAAGAATATGGTGACAGGGATGGGTTAAACAAGGAGGAGGCTAGTGAGGAGCATAAATACTGGCAGAGGCCAGCTGGGCTGAATGGCCTGTTCCTGTGCTGCTATGACTTGGTTCTATTTGGTCTTCAATCCCATTCTTGTTAATGATTTTATGGGCAGTTTAGCGGTGGAAGCAGTAATAGGGTTGGAGTGGAAAATGCGCTGTGAAACCAGAGAGGAGCTGGAAGCCTCAGCTGCTTTTAGTTAACTGGCCTGTAATATCCTATTGAGTTGGGGTTGGAGATGGTCATTCTCAAACAACTAACACTCTAACCCAAAGGTTAGGAGGTCAAACAGCTAAGGCAGAATAGTTGACATTTAAAAAAAAAACTTTTAAAATATGTTGCATTTTGAGCATCAACCACACCATCTGCGTCTTAAGTACTGAATCTGAACTGAGGCTACAATTCGTCATGCATTTTGCTACCCTCAGGCTTCACTAGCCGCCCGATGAACAGGATTGAGTTAGTCTTTTTGTCCTTGACCAAGAAGAAGAATGGGTGATCGGCGTAGAAGATTTCGGGATTCTTCAGGTCCTCTCGCCCATAGATGAAGGCATCGTATGGGTTCCCATCAGTGCTCAATTCCAGGGCAGCCGCATGGACAACATTGGCCAGGTACAGGTCCTTCTTCCCGGAAATTTTGGACAAGTCTGCTTTGCTTTTGTCAACCGCTGTGGTCAAACCAATGCTGGCCAGATGTTTCTAGGTGCAAAATAAACAATTAACATAGGTCATGACTAGTGCAGTAGCACAAGCCAACCACTCCGCTCCTCGAGCCTGCATCCCCACTCAATTAGATCTGCACCTCAACTTCATTATTCCATATCCCTGCTACCTGACACAAGTCTATTGACCCACTCCCCAGCAACCACTCCCTTTAAGGGGGTGGGGGGCGTGGTGGTGCACAGAGGGGAAAGAGCTGCAATTTTCCCTCTTCCTTTATGTGAAATATTGCCCTCTGATCATATCCCAATGGCCCAGCCTTAATTGTAACATTATGCTTCCTCATTTGATTCCCCCATCAGAGCAATAGTTTCTCTGTATCTGCCCTATCGAATCCTTTTAAACATTTTCAACACCTCGATCAGTTCACCTCCCAATCTGCTGTATTTAAGGGAATACAAACCATGTTGAGGCAATCTGTCTTCATAATCCCACTGACTAAGCAGGAGGAACCACTTCAGTGAGTTTTAGCCTGAGCACAACATGAATAATTATTGATCTATTGCCAAAAGGCAACTTGCAGTTCTATTGCATCTAATAACATGTCTCCAAAGTGCATCACAGACAATGAGTTCCATTGTGTGATTACTAATGGTTTAAATCAATAATGCGCCTGAATGGATGCCGTGCTAACAACACTCAAGGAGCTGAACACAACGCAGGACAGAGCAGTCAACGTCATTGGCTCCACCACTTGGATTGGATGGTTTGTATCTTCACACACACTTTGTTCCCTTTGGGGAATAGTGGGCAAGTGTTAGGAGGCTGATTATCAACCTGTTGGACCGTACCATGAATGCTTCTACCATGGCCAACAAGCCCTGGAGTGGGACTTGAAGCCAGAGCTTCACGCTCAGTGACAGGACTGCGACCTACTGAGCCCCAAGACCTCCAGCACTGTCAAAAGAATTAGGAGTGCCAGTTCTGGTTGGACTTAATCCTGGAGGTCTCATCACGCATCCAGTCACCAACCTCCAAACTCTCCCACCATTGGTTGCCTGGCACATCCATACTCTGCCTTCTGCAGCCAATCAAAAAGAAACAGACCTTTCCATCAGAGGAAATAGTTTCTATCCAACCTATCAACTCCTTTAACCATCTGAAACACCTCAATCACTTAATCTTCTAGATGCAAGGGAATATAAATCTAGTCTATGCAGCCTTTTCCTATCACTTAATCCTTTTCACCCCAGTAACCTTCTGACAAATCTGGGTGGGAAGCAGGTCAACCAGTGTTCTGAAAAAATAGCAACACTTTGCACAGCAAAGGGGACATAACTGCAAACATTTTTGCTGTAATTTGCTTTTCATGAAGGGACTGCAGTACACAACCTTGGACAAAGCAGCAGGAATGAACCACTACTCGAACATAATGCTGGGCCCCAGGTCCTGTCCTAACAGAGCTACTTCCAACTGCTCCCTGGGTCACTTTGTGATAAAGTATTCAGTTATGACCATTGGAATGCCTGGCCTAGCTGAATCTAATTTGTCGACCGTGTCACTGTATCAGGAGGTTGTGGATTCAACTCCCAACCCAGAGGTTTGAGCGCACAATTTGAGCGGAGACTCCAAACACAGCACTGAGGGAGTGCTGCACAGTCGGGGGTACCGTCCTTCGAATGAGACTTTAAACCAAGGCACTATTTCAAAGAAGAGCGAGAGAGATGTGCCAAGGATCAGACCCAATATTTATCCCTCAACCAATATCGCTTTCGGAAAAAAAAACACAGAAGACGTGGTCACCATTGCATCACCGTTTGTGGGATCTTGCTGTGTGCAAATCAGCTGCCGCATTTCCATCCTGAGGCTATGAAAGGTGCTATACAAATGCAAGCTCTTTCTTCCTTTCTAGTCTAAGGCTTACCTGCAGCTCGTGACTAACCCCCAGCTTGACCTTTGGCAAGGAAATGGCCACGGCCTGTTTCTGAAGCTTGCCCAGCCAGGTACTGATCTGTTCCTTGGTCAGCAATTTCTCTAGTTTGTCCAGAGGTTGCAGGTGGTAGGGCATGATGAAGACCATGCTGGATAACTGGTGGGCTAGAGGCATCTCCAGAATGTTCAACTGGTTGCTTTCATCCTTATGGAAGTTATAAAGACCTGTAATGGAGGAGATAAACAATACTTTCACGAAGTGTTCAAAGCCTCGAAGTAAATAAGGAGAAACTATTTCCTGTGACTGCGGCGGGGTGGGGAGGGAGCGGGGTCAGGAAGCAGAGGGACACAGATTTAAAAGAATTGTCAAAAGAAGCAGGAGGCAGATAAGAAGAAGAGCGTTTTTACACAGTGAGTTGTTTTGAACTGGAACGTGCCGCCTGAAAGAATGGTGGATAATAATAGTAACTTTCCAAAGGTAATTGGATAAACACTCGAAGGGGAAAAATACCAGGGAAATGGGGAAACAATAGCAGAGTGGGACTTAGCGGGCTCGCTCTTTCAAAGATCCAGCACAGAAACGATGGACTAAATGGCCTCGTTCTGTGAATCCTGATTCCTTCACCATCCACTGGACCTTCAGTTAACACTGAATTTTGCCAGCTCACCCTCACTCCAATTGGCTTCCCATCAGTATTGCCACCTGGCGTGAAGGCTCTGGCACAAAATATAAAATCACCCCTGCGTGGAGAGAATTTCCAAAAGGATAAATGAAGAGCGGATACTTTGTGTTGAACGAAGGCATTCCCATTCCATGCATTCATGGCTGCTCGTTTGCACGGAATTGTTCATGGAACCTTATTACAACAAAGACATGCATTTATTTAGCACCTTTAATTAGTAACTCGTCTCAAGACTCTTCACTGGTGTGATTATCAAACACGATATAACACTGAGCCACACAAGGAGATATCAAGGCTGGTGAACATAATCTTTAAGAGGTAAGTTTTAAGGAACATCTTAAAAGGGGGGTAGAGAAGCAGAGGGATCCAGAGAGGGAATTCAAGGGCTTAGGACCTGAACAGCTGACTGTCCAGCCACCATTATTGGAGCGATTAAAATGGACGGTTCATAGTCATTTGGTTGTTCCTTAGTTTGATAAATGGTGCCAAATTTCTGCATGTATTTCTTGATGTATTCCTTGGTCTGATACTTCACGTTTTGATTGCACTTGAAGTCTTTGGGATTCTTGCACTGTTTCAGGTCCTGGTTCATTGTACAGTGTGCCTGATGTTTGAACTCCTCTCTTTTTGATTAAGCTCACTGGAAGCACAATACAGGTCATCATAACTCGCTGTGTTAAAAAATGTTCTTCTTGTATACCCTCTGCTTGCTTTGCCAGTTCTCTTAAATCCCCTCTGCTTACTGACCAACCTGCCCTCACTGCTTCTGCACTAAAATCATGTTCCCGAAAGATGTCCAGTGACCACTGCTGGAAAGGCACAGCTTAGGGGTGTTTGGGCCAGGACAGATTGACCTCGGTTGTAACACTAGAAAACGTTAGGGTGTGAGGGAGGGGTAACACCTCTCACAGGCAGGCTCGCTGCACCCTTTGGAGTGATTCATTCTGTGTTGGTCCTCAGCTTCACCCAGCTCTCACCTGTGCTCCAAGTTGTTGTTAGACTGTGACAGTGGCCACACCGCAGTAAACCAGCCAAGCCAGGTGAGGTGAAGGGTCAAGTCCCCTACCCTTGGTGACTTAGGAATTGTCCACCTTGGCATGCGAAGACCCATTCCAGGGGACTGGGTGGATGAGACCAATCTAAGGTTCAACAGTCTTGAAGGTGGGTCAGCATCGTGTTGTGGGACACGTAGACTTCGACAAAGACACAGAGGACGCCATGGTCAACTATTGCATCTATCTCCAGACATCTAGAATCATCTGGCCGCAAATAGGTCAGGATGAGAGAGTGAGGCCAACAATGAGCAACTCTGCCTCACCATCATGTAATTCACACACAAGTTGTGTTCATCATCTTCCTATCATCTGTCATCCTTCATCTATCTGTCACAAGTTCTGTAGCTTTGGGAAAGCAACATAGCAGTGGGTTTGGGTTCACTGGGAGATGTAGCCGTGAACCTGCTCAGGCCATGCCGTTGTTTTCCACTGGAAGGAAGAAGTGGAATTCGGCACCTCCACCGGGCAGCTGAGCAGCCCTGTACAGGACCACACTGCTCACCTCCCTCATATGAGGAAGGGGCTAGTAAAAGGTACCCTAAACATTGTCTGCTTCACCTCCCTGGCCAGAGGGTGCAACTGGCAGGGATCCTATCAACTCAAAAAAGAAAGGAAAGGTGACATCAGTCACGGTTGGCACATGAAATGCTACAGTTGACAGACCTGAGAGAAGACTTGCTATTGTCGGTAGAGAGCTGGCGAGGTACAACGTCCAGCTCACCGCCCTCAGTGAAGCTCATCTATCTGAGGAGGGTCAGCTCAATGGCATGTGACAAGTTATACCACCTTTTGGAGTGGACATGGAAAAGAAGAATGGTGTGATGCTGACGTAAGCTTTCCTGTCATGAACCAGGTAGCCAGTAGGTTAAACTTGCTTTTCCAAGGGCGCTAATGATGGCCTGATGGTGCTTAAACTCCCTCTGCAACAGGCAATCAATTCTCATCCATGTGTACGGCCCTACCATGATCAAGCCTGATGGAGACAAGGATAAATACTATGATGACCTCCAATCCTTGGTTGCTGCTGTGCCAAAATCAGATGAACTAATCATTCTTGGTGACTTCAACGCAAGAGTTGGAGCAGATCACCAGGCATTGGAGGGGTCAACAGAAAAGATGGGTTTGGCAGATGTAACAACAATGGTCTTCTCTTGATGAAGATGTGCACCGAGCATGAGCTCTTAACCCTCACCACAGTTTTCTGCCTCCCTAATCGCAAGAATAAGTCTTAGATGCACTCCCATTCTACACATTGGCATCTAATAGACAATATCATCACCAGGCAGAGGAATAGACAGGATGTGGGTGTAATGAAAGCTGTGTGCTGCAATGACTGCATTGGGAAGATAGAGCCTTGGTTTAATGTTTCATGGCACCCCTGGAAGTGCAGCACTCCAGCAGTACTGCACTGGAGTGACAATGTAGCTTATGGGCTTAAGTTACGCAAATTTCTGGAGAAAAGGGGGAACTGGAGGAGACATACCTGTACGATGCATCATGTCGATCCCAACTGTTAAGGAGCGGCTCACCATGAAACTACGCTGGTCTACCATCTTGTGGTGGAATCTTTCATCCCAGTGAGCTGTGAATGGAAAGGAAATGCAGTGAATTTTATTGACCTGCTTGCACAGGACTAATGGATTCAAACTAATACCCTTGCGTAAACCCTATGGATAGCCACGTACGTTTGAAGAACATTGCATTGATGATCATGGCTCCATCAGTTTTCGACAGGTCTTTGGTGACCTCGGGAAGCTTGCCATCGGTGGTTTCTGCTGCCCACTCATTGATGGACTTCAGAGCACCCTTCTTGTCCCTGAAGTTGATCTTGGAAGGCTCGTAGTTGTAGTGCTTCTTGCTCTTCTTCACAAAATCCTCGGCGAAGTTGACCGAGGTCGGCCCATACAGCCGGCTACCCATCCTCCAAGTCACGTTGCGCGCTGTGGAATTGCTGACTTCGACCAGCAGCTGGGATAGTGCGGAGTGGAGCTTGTCGTCTTGGACCTTGCTCATGTCAAGCAGCGCCTTGGCCTCGCTGGCGGTTGGGTCCTTGGCGCCGAGTGACACCAGCCCGAGGGAAGAGGCGACCACCACAGGGGAGATCAGGATATTCTCGGAGCCCTTGTCCTTGGCCATGGTGAGATAGAGGTTCAGGCCCAGCTTGACGCTGCTGTCTGCCAGGGCAGCGGCGTGTTCACTCAGCTTTTCCTCAGCCGCTATGACAACAATCAGGAGGCTAATGGCCACGAGCTTGTTCACCCACATGGTTCTGGCGGACGGTGACGGTGTAATCCTGGAAAGCAAAGAGAAGCAAAGTGTTTACTCAGGGGTGCGAGAATGCTGAATGGCTGACTCCTGTTCCTAAGCCGCTTCGTAACCTCTCAAGCCAAGAGCATTGTGGCAATCCCTTGGTCCTGAGTTCCAATCTCAGCCCAGTGCCAAAACGCTGGTCTGGAGCTCAAATCCATTAAATGGCCAATGTTATAAGGCCAGAGTTTTAACAACTAAATCAAGAGGGCGCGTTAAAATACAACTGGGACATGGAACCGGTTAATTTTCCTTTGCCAAGCCAGACAGCAGTGCAGAGCTGGCAGTATAACTTGGGTCTGCAAGAGTCTGAAATCAGGGCAGATACACTTACTTTGCCATGAATCTAGCTCTTCCACAGCCATACAGGGAGTTAGACAAGTTAAAACGAGAAATAGGGATTAATCCTCACAAGAAAGCAAAATACTGCAGATGCTGGAAACCCGAATGGAAGGTCAGGTGACAAGCCATCAAGCTGCAAAGTTAACTCTTTTCCTTCCTCCACAGGTTATGCCAGACCTGTTGAATATTTCCAGCATCTTCTGTTTTTATTGCAGATTAAATCGACAAGGGGCGATGTCCTTCAGATGGAGACCCCCACCATATTAAACGGTTTTGCTTGTACTGAGGGAGACATCAACTGCTTGTGTTGAGTAACTGCTGTTTCCTTTCTGTTGAGCCCTGGAAGGAGGTGTGTGTGTATGCATGTATCTGTCGTGTGCATGCGTATGTACATGTGTGTGCAAGTATGTGTGTGCATATCTGTGTATGTTTATATGTGCATGTATGTATACAACAACAACTTTCATTTATGTAACACCTTGGATATAATAAAATATACCAAGCTTCTTGTTTGGAGCATTCTGGAACAAAATTTTTTCACCGAGTCGAGTGCGATATTAGGCCAAACTAATCAAAAGCTCGGTCAAAACTATAGGTTTTAAGGAGGAACCCTTAAAAGGAGGAGAGTGAGATAGAGAGGCGGAGATGTTTAGGGAGGGAATTCCAGAGCGCATGGCCCAGGCAATTGAAGGCACAGCCACCAATGATGAAGCAATTAAAATTGGGGATGATCAAGAGGCTGGAATTGATGATGATTGGAGGAATGTGGAGCTGCAGGAGATTACAGAAATCAGGAAGCATTTGAAAGTAAAGATTTGAAACTAAGGATGGGCTTTTAAAATTGAGGTGTTGTTTGATTGGGAATGAATGTGGAGCACAGGGCAAATGGGTGAACAGGACTTGGTGCAAGTTTTATGTAAGTGTATGTTTATGTGCGTATGTGCGTACACACACACGAATGTGCGTACATACATGTGCGTTTACATACATGTGCGTTTACATACAGCCCAGCAGAGTGGGGTTGCCTGTTCTTTTCCAATGAAAGCGCTATCCAGACTTTCATAGCTCTTTCATTGGAAAAGAAAAGGCAACCCCATTCTGCTGGGCTGTATGTAAACGCACATGTATGTGACCACTTCAATGAGTTCCCAAAAGACAGAGATTTCCAAGCAAGCTGCCTTCAGGAGGAATAAGGGAGGAGGAGAGAATGAAATTTAAATAAGGAAACTTTGAGCAGTACAGGCTGGTATGAAAACCTATTTCAGATTCGTGGATTTTCAAACACTGCTTGAGACAGGCACCTCTGACAAAGCAACACAGCAGCTTTCTCTAGTGTCAGCGAGTGAGGGCTTAGCACTGGTTTCACACAACTTTCTGTACAACTTCCAAAACCTCCTCAAACTGAGCATCTCGCTACGTGGCAAAGCCCTCAGCTGGAGGGGAGGGACTTCCCTTGTGTCTCATAGGATCCCTGGAAATCTGGATCCAATTTGTGACTAGCTTTGATCAGCTCCAGGATCACCATTACAATCAGGCCACAAAGCTGCACCAGTCAAAAAAACAGCAGCAACCCGTGATTGTACACGATTTACTAGATAACTATCATGCTGGGCGGGCAGCAAGCGGCCACACAGACGGACACACACGTGCTTTTCTTTCAAATTCCTTCCTCTCCATCTCCCCCAATCGCAATTTTCTCACCTCATCTTTCTGACTCCTCACCGACTTGTGCTCGAACTCAGTACCGCCCCAAAGTGGCTGTGCCCAGTCTCTTGCTCAATATTTATCCCTTAACCAATGTCACTAAACAAGAGGCAATTTGGTCATTATCTCATTGTTCTTCATAGGACCTTACTTTCTTGATGTTAGTGCAGAGCATTTATTGCCCATCCCTAGTTGCCCTAGAGAAGGTGGGGGGTGAGCTGCCTTCTTGAGCCGCTGCAGTCCACGTGGTGTAGGTACACCCACAGTGCTGTTAGGAAGGGAGTTCCAGGATTTTGACCCAGCGACAGTGAAGGAACGGCGATATATTTCCAAGTCAGGATGGTGAGTGGCTTGGAGGGGAACTTCCAGGTGGTGGTGTTCCCATGTGTCTGCCTTTGTCTTTCTGGGTGGTAGTGATTGTAGGTTTGGAAGGTGCTGTCTAAGGAGCCTTGGTGAATTCCTGCAGTGCATCTTATAGATGGTACACACTGCTGCTACTGTGCGTTGGTGGTGGAGGGAGTGAATGCTTGTGGATGTGGTGCCAATCAAATGGGCTGCTTTGTCTTGGTTGGTATTAAGCTTCTTGAGTGTTGTGGGAGCTGCCTTCATCCAGGCAAGTGCAGAATATTCCATCACACTCTTGATTCGTGCCTTATAGATGGTGGACAGGCTTTGGTGGTCAGCAGGTAAAGAATCTTCAGCTCTGACCTGCTCTTGTAGCTAGTGTATTTATATAACTAGTTCAGTTACGGTTCCCACCAGTGATGACTCTGCAGGATGCACGTGATTCAGCAATGGTGATGCCATTGAATGTCAAATGGAGATGGTTAGACTTTCTCTTGTTGGAGATGGTCATTGTGCCACACAAGTGCCAGGCAGTCTATTACTTGCCACTTAGTCCAACACTGAATATTGTCCAGTTCTTCCTGCATATGGGAACAGATTGCTGCAGTATCTGAGGAGCTGTGAATGATACAATCATCAGTGAACATCCCCACTTCTGACCTTATGATGGAAGGAAGGTCATTGATGAAGCAGCTGAAGATGGTTGGGCCGAGGACACTACCCTGAGGAACTCCTGCAGTGATGTCCTGGAGCTGAGATGATTGACCTCCTACAACCACAACCATCTTCCTTTGTGCTGGGTATGTCTTCAACCAGTGGAATGTTTTCCCCTGATTCCCATTAACTCCAGTTTTGCTGGGGCTCCTTGATGCCACACTCGGTCAAATGCTGCATTGATGTCAAGGGCAGTCACTCTCACCTCATCTCTTTTGTCCATGTTTGAACCAAGGCTGTAATGAGGTCAGGAGCTGAGTGACCCTGGTGGAGCCCAAGCGAGCATCAGTGAGCAGCTTAATGCTCTACAAGTGCCACTTGGTAGCACTGTCAATGGCACCTTCCATTACTTTACTGATGATCAAGAGTAGATGTGTACAGGACGTACCTGGGCAATTTTCCGCATAGCCGGGTAGATGTCAGTGTTGTACCTCTCCTGGAACAGCTTGGCTAGGGGCGCAGCAAGTTCTGGAGCACAAGTCTTCAGAACTATTGCCAAAATATTGTCAGGGTCCATATCCTTTGCAGTATCCAGTGCCTTCAGCCATTTCATAATATCATGTGGATTGAGTTGAATTGGCTGAAGGCTGGCAACTGTGATGCTGGGGACCTCAGGAGAAGGCTGAGATGGATCACCCACTCAGCTTTTCTGGTCAAGGGTGGTTATAAATACTTCAGCCTTATCTTTTGCACTGATGTGCTAAGCTCCCCCATCATTGTGGATGGGGATATTTGTGGAGCCTCCTCCTCCAGTGAGTTGTTTAATTGTCCATCACCATTCATGACTGGGTGTTGTAGGACTACACAGCTTAGGCCTGATCAATTTACTTAGCTCTGTCTATCACTAACTGCTTCTGCTATTCAGCATGCAGATCATCCTGTGTGGTAACTTGGTCAGGTTGACACCTCATTTTTAGGTATGCCTGGTGCTGCTCCTGGGATGCTCTGCTGCACTCTTCGTTGAACCAGGGTTGATCCCCTGGCTTGATGGGAATGGTAGAGCGGGGGATATGCCGGGCCATGAGATTAGATTGTGGTTGAATACAATTCTGCTGCTGCTGATGGCCCACAGTGTTTCATGGATTTCCAGCTTTGAGGTGCTAGATTTGTTCTGAAGCTATCCCATTTAGCACAGTGGTAGTGCCACACAAGATGGTGGAGGGTGTCAGTGTGAAGACAAGTCACTGGAATGACTTTCACAGAGTTGGAACCCATTTTCAACAGATCCCACTTTTGTTAGCAGGGGGGAAGGAGGCAGGGCCTGAATCACACAGGTGGAACCCAAACTCAGAAAGACCATTTGTAATTAATGCGGTGTTCAAACAGACCTTATTTTTGCTGTTCCAAGGGCCTTAACTTGCAGTGTGGGAGTCACAAATTGATGGGTTAGATGTAAACACTTCTGAAGGGCTGCTAAGTTCTAAGTGACATAATCTGAAGATTTTTAAATCCACAGCCCTTTAAACATGAAAAAAAAGCTAATGCTGTCAAAGAGTTAAAAAACACCCTCTGCTAAACTGCTCTGATTGACAGGCCACCTGGCATGGGTTAATAAATAACCATGACCATTTTTTCCTGCAGTTTCAAACAGCTTCTTTGTTGAATTTCGCAAGGGCTGTCATTACAGTTGAGATCATTGTGAATATGTGGCTGAGTTTCAAAATCTATGAAAACACTTATCTCAGCAGGGGGAGCTATGTTCACATTTTCATTGAGAGTTGCAAGTGGCTACTCAAAAGAATTAGCTTGAACGTGGTTACTGAATAGATCTTTGATTTTGTAACAGATTGAACATTTGAGAAGGTTTAAAATCTTTGAATGGGTTTTCATAAATGGGAGTTATTTCAGTATCAAGGGTGTATGAGTGAAGGCTGTATTTAGGGTTGCCAACCCTCCAGGACCTGCCTAGGGTCTCCAGAAATTGAAGATCAACCTCCACGACACTACTGTGAGCAAACCTGAAGAAAAATCATCAGGACATTAAAAAAAGATTGGGTATTTTTGTAATTTGTTTTCAACATCGCTTTACCAGATATAAAAATATTGAAAATGGGGGGAAAAAGACTGTTTGGCTGACAGTCAAGCATGATCCACTTGGGCAATGAGTCTTTTTGCTTTCCAGTTGGCATTGAAAGGCATGCGCCACAAGGATGGATGTGTTGGCCGACTAATGGCTGGAGTGTGGGGGCAAGTCATGTGCGGAAATCTCCAGGAACACACTTAATCACAGTTGGCAACCTGCCATTAGATAGTTAGGAGTTTATTCCTTTTCATCCCCACATGGCTCCTGAGCTCTGCCCATGCTGGATACTGGGTAAGGGGCTATGGAGGTGGCATTCAGACCATGGAAGGGGCATGGAGAATGAGGGAGGGGGTGCGAGGGGTTGGGGCCTACAGGGCCTAACTGCTTTTAATGCAACTGGGGCAAGGCCACAGAGGCTGACTTCAGCACTCTCCCGTCCCCATGGCTGCCTACAATCTGCTTCTGGGGCTGGGCCACCTCCCCAGAGCAAAAATTGGGTGTAACAGAGGGTCTGCCAAGTAGGGAAATTTCCTGACTCGAGCTACCCGCCTTGGCAGCAAAAATCCGGCCCATTGGCCCCCACAAGGAGGCCTTGCCAGTGACACCAGTGGTGGTCACTCTGCCATTACTGTCATTGGCAGTTGCATCTGCGCAGGCAGATTGGTGAGGGCGAGGTCAGGTATGTTTTCCCCTCAAGTTGATTCTCTCACCACCTGCCAGAAAGTGAGTCTGGCAGATATGACCCAAAGGACTCGACCAACTGGGTCAGTAATGGTGCTACCAAATGCACTCTTGGTGATGGACATTGAAGTCCCTGACCCAGAGTACATTCTGTGCCCTTGCCACCCTCAGTGCTTCTTCCAAATGGAGTCCAACATGGAGAAGTACTAATTCATCAGCTGAGGGAGGGCAGTACGTGGTAATCAGCAGGAGGTTTCCTTGCCTATGTTTGACCTGATGTCATGAGGCTTCATGGGGTCCAGAGTCGAGGTTGACGAATCCTAGGGCAACTCCCTCCTGATCGTATACCGTTGTGCCGCCACCTCTGGTGGATCTGTCCTGCTGGTGGGACAGGGCATACCCAGGGGTAGCGATGATGGTGTCTGGGACATGATCTGTGAGGTATGATTCCCTCAGTCCGACTATGTCAGCCGCTGGGGCGGCTCTCCCAACTTTGGCACAAGCCTCCAGACGTTAGTGAAGAGGGCTTTGCAGTGTTGGGTTTTGTCATGTCCGGTCCAATGCCTAGGTCGATACTGGGCCGTCTGCCTGGTCTTATTTATTATAGCTTTGGGTAGTAGCTTGATAAAACTGAGTGGCTGGTGAGACCATTTCTGAGGACAGTTAAAAGTCAACCATATTGCATTGCGATCAAGCCTTTCATGATGAGAGGATATCCTAGAGGGCATGACAGCTAATTAAGGGCTTTTGAAGGGCAGTGTTGTAACCTGGAGTCACATTGGATAGCGAAGCTCCCCAATGAGCCTTGGGATAAATGGTCAGATAATCTATTTTAAGCGTTTGTATCTTTGTCCCTCCCAATCACAATCCTCAGTGGAAACCCACACACTAGGTTGGGGCAGGCGGTGGTGTAGTGGTAAGATCATGGACTAGTAATCCAGAGGCGCAGGTAAGTGCTCTGGGAATATGGGTTCGAACCTCCTGACGGCAGCTGGTGGAGTTTAAATTCAATTTATAAAGTCTGGAATTGAAAGCTAGTCCGTGATGGATAACGGTGTCCTTCTCCTCCCTCCCAGAAACATGATAGGGTCCCCCTTGTCCTCACTTATCACCCCACCAGCCTCCGCATTCAAAGGATCATCCTCCGCCATTTCCGCCAACTCCAGCATGATGCCACCACCAAACACATCTTCCCTTCACCCCCCTTATCGGCATTCCGTAGGGATCGCTCCCTCCGGGACACCCTGGTCCACTCCTCCATCACCCCCTACTCCTCAACCCCCTCCTATGGCACAACCCCATGCCCACGCAAAAGATGCAACACCTGCCCCTTCACTTCCTCTCTCCTCACCGTCCAAGGACCCAAACACTCCTTTCAAGTGAAGCAGCATTTCACTTGCATTTCCCCCAACTTAGTCTACTGCATTCGTTGCTCCCAATGTGGTCTCCTCTACATTGGAGAGACCAAACGTAAGCTGGGCGACCGCTTTGCAGAACACCTGCGGTCTGTCCGCAAGAATGACCCAAACCTCCCTGTCGCTTGCCATTTTAACACTCCACCCTGCTCTCTTGCCCACATGTCTGTCCTTGGCTTGCTGCATTGTTCCAGTGAAGCCCAACGCAAACTAGAGGAACAACACCTCATCTTCCGACTAGGGACTTTACAGCCTTCCGGACTGAATATTGAATTCAACAACTTTAGTTCGTGAGCTCCCTCCCCCATCCCCACCCCCTTTCTGTTTCCCCCTTCTCTCTTTTTTTTTCCAATAAATTATAAAGATTTTCCTTTTCCCACCTATTTCCATTATTAAAAAAAAACCCACTAGAGCTATACCTTGAGTGCCCTACCATCCATTCTTAATTAGCACATTCGTTTAGATAATATCACCAACTTTAACTTTAACACCTATGTGTTCTATTGTACTATTGTCGCTGACATCTTTTGATGATCTGCTTCTATCACTGCTTGTTTGTCCCTACAACCACACCAACCCCCTCCACCTCTCTGTCTCTCTATCTCTCCGCCCCCCACACACACACCTTAAGCCAGCTTATATTTCAGCTCTTTCCTGGACTCGAACTCAAGTTCTGTCGAAGGGTCATGAGGACTCGAAACGTCAACTCTTTTCTTCTCCGCCGAGGCTGCCAGACCTGCTGAGTTTTTCCAGGTAATTCTGTTTTTGTTATGAAACTATCAGTGATTGTCGTAAAAACCCATGCCCTTGTCGCTAATGCCTTTGCAGGGAGGAAATCTGTCATCTGCCCACTTGTGACTCCAGACCCAGCGCAATGTGGTTGACTCTTAGCTGCCCTCTGAAATGGCCGAGCAAGCCACTCAGTTGGAGGGCAATTAGGGATTGGCAACAAACACTGGCCTTGCCAGCGACGCCCACATCCCATGAAAGAGAGGAAATCCTTGAGGCTTGCTAACTATGGTCAGACATATTCTTACATCACATGATCTCCCACCCCTCCTACGCTTGCCTGGTGAGCACATCCTGAGAGGGACCCCCTTCCCACAGCAACAGATGCTTTATTAAGCAATTGGATGAATCTCAGCTGTCAGAAGAGCCTTTTCTCCCCATCTCCATTATAACTGTAAAGAAAATGTTTAATACCCCTTAAGGTTTTTCTCCCTAGTTGCTCACAGCCATGGTCTGGAAACTCAGACCCGGTGAGCTGGCAACCCTAGACAAAAATTTGGCCACACCCAAATGCAGTAGGGTACGTTTTCTGCCTTTAACAATTTTAAACAAAAACACAACCCAGGATGTACAGCTGTAAAAAGGAGGAATCATTTAAAATAAACTGCGATAGTTTTATTGAGGCAAGCACTCCTCTGCTCCTTGGGGAGAAGTTAGTTTTACAATTCAATCTCTTCCCATTTCCTGATCAGGATAATTGGTTTAACCGATGTAATGACTGCCACCTTTGTTTCAGTAGCTGCGACAGAGGAGTGTAACGATAAGGACTTGCAATTATATAGTGCCTTTAATGTAGTAAAATTCCTTAAGGAGCCTCACAGACGTGTAATCAGAACAAATTTGACAGGATTTAGGGAGATATTAGAACCGAGGGCTCATAAGTCCGGTCAAAGAGATAGCTTTTAAGGAGTGTCTTAAAGGAGGACAGGGAAGTAGAGAGCAGGAGAGGTTTGGCGAGAGGATTCCTTAGGGCCTAGATGGCGAGGGGCCACTCATTGTGGAGCCATTAAAACCGGGATGTGCCAAAGACCATAATTGGTGGAGCACAGAGATCTTGGAGTTATAGAGCCGGAGGAGGATAACAGAGATAGGGAGGGGCAAGGCCATGCAGCGATTGGAAAACACGGATGAGAATTTTAAAACCCAATCGTGATTTGTTTTCCCCTCTTGATCTCTGGGGACTGAAGAATGCAGTGTCTTAGCAGATACAAATACACCTCAATGCCTATGTGACTCTTAAATGACTTGGGTTTAAAATACAACATTCCCCACAGCAGGGGCCTCAGCTGTGGAATGCGACATGAGACAGAAAACAGAATGACTTCAGGTTCGGGCAACAGCACATTCCTTCCCTGCACACAAATGAAAAATTCTGCCTGCATTCCTTCTCTGAAAAATCACTGTCTCGCGGAAATGAGATTCCGAGCGCACAGAGCTGTTCTGGTCCCTGTCTCACATCGACAAGAAACCATAAGATTTGGGAAAAGTACATTGACATTCTTTCAAAAAAAAAATAATATTCACAAGAAATATCAGAGGGTCTAACCTTGCAACTTTTTCAAAGTGATGTCAACTTTTGCCTTTGTCATTCTGAAAGAAAATAAACAAATCAAGCACAGGATCATTTCCCCAGCTGCAGGACTTTGAAGATAATGGGAATGTGTGCCCGGAATGGGGTTTTAGTGAGGTGGGCGATCAGATTTTTCCCTGCCTGAATTTTTAAATAATCCTGCTTTAAGGCTGAAGAGTTTTTTTTAAAAAAAAGACAACCCAGCAATCACCGAAGGAGGAGAAGTTAGGGGGCGGAGGGAAGGGAAGAAATCAGCCAATGACTTTTGCCACAGTTGACAAATTCTTCCAGAGTTCTGGAAATTTCCTTACCCAATCCCCCAAACCACCTCCGCCCACCAACCCCCCCCCCCGCACCCCCCATCTCCTGTCTAAAATTATAGATCTTTAATTTAGACCATGAACAACATGATTCTGGTCAACAGGACACCAGCAGCAACTAAAAAAAAAGATAAAGTTAACACAAGTTTTAGCACTGAACCGAGCAAGAAGTTTGTAAGTTTAAATTTGAAGAGGTGATTTGCCAGAATTTGCCCACATCCTTGCTACGGAGTTGGGTTTGCCAGCCTATTGCTCCCTTTGTTGTAAAGTCATCTTTGTCCATCCATTTGCCTCCCCCTCCCTCCTGGGGATCAAAATCAAACATTCTGGATGAAACACTTTGTGGGGAAGACTTTGGGGAGCATTGGAAACATAAACAGAACACGGATTTATTTTTTTTTTTAAAAAATTCATGCTGGGTGCCAGTGCAGATGAGGCACAGAAGACAAATGGAATACACAGCAGTTAGGTCCTTGCTAATTATTTACAACCACAGTCAATTGTTAGTTAATCTGCAGCAAACAAGTTGGTACAAAGAAATGTCTTAGCAAAGATGAACATTTACTTCGCTACTGGCTGTGCTTTGAAATACAACAAGCTTTTTAAAATTATTACACAAGTACTTCCTTTTGCCCAACTTAAACATTCTTTTCTCTAAAAGTTGTTGAAGTTCCATGTAGCAACAGGGTCAGTCTGACCAACCCTAGACCATCCCTGACAGAACAAACTTTTCTGATGTCCCATAACTTTCCAAGCTAAATGGCTCTAGGTAACTGGACAGTGAGCAGCAGTTCCCTCTGTGTCTGATCCACTGCATCGTCCCCATTGCTGTGCAACCATTGCTTCTTCAGAAATGCCTCACCTGCTTTTATCTGGGATTCCCTGGTCCTCTCGGCTATCCGGCCAAAGCCCTGATTGCCGCTCTCCGATGGGAAGTTCTAGAAAGCTGAATTCACAAGGCTGCTTTGCAAGTTTATTTAAAGGCTGAACTCCGAACTTGGCAAGTCTGAGATTTGATACCTCCCACTGCAGCTGGGAGGTTTCCACTGGGTCTATAAGACCACCCTGTTCCATACTTTCACCTCTTTTCTATTTATCCTTAGTTCTGTTGAAGAGTCATACGGACTCGAAACGTTAACTGTGTCCCTCTCCGCAGATGCTGTCAGACCTGCTGAGTTTTTCCAGGTATTTTTATTTCTATTTCTGTTCCATACTTAGTTGCTTAAACACACCAAGCACACAGTCGATGCCATACAGAAGAATTATGCAGGCGGGTAGCATCCCTATTGGTAATGTAGGAACATGAATACAGGCAGTTAATACTGCATGCCTTATCCAAAAAAGCAAACTGTACAGACAGACGTCACTAAAGGATGTAAATGCTTTTGAAGCAGTTCAGAGAAGGTTTGCTTTACTAATACCAGGGGTGAAACAAAACCAGAAGATGCTGGAAAAACTCAGCAGGTCTAACAGCATCTGTAGAGATACGGACTCGAAACATTAACTCCATATTTTTTTTCTCTCCACAGATGCTGTTAGACCTGCTGAGTTTTTCCAGCATTTTCTGTTTTTGTTTCAGGTTTCCAGCATCTGCAGTATTTTGCCTTTATAATACCAGGAGTGGGCAGGTTGTCTTATGAGGGAAGGTTGGACAGGTTAGACTTGTATCCGCTGGAGTTTAGAAGAGTGAGAGGTGACTTAATTGAAACATATAAGATCCTGAGGGGTCTTGACAGGGTGAATGGGGAGAGGATGTTTCCTCTTGTGGGAGAATCTAGAACGAGGGGTCACTTTTTAAAAATAAGGGCGTCACCCATTTTAAAAAAAATGAGATGAGAAAAAATATTCTCTCTGAGGGTAGTGAGCCTTTGGAACTCTCTTCCTCAAAAGGCAGTGAAAGCAGAGTCTGTGAGTGTTTTCAAGGCAGAGCTAGATAGATTCTTGATAAACAAGAGGGTGAAAGGTTACTGGGGGTAGGTGGGAGGTGACAGTCAGGTCAGAAATGATCTTATGAATGGCTGGGCAGCCTCGAAGGGCCGAGTGGCCTATTCCTGCTCCTAACTCCTATGTTCGTATGGTTATACAACAAATTTCATTTCTAACATTTAACACCCCAAACTTGACAGGAACAAGTCAGAAAAAATTTGGCACGGAATCACATAAGCAGGTCCTAGCACAGCTTGATCAGGGAGGTAGGTTTTAAGAACCATTTTAATGGCAGTGAGAGATGTAGAGAGGCGGAGATATTTAGGGAGGGAATTCCAGAGCTCAGGGCCCAGGCAGCTGAAGGCCAATGGTGGAATGGAGAAAATCTTGGTAGTGCAGGAAGTCTGATTTGGAGGAGCGCAGAGATCTCTGAGGGTTGTGGGCTTTTGAAGAGGCTACAGAGAGAGGGCGGGGTGAGGCATGGAAGGGTTTAAATGCAAGGATGAGAGTTATAAAATCGAAGTGTTGCCAAACCAAAAACAAAAAATGCTGGAAAAACTCAACAGGTCTGACAGAATCTGGAGAGAAAGACAGAGTTAACATTTTGAGTCCGTATGGCTCTCCTTCAGAGCTCTGAGCTCACCTCTTAACCTTCTCCAATTCACTGGAAATGGTACCAATATCTTTTCAACTTCTCAACTTTTGAATCTGAGTGAAAGTCTCTCTCTGTCGACCATAAAGATCCCACTTGACATGGGCCTGAGAGAATCTCAATGATAAAGAGAAGAAAGGATTGCGTTTATAGAGAGCCTTTTATGAACTCAGAATGTCCCAGTATGCTTTACAGCCGGTGAAATATTTTGGAAGTACAGTCTCTGTTGCAGGTTTCATGGCAATCAGGTTGTACATACAGTAGGGCAAAGCAATGAGGAATACACAAGGAGCGAGAGACACAAAACTGAGAGGTGATTACAGGGATCAAGAGGACACTGAATATATAAAAAAACATACACACTGAATGTAGAATGTACATGGTATCACATTTACACATACATTAACATACTACAGGTGCAAACACAGCAAAATGCATTTGCCACAAAGTGGTACATTGATATAAACTATATATACTTCACATACAGCAGGGGGTTGAGCCTATAATCCTGGTTGAGCCTATAATCCTGGTACCAGAACTGTGGGAGTGCTGCTCTGTTAAAGGTACTTGTCTTTCAGATGAGTTAAACCAAGGCACTGTCTGCTCCCTCATGATGGATGCAAAAGATCCCATGGAACTTTGCAAATGTTTTGCTGTGCCACTTTGCCAATATTTATATTTCAGCCAACATCACTAAGAACAGTTTATCGGGTCATTTATTTCATTGTGTGCTAATGTGTGCTGTGTGTTAATTGGCTGCCGTTTTTCCTGTATTGCAGTGGTGACTACACTTCAAAAGTACTTAACTGGCTGCGAAGCACTTTGGGACATCCTGAGGTTGTGAAAGGCGCTATAGAAATGAAAGCCTTTCCTGGATTAAACCATTTCTGTGGGCGGAAATTGTCCCATATTTGCACTGACTGCGATAGCAGCCGCAATGGCGGGTTTTCATTGTATTGTCCCTTTCCCCGCGCCCCTCATAAATTATGCAGTCAGAGGAAACACACCTGGTCACCAGTGGGCGGCCTCTGATTGGCCCGCCACGCCATTACCTCACCGCTTCTTCACGTCAGGCGCCATATTTAAAATTCAGCCGCGCACACACTTCTCGATGCTTGATGCTCAGGGCTGCTCTGGTGAAGACATGGCCCCAAAAGCCAAGAAGAGCGCAGCCCCTCGATTCAGTGACGCATCCCTGGGACGCCTTCTGGATGCCGTGGAAGCCTTTTCGGTTGACTGCTCGTTGCCATGGAGATCTCTAAGTACCACGTGAGTGCAGTCCATGGCACCCCGCACCTGTGGAAAACCAGAGATCGGCGCACACCCCGGTGCTCTTGCTTCCTGGCTTTCCTGATCCCGGGCGAAATGCACAAAGTTGTGTGCCTTCCCGAAGCTGGTGTTTGTGACCTCCTGGATACACTTGTGCATGGAGGTCACCTGTGGAGCCCTGGAAGGAGCCCCTGGCGTAAAAATTGAGCACCACGGTCACTTTCACAGCCACTGGCAGTGGATTCCCTCCACGTCCCTGTGGTGCCAATCCTGCAGCAGGTGGCAGATGTGACTGACCAGTTCCCTGGACATGTGCAGTCTTCAGTGACACTGGCTTTCAGTCATCTGCAGGAATGATGGGCGCTGTCTATAGACCCTGGGTCTAGTGAGGCACCTACCAGTGACGGCTCTCTGTGGATCTTCAGCTGCGCGCACAGCAGGCCCTGTCTCCCCTTCATCTTGAGGGAGATTCTCTTCCCTTTGCCGAGCCAGGTGCCTCCACCACACTTTTTTTCTTCTTCTCTGCTCCCTGTCAGTCATGAGGCAGATCATAAATCACCAGACTCCCTGATCCTGATGTTCTCCTCCAGCAGCATCAAAGAGAGAGAGAGACGCGTGGATTAGCTTAGGTGTCCTAAGAACCTCTCTTGGTTAAGCCTGAAGGCCCCTTCACACATACAGGAGAGTGCTGGCTCCCACTTGTCTGGCCAGTGTGTAGTGTGCACATTGGCTGTCTGAAACCCCACCCACCTCCGCCCAACTCCATCTGACTGATTGGCAGCAGCTTTGCCCACTGGACTGCAGGCTGTGCCCTCAGCTCAGACACAGACATTCTCCTAACCCACACTGCAAGGCTGCGCTGTTAGCTTGAACCATGGGGGAGACTGGTCCAAACCTGAATAAAGACATTGCAGGGTCTGTGAGCACCTCCACCAGTGACTGCTCCATGGCCTCCTTTCACAAGGGGATTGTACAACTTGTCCAGTCGGCCAATTGTTCTGCTGCCCCCTAAAGCGCACATTAATTTACAGCCTGTGCCCGGGGGTGGGGGTGGGGGGGGGGGGGGTGTGAAAGTTTCTGGAGCATTTGGTGCCACTTTCAAGCGTTTGGGTTGCTGGAGTGGGCAGAGGCACCGACCCCGAGCCTGTCGGTGGAGCTGCAGCTGAACGGTCCCGGCTGTGGGAGAATGGTCACTTTTGACAAACTTTTCCGAGCGGGTGGCCGCTTCCCTCACCCTAACCCACCCCCCCGCCCCCCCACGCCTCCCCCCAACCCCGGCATGTCCTTGTGTCGATCCTCCGGTCAGTCTGAGCTGCCCTCCCTCCTCACCCCGCCGGCCCCAGCCTGACCCTGGCTGGAGCCCCTTTGCCCTTGGCGCCACACTGAAAACCAACCGGGGGAAAGCGACTTGCCCGTGACCCCCCCACTCCCCCCCTCCCCGCGAGTGTGCAGCGCCTCTTCCTTGACGTCCTACGCAAGCTCTGCGCAAGGTCGTGCGGCGCTCATTTCTGCGTTCCCCTCGATGTTCAGGTTGGCGGGTGCACGTCTGTTAAAGGCTGCTCTGAAATCACGCCGACGTGGGCGGGAACTTTGACGTTGGGAGGGGGGGTGGGGGGGGGGGTGCGGTTGTGGTGGTGGGGGGGTGACTGGGATGAGCAGGGCTTATAGAGAGATGCTGAGGGTATTGGAATACGGTTCCCGACGTGCGGCAGCGGGAAACGTGACCCGCCATCGACAGGCGGAGCGGACAATCGCAAACTGGTTTCACAACGGCGTGAAACTGGCTTTTGGCCCTCTCGCCATGAGAGGACAATATGGCAAGAGGGCCAAAAGCCAATGGGTCCGGACGATTCTGCCCCGTGAGTCAAACAAAACATCATAACATCATAGAGATAAAAACAAAAAACTGCGGATGCTGGAAATCCAAAACAAAAACAGAATTACCTGGAAAAACTCAGCAGGTCTGGCAGCATCGGCGGAGAAGAAAAGAGTTGACGTTTCGAGTCCTCATGACCCTTCAGCTGAGGACTCGAAAGGTCAACTCTTTTCTTCTCCGCCGATGCTGCCAGACCTGCTGAGTTTTTCCAGGTAATTCTGTTTTTATCATAACATCACGTTGGGAAAGTATCTGATCTTTAATTTTAAAATGTTTCTTTTAAAGTTGACCTTAGGCTCCCAGAACCCTCTCCCTGAAATTAAGAATATGCTGTTTGCAGTATTCAGGACCCAGGAGGCACCAAGATCTGGATGTAGTTCCGATGGGATTTAACTCTTGTCTCGCCATTGGGAGAGAGCAGAAATGAAAGAAGGCTTTGCAGTTTTGTAGAGTTTGGTGCTTTTAAAGTTTCACAAAGCACTATATGTCCCCCTCAATGATATGCGTGTTAATCATAAATATTTGACTGCAAACTGACACACATCCTCAAAATATTAATGAATTTCTCTGAAGCTTTAAGTCAAAGTCGGACGTTTGATTATCAAAGATGGTCATCCCTTTAATTTTTAAGTTTGTAACTAAATTGGACAGTTCAGATGGAGATAAAATCAGTTTTTACTGGTTGTGTTTAAGCTTTTGACCGGGGACTGTTTCGCCCTGTTGTGAAAAGTTTAGTGATCTTTTCTGAATCACAGTAGCTCTCTGTCTCCCTCCCCCATCCTGACCTGTGCCACGTAGCTGAAACTGGAGCTGGATGCAGGCAAACTGAAATCCCCTCCCCCTCCCCACCCCCACACTTTAAGTTGCACAGCCTGCTCTGCTTATGCTGCTAAACTCACTGCGATTTCTTTCGCTAGCTCGACAGCAAATGTCCGACTGCCATTTTCCCAAGCTCTGGAATTCCCTTGCCAAAGGGAAAAAAAAAATTTGTTCCAGCCCACGTTACAACCCCAGGGTGTCCCAAAGTCCTTTACAAGTAATTAAGCACTTTGGATGTGATGCTACTGTTGCAATCTAGGGAAATGTGATAACCAATTTGTGCACAGCAAGCTTTCATCAATAGCAATGAGAAAAATGATCAATCACTCTGCCTATGGTGACATTGGTTGAGTACATAATATGTAGAAACACATGCATGTGTATACCAACACCACGGGGGTCACACAATAACCCTGAAGATATAGCAATCTAGTTTATTTTTTTGAGCTAAACTCCAAACACTAAATCCAATTTAATTTTTTGTTATTCATTTATGGGATGTGGACTTCGCTGGCTGGGCCAGCATTTATTGCCCATCCCTAGTTGCCCTTGAGAAGGTGGTGGTGATCTGCCTTCTTGAACCGCTGCAGTCCATGTGGTGTCGGTACACCCACAGTGCTGTTAGGGAGGGAGTTCCAGGATCTTGACCCAGCGACATTGAAGGAACGGCCGATATATTTCCAAGTCAGGATGGTGAGTGGCTTGGAAGGGAACTTCCAGGTGGTGTTGTTCCCATGTATCTGCTGTCCTTGTCCTTCTAGGTGGTAGTGGTGGGTTTGGAGGAAAGAGCCTTGGTGAATTCCTGCAGTGCATCTTGTAGATGGTACACACTGCTGCCACTGTTTGTTGGTGGTGGAGGGAGTGAATGTTTGTGGATGTGGTGTCAACCAAGCGGGGCTGCTTTATCCTGGATGGTGTCAATCTTCCTGAGTGTTGTTGGAGCTGCACTCACCCAGGCAAGTGGAGAGTATTCCATCACACTCCTGACTTGTGCCTTGTAGATTGCGGACAGGCTTTGGGGAGTCAGGAGGTGAGTTACTTGTTGCAGGATTCCCAGCCTCTGACCCTAACTCAATAGAGTACAGAGTGGGACTTAATTCTGGGATATCTTTGGGAGTGAATTTACCTCCCCCTGAGCAATTGAGACTGCTTCGGTGCATTAAATCTTTTAGCCTCATCACACCTGCCTCAATAAAATCATTCCATTACTTGAGGGAACAGCCATTCTGTGATTGCTTGGCGTCCGATTTAATTTGGCGAAGTCTCCGTGATGTTAGGTACTCTTTTCCCTCTCCTCTTTTAGGAAAATGATTCAAAGTGTTTGGAGAGTTTGAGGGCGAGAATCTGAGCAGGTTTGCACCCATTTCTGTGGGTGCTCTGAGCGGACTCAGAGTTCCAAAATGGCATCTGTGTTGCATGTACGCTTTGTGGGGTGAACCGTGCCAGACAGTTCACAAGGGTCCCTGGGATGAGGGGAGGTTGCCCTACGATGAGAGGTTGGTTAAATTGGGCTTATATATTCTCTGGAGTTTAGAAGAATGAGGGAGGCACTCTCATTGAAAGCTATAAAGTTCTGAAGGGGTTTGATAGGGTAGCTGCTGAGAGATGGTTTCTGTTGGTCGGGGAATCTAAAACTCGGGGGCACAGTCTCAGGATAAGGGGCAGATCATTTCGGACTGAGGTAGGGAGAATCAGGGGATGCGGGCGGGAGAATGGAACTGAAGCCCAAGACCAGCCATGGTCATACTGAATGGTGGAGCAGGCTCGATGGGCCCTATAGTCTACCCCTGCTTATATCTCTTGTGTGTGTTACCTAGTGTGTGTATTGCTGCAGGCATTAGCAGACACTCAATAGAAGTAGCAGGGCAGCATCATCATGTTAATCAGTGTATTAACGTTGATTTGATGCTAGCATTGCCGTTTTGGAACTCAGTGTTTCAGTAATGTTCTCCCTTTGAGCTGAACATGCATCACTTACAGAAAAGACTGCTCCTTCCCACAAGCACCATTTAAAGGGATTGCCAACTACTTACTGGTTTGTCGCTAGTTGATTGCTTCTGGTTGTTTCTTCAATTCTACAAGTGTTTGGATCTTTCTAGAGTTGGTTAAATTTGCAGAAGTCTACAGGGAGTGGGGTGGTAGGTACTGAGGACTTTTTGATGACTTTAGGCAGGGACTTTTGGTTATGTCAATCTGACACGAAAAGAAGTCCAAAACTGTATCAGAACTTTATTCCTTTTTGCTATTTTTAAAATGGACTTTCTGCTGGACAAAAAAAAAAGGCTGCAACAAGTCCCATGACCACAGGATTGGCCTTAATTCTGGAAGATACCAACAGGAGTGACAAAAACAAAATTGTCCTCCTCTCAACATCATGAAATCGCACACCCACTTGTAAGGACGTTATAATCACAAAACCAGGGGACTCGCAGATCAAAACTTTTTTTTGCCTACAGAACTGTTAACAGATCCATCTCATACCTGGAATTGTTCAGGTCCATTTCAATAGGGGACCATTGAGGGGACAATGGGTGCCATTGGCATCTTGATAAACTTACCCGTCTAGCAGAGTCAGAGGGTCTGCCTGGGCAATGGGTTCCTGACACAGGAGCCTCAACATGGATAGTAATTCTTTCAAAAGCTAATGGCTAGGACATTGTCAGTCCTGAAAGCAAAGGCAGTTCCAGACACGTGGATAAACATTCCAATAATTGTGGAGAAAGAAGGCCACATGACTCGTGACCATTTTTAAATCTCTATATTTCTTTGAGAACTGAGAATGTATTATTTCAAAGGATGTAGGCAACACTGGTTGGGCCAGTATTTATTGCCCATCCCTAATTGCCCTTGAGAAGGTGGCAGTGAGCTGCCCTCTTGAACAGCTGCAGTCCATGTGGTGTAGGATTGCCTATAGTATTATTGGGAAGGGTGTTTCAGGATTTTGACAGTGAAAGAACGGTGATATATTTCCAAATCGGGATGGTGAGTGCCTTGGAGGGGAAAGTTTAGGTGGTAGTGTTCCTGTGTATCTGCCCTTGTCCTTCTAGTGGTTGTGGGTTTGGAAGGTGCTGTCTAAGGAGGCTTGGTGAGTTGCTGCAGTGCATCTCGTAGATGCTACACCCTGCTGCCATTGTGTGTCGGTGGTGGAGAGAGTGAATGTTTGTGGATGGGGTGCCAATCAAGCGGGCTGCTTTGTCCTTGGTCCATCCAATACAGTACTGTAGAGAGTGACAGCTGGGAGAAACCAGCAGGACTGGTACCAGGTTTCACCAATAAACCATGGGACTTGGTCATCAGTTCCCAGCTGGTGGAAATATAGAAACATAGAAAATAGGAACAGGAGTAGGTCATTCGGCCCTTCGAGCCTGCTCTGTCTCTTCTCAGTCCTAAATACCCTACCCTGTATCCTGAGACTGTGACCCCTTGTTCTCGGGCCCCCAGCCAGAACAAACATCATCCCTGCATCCAGCCTGCCCAAACCTGTCAGAATTTTTTATGTTTTAGTGAGATCCCCGCTCATTCTTCTAAACTCCAGTGAATACAGACCTCGCCGGCCCAGTCTTTCCTCACGACAATCCTGCCTTCCCAGGGATCAGGAATCAGTCTGGTGGAAAAGGGGTGTGAACCTGTAGGTTTGGTCTTAGATGGTTGTGGGCCACTAGTACTGGTCAGAGTCGATGGGCCTGGCATCAGTATTACTGGTTGTGGCAGCAATGCACCTGGCATGGTAGGTAGGGTACTGCCACTAATACCAGTTGCGAACTGGTCCAAACAGGTTATTTCCCCAGTTCTCTACTGTATGGATCGAATGATGCCCATATTATTATTGGTTGACAATTACTCTCATAAATTTTGTATTTATTGATATGTCTGTTTACTTATATTTAAATTGTGAATATGTCATGATTAAGCTGGTTACATTTAATTAAAAGTGTGCAAGGGTGGTCCCCTCCCAGTGTGTGTGTGTGTGTGTGGGTAAAGGTGCTGTGGGCTGTGACTCTCGTTAACATATTGAGGCAGAGGAGTCATTAAATTTTTAAACACCGATTCTTTATTTTGGAGAACCAAAGCAAATAATTTACGATATTTACGTACAGAATCTGAAAATTGATTCAGCAAAAAAACTAAAATGCTTTTAGAGATGCAAATCCCAAAACACGTCGGCCCACCATCCCCGAGTCACTCTACACCATTGGTGGCTTGGTGCTGCTGAGGCTGTCTCCTCCTTCCAGTCCAGGCCCCTGATCTTCTGTGTTATACAACAGTTGTTCGCGTGGGCTTGCTCCTTGGCCACCTCCTCCGCACTCTCTCCTTTTTCTAAAGGTGGTGGGTGCAGCATGCTACAGGTGGGCAAAAGGACGGAGAAAATAAGTCACAGCCGAGCATTCAGTTAGATCAGGGATGACATTTTTAGCAGGCAGTAGAATGGGCGCCTAGGGGAGGCAATGGCGCAGTGGTACTGTCGCTGGGCTAGTAACCCAGAGACCCAGGGCAATGCTCTGGGGACCCGGGTTCGGATGTGGAACGGTGGCATTTGAATTCAATAAAAATATGAAATTAAAAGTCTGATGATGGCCGCTAAACCATCGTTTATAAAAACCCATCTGGTTCACTGATGTCCTTTAGGGAAGGAAATATGCTGGCCTGCATGTCATTCCAGACCCACAGCAATGTGGTTGACTCTTAAATGTCCTTAAGGGCAATTAGGAATGGGCAATAAATGCTGGCTTAGCCAGTGACACCCACACCTCATGAATGAATGAACAAAATGATGGGAGAAAACTGTGTTTGCATGATCCTTACCTTTAATGGCGCTCTGCCTAACGGGTGAAAGCGGAGGTTTCACTAGGGGAGGTGAGGCGGTGTCTGGGCACTGTCTGCCATAAGTAGAGCGGCATTTCAGAACCTCCGCACCCCATACAGCGGAAGCCAGGGTCTCTACAAACATGGAGCTCGTCTTCGAACATATTACATTGGCCCACTGACACACCGTGAGGATGACACTGCAGTCACACATGTAGGGGAATAACACATGTCAGCATCAAGTCTGGAAATAACGTACACAGAAGAACCTTTAATGAACAGATGCTACGTAGATACAGATGATCATTCACCAAGAAGGTGTTTTCTGGAGTCAGGTGGGGTTACTCGGTATGCTGTGAGAAAAATTACCTTTCCATCAATGGGAGTTTAGAGCCGGGTGTCTTCATGGGTGTCGCTTGCATCTTGATAAACTTACCCCTCTAGCGGAGTCAGAGACTCAGCCTGACACAGGAGCCTCAATCCGGATGGCAACCCTTTCAAAAGCTAATGTAGTAGCTGATGTGGGTGCATCTTCGTGCAGATGCACCGGTCTGGGTGGGGGGATGTTGATGGCCAGGGGACACCCATGGCCTGGCTGCCCCATTGAGGCTCTCGTGCTGCACAGCAAAGCAAAAGCTCATTATTCAGACCTCTCTGCGACCCTGGATGCTGCACTGCACCTTTGAAACATAAAATTCATAGTAGGCTATGAAAACAAAGATGTTACCCGCTCAGCAGCTCCTTATTTGATCCTGCAGCTACGGGTTGAAGTCCTGCACCTTGTCCATTGGGTCCCGGAGGCACTGGCTTCTCTTTGTGGCCTCCTCCGGGTCACGGGTGAGGTCTTCCACCTTCTGCTTGAGGACTTTGTTCCCTCTCTCCAGCCTCTGGATGCCCCCCGCTGTGGCCTTTCCCAGCACTCAGGGTCAGCCACCCTTGGTGGAGGGCTGTCCCTTTCAACCTCCAGTAACGAGGCCGAGGGGGTGTCTGTCATGTCCTCTGGCTGCATCATGGCCCCTGGAGCACTGCATACATCCACCAGCCGCTCCGAGAGAAAGCTTCGGAGCTGTTTTCTCCGGGCGCTCGCTGTCTGGGAGTTCTTCTCCTTCTGTCAGCATGTGAAAACTTGGAGGTTATGAACATGGCCACATACGGTTGACATACTATTCACAGAAAAGCCCCTGCAGTCCTGTTCAAAGACGACATTATCTGTAACGTGAGGAGACAAAATGAGTTGCAGATGGAGAGGACCTACCCTGGCCGCACTAGTGGCTTCATTGTTGGCCTGCTCAGGCCAGGAACTTCATCCCAGCTCTCCCCCACACTGCTGTCCACGACATGAGGCAGCAGAAGCCTGCCCCGGTCCTCTTTAGCTCTTACAGCCTCGGGCACTCTGTGGAGACAGGAGCAATAATTAATCAACTTCTCAGAGGCTGTTCCCAATTTCACAAATTGTTTTTCTTTTTTTTTGGAAAAATGTACTTTATTCATAAAATATCTGAAAGAACATTTCCAAACATTTCTAAATGGCCATCAGGAAAAGTGCAATCATATCCAACTTTTACGCATGGAGCATGAGGTGCTTCAATACAATCAATGAATATTTCAGTCATTTCAACATATTCATTACAGACAGACAGTGCAATGGTATTCAAGTTATCTACATACATCATGTTGCACTCTTGAGGTGCTTCAATACAATTATGCCACATTTAGTATTCACTGCATACATTCCTTGTGAGTCATACAGCCCAAGGGGTCTATACAATTCCCAGCCCCTCGGAGCACTATAGCAGAAAGATCCTTTCCCCATTGCGCCCTTGCGGCGGCTGCCCCAAGCTTTAGTGTGTCCCTCAGCACGTAGTCCTGGACCTTGGAATGTGCCAGTCTGCAACACTTGGTCGGGGACAAGTCTTTGCACTGGAAGACCAACAGGTTTCGGGCAGACCAAAGAGCGTCTTTCACCGAGTTGATGATCCTCCAGCTGCAGTTGATATTTGTCTCGGTGTGTGTCCCTGGGAACAGCCCGTAGAGCACAAAGTCCTGTGTCACAGAGCTGCCCGGGATGAACCTTGACAGAAACCACTGCATCTCTCTACAGACCTTCTTTGCACAGGCACAATCCACAAGGAGGTGAACAATGCTCTCATCCCCACCAAAGCCACCAATTTCACAAAGGATCAGCATTTCCATTACCTCCAAGCAGCATATCCCGCGCTTTAAAGTGAAGATCCCCAGCTCCCCGGAGATGTGCACCACTGTCATAGTCATCGTGCTTATTTTTGAGGCTACACCCATGACCTTCTGATCCTGTCACTGAGGCATGGCTGAGACCTTTGAAGGTCATTTAACACATGAGCTCCCTCTGTCTCCCCACACTGACCATCTGCACTTGCTCATCTTTCTCTCCCCACCTCTTCCTGTGCAATGCCTGTATCTGCTGACACCTGGTGTGTATATGGTGCACTGACAGCCTTCGCCATATTGCATTTTGCATGAAGTTCTTTGTGATAGATTGCTAACTTGCTGCCTCTGCATAGAACTGGAGTTACATGTGAACATTTGTATGAACATCTGCAAACGAAGCTCTGGTTAAGCCATAACTAGAATATTGTATTCAGTTCTGGTCACCACACTTTAGGGTGGATGTGGGTCTTTGTGTGGTGAATGGCTCCAGGCATGAGGGGATTTTAGCTACAGGGTTAGGCTGGAGAAGCTGGGGTTGTTCTCCTTGGAGCAAAGGAGATTGAGGGGAGATTTGATAGAGGGGGATAAGGTAGATGAGGAAAAACTGTTCCCATTAGCAGATGGTACAAGGACTAGAGGACACAGGTTTCAGGTTTTGGGCGAGAGATGCAGGGGGATGTGAGGAAGTGCTTTTTTACACAGCAAATGGTACTGATCTGAAACTCACCTCCTACAAGGGTGGTAGAAGCTGAGATGAATAATTTCAATAGGAAATTGGATGGTGACCAAGGAAATAAACTTGCAGGGCTATGGGCTGAAGTGGGGGAGTAGGACTGACTGGATTATTCTACAGAGAACAAACATGGATTTGATAGACCGAATGGCCTCTGTGCCGCAAATGACTCTTTGACTCTACGGTTGATCAAACGTTTCCCAACATTCACATTGCCTGGGACTTCATGACAAGACACTTCCTGCCCTCAGTCCAGGAGATCATCCTGATCATATCTACATTAACTGACAATTCCTGTACCTTCTAATTCCTGTAATCTCTGCCTCAGCCAGGAATAGGTCTTACTCCTTCTAGAAGCCAAATCACCCACTTGGAATAGAAGCTGTCCAATCCTTGAATCCGGTCACAATCCTGGAACTCCCTCCCTAACAGCACGGTGGGTGCACCTACACCACATGGACTGCAGCGGTTCAAGAAGGCAGCTTACCACCGCCTTCTCAAGGGGCAATAAGAGATGGGCAATAAATTCTGGCTCAGCTAGCGATGCCCACATCCCATGAATTAATAAAAAAGGAACTCTGGCGCGTGCCGCAAGACTTACCGATATCGGCATTATGCCAGGGCAGAGGTGTTTCTGGTCTGCTCTGACTGGCTCAGAAATAGTCAAACCAATCGACAGTCTTCCATGGGGTTGCCAACCCTGCAGGCCTACCCTGGAGTCTCCAGGAATTAAAGATGATGCTCCTGGACACTGCTCAGAGTAAAACCCGGGAACAAGTTCATTTTGGGCATCAAAGAACTTGTGCATTTTTACATTTCGCTTTTGTTTAGTAGTCAGGGAACATTTTGGAGATGCCTGTTTAACTGAGTGAGGTTTAACTTAGAGGAGGGAAGCATGAAACAACCAGGAATACGTACAACTAAAGTTGTGAACCTTATTCCTAGGGCCACAGTCAGGCTCCCGACCCACACAACAGGCCTTCCTTAATTAGGGTTGGCCAAACTTTCGCCTTCAAAATACCCACAATTTAGTTTCCATCTGGGATCCCCCGGCTGGGCATTAGTCAGGCAAAGGATTCCAACAAGTGATGAAGGGTTTTGTGGCCTCATTTCCTACTGACCTGAACCAGGCACTTTCCTCATCCCTTGGTCAGGAATACATGGGGGTTGCAGCTCCTGTCTGCTCAGGTAATCCAGTCTCCACCTCTACCTCACTCCCATTGTGACTCAAACCTTTAATGCCTGTGCTCCTACTTCTACATGATAGACCCGAGCTCTGTCCCACACAATCTCCTGTCCCACATGACTCACCCTCATCCTCTCTCACCTAGACTAGCTCCCTGACCCTCCCTTCTCCCTATGGTTTGCCATAGTCTAGTGGAATGTGTGAAGTACTTTGGACATTAAACAGCCAGATGCTACCAAAATTAAAATTGCACAAGCAACAATGGCTTCATTTTCTTAAACTTGTTTCTTCAGAGTCTAGAAGACTCCCTCTGCTGTTTTCAAGTGAACAAAATGAACATTGCACTTTTCAAAACACTACTCCCTCCCCATATTAGTGAATGAGAGGCATAGAGTATTTCAATGATTCATCTCCAAAGTATAAACAATAAACTTAAGCATAGCTTGAACATTCAACTTATTACATATTCTAACTTTTGTATTAATTTAAACAATGCACTCAAATTGCAAAATCTGCCATTGCACCTTCAAATGTCATAGTCACTTCTGCCAACATGGGAATACAGATGATATCTCCAAATATACATCAAAAGCTAATAGATCAGTCACAGACTATGCCATATGCATCAGCAATGCAGTGATCAAACTTCTCTTTAAATGTTTTCCTGCTTGTTTGATCCAGGTTTGTGTGCACATAACACAACCTGAGCGTATTTCTAGGACTGCAGCTTAAAATGTTGTTTTCTGTGCAGAATGTAGGCAAAACCAACCAAAAAGATTCATCCCTGGAAGGAATGTTTAATATTTTACATCATCCAGGTCACCAGTGTGAACCTCTAGGGATATAAAACAGCCAGAGACAGCCAGAATTAAAATTGCATGAGTAACAACAGCTTCCTTTTATTAAAACTGTTTCTACAGACTCTGGCAGACTGACTCTGCTGATACAAATTTGTTTGGTAGCTTCAGGTGAAAAGGAGGTCTTGAAGCACAGTGGGTAGCATTCCTACCTCTGAGCCAGAAGCTTTGGGTTCAAGTCCCACATCGAGGATTTGATGGCCACAGAAGATGCATTCATAATGTGGTCAAATAGGTTGATTATCAACCTTTAAATCCTTCTGATTATGCCTATGGTAAGAATGGGAGAGTTTCCTGGCCTGCAGAAAGCAATAACAAACATAGACCAAACACAATGGTCACCAATATTCCTTCAGGCTATGGTACCTAGAGAAAGAGCTTTAAGTGAACAAAATGAACATTGCATTTTTCGAAACACTACAGGATGAGTTTTCTCATGGATTTTACTTTCAACATGGCCCAGGAGGAGATTACTGTTCAACTCATGGAGACTCCAGGGCCATTTTGGAGGACTGGTAACCCTACCTACTTCACTGCACAAGCCACTGAATGTTGAAGTTATGACATCCCTCCTGTCTTCATATCTCTTTGGGATGTTCCTTGAGAAAAGTCATACTGCAAGTGTCAAATCTTCAGTTTTTCAGGTGCCTGCCTGTTTAGAGTGTCAACTGTGGATCAGTGGGTATCACTCTCTGAGTCACATGGTTAGGGCCAAGTTCCACCTCACAAGATTGGGTACAAAATTGAGGCTGACCCACCAGTGCAGTACTGAGGGGGTGCAGCACTGTTGGAGGTGCTATCTTTCAGGTGACACCTTAAAACCAAGGCCTGTCCACCCTCTCAGGTGGATGTAAAAGGGAGTTCTCCCTGGCCTCCTTGCCAATATTTACCCAAACAGAATACCTCGTTATTTATCTCATTGCTGCGTATGGGATCTTCCTGTGTGCAAGTTGGCTGCAGTGTTTTCCTACAATACAACAATGACCACAGTTCAAATAGTACTCCATTGGTTGTGAAGCACTTTGGGACATCCTGAGGATGTGAAAGGTTCTAGGGAAATGCAAGTATTTCTTTGTTTATAACCCTCACGGAAAGACACATGAGGACCAGGAATGAGTCCTCAAGCTTTCACTGAAATACTAAAGCCAAGCCTGCGACAGGCCCAGGTGTAGAATGGCCATCTTATATCCCCTCTTAAACTGGAGAAAGCTTGGGGCTGTGGCACTGAGGGGCAGACTGGGGCTCTGCCCTTCATCCTTGGTTCCCAAGGAGGAGATAAACTGATCTCTGGCGCTTCAGTGCTCAGCCTTTGTAGCAGAGTGGTTATGTTCCTGGAATTACAATCCAGGGCCCTATGCTAATGACTAGGACATATCAGTCCAAATCCCGCCTGGGAAATTGAATAAAATTCAAAATGCAAAAGCAAAAGCTGCATTTAGAAAATGTTTCTCACCACTACCGGACATCACAAAGTGCCAATGAAATTCGGTCACTGTTGTAGGAACTACAGCAGTCAATTTACACACAGCAAGTTCCCACAATCAGCAATAATCTGTTTTTGTGATGTTGAATGAGAGATCAGTTTTATGAACATATGAACATACGAATGTACAATATAGTAACAGAAGTAGGTCATTTGGCTCCTCAAGCCTGCTCTGCCATTCAATAAGATCGTGGCTGATCTGTTTATATTTCAATTTCCACATTCCCATCTACCCCTGATAACCTTTGATTCCCTTGCCTAAAAAGAAATTGTCTACCTCTGCCTTAAAAATATTCAGTGACCCCGCCTCCACCACCTCCTGAGGCAGAGAGTTCCAAAGTCACACAACCCTCTGAGAGGAAAAAATTCTCCTCATCTCTGTCCTAAAAGGGTGGCCCCTAATTTTAAAACTGTGACCCCTAGTTCTGGACTCACCCACAAGAGGAAACATCCTTTCCACGTACACCTTGTCAAGGCCGTTCAGGATCTTATATACTTCAATCAAGGCACACCTCACCCTTCTAAAATTTTTGATGGCGTCATGGGGTCTTTATGTCCACCTGAGAAAGAGCACCTCCAACAGTGCAGCACTTGCTCGGTACTGTACTGGAATGTCAGCCTTGATTTTTGTGCTCAAGTACTCGAGTGGAACCCAGAGTCTTGTGACTCAGAAACAAAGTGCCACCAACTGAGGCACAGTTGACACTACGATATGGTGACATTGAAACCACTGGATTGTGATTAAATACCCCACAGTTGTCCCTTAGGGAAGGAAACCTGCTGTCAACTGGTCCCATACCTGACTCCAGACCCACAGCAATGTGTTTGACTCTTAACTGGCCTCTGAAATGGATGAGCAAGACACTCAGCTGTAGTTAAGAAGGCAGGCTCACCATCACCTTCTCAAGGGCAGTTAGGGATGGGCAATAAATGCCAGCCAGTGATGTCCACATCCCACAAATTAATTAACAAAGCTACACCATCTGAAATTGGGCAGCATAGCTGCAGAGGAAGAGGAGAAAAGAAAGTACCAGTGAAGTCTGCTGCCTCATCCCATCCACTAAAACCAACATGGACTAATTTTTCTCATTACCACAGCAGGGAATTCAGATATTTAATCATGGCCTGCTCACCGCATTGGATGAGAATGTATTTGTTTGCATGTGTGCACATGTGTGCCTGTGTGCATGTGTCTGCAAGTATTTGCGTACGTTTATGTATGTGCGTGTGTGCGTGTCTCTCTGTCTGTGTGCATGTGTGTGTGTGTATCGGTGTGCCTCTGTGTGTTTGTGTGTGTCTGTGTGCCTATATATATATGTGTGTGTGTATGTGTGTATGTGTCTGTTTGTGTGTATGTGTGTGTGTGTGTGCAAGTGTGTATATCTGTGTGTGTGTGTGTGTGTGTATCTGTTTGTTCCTGTATGTGTCCGTTTGTGTGTCTGTGTGTGTGTCTGTATGTGTGTGTGTGTGTGTGTGTGTGTGTGTGTGTGCATATTTGTGTGTGTGCGTATATCTGTGTGTGTGTGTGTGTGTGTGTATCTGTGTGTGCCTGTATGTATCTGTTTGTGTGTATGTACGCGTGTGTGTGTATATCTGTGTGTGCGTGTGCATATATCTGTGTGTATGTGTGTGTGTGTGTGTGTGTGCACATGTGCGTGCATGTGTGTCTACATGTGTGTATCTGTGTGAGTTGTCATGAAAAGCCAATTACAGCCATGAATTACTTTTGGGCATATTGAACTTTTTAAGGAAGACTCATGTCTTTTTAAAGAAATACAGCAAGGACACTAAGCCAAAGATGGCTGATAATGCAAAGTGACCATTTTCTGGAAAATTCCCAAGTGGATTACACTGACCAGCCTGTCTTGAGAGAACATAGAACGTTGCATCTGAAAAGGTGACATGGCCTTCTTCAAGCAGAGACACTTGAAAGAGACATAGGAAAAATGCAAAGACTGAAATTTAATCTCCCTGTTGCAGAGACAAAGACTGATTACCACTTCTCAGGAATTATCTAAAATCCATCTCCTGTTGATTTAAATCTCAGAATGTGTAATATGGTCAGAGATGAAAGAAAACAGACTCTGGGCACATGACAAGGGGTGGAATTTCCCGTGCCCACTGGCGTCAGGTATGTTCAGCGGCTTGAGCAGACAATCTGGCGAGAAGCCCAAAAATCAGGTTCATGGCATCATACACACGAATGAGGAGCTGGAGGAGGCCATTCAGCCCCTCAAGTCTGCTCCACCATTTAATAAGATCATGGCTGATCTGATAGTAACCTGAAATCTGCATCCCACCTTCCCCGGATAACCTATCACCCTCGTGCTTACCAAGAACCTATGACTGTTTGACTCCAGTCTGGCTAAAGGCAGCGTGAATACCCTCTGTGAGAATGCTCCTGTCATGGAGATGCAGTGAAGGCCCTAATAGCCGCTCGATTGCAGGAGGATGATGATGACATGCAGTGAGGACACTCCATAGATCTTCACACAGTCTCTGAGAATGTCTGACTCCTGTCTGGCTGAGGGCAGCTCACTTGCGCTCTGTGATCAGGGTCATATCATAGAGACACAGCCATGAAACTTTAGAAGCTTCTGATCCTTTGTCTGCCTTCAGCACCTGACCCCCTTCAGGAGCACAGCGTCACAGGTCACAGATGCTGAAGAAATGGGGGCCAGCCCCACCTTAAAGGTGCTGAGAGCAAACCAAGAGACTGAGGGAACTCTGTGACACCTGCCCACTACATTCTGGCAGCAATGACCAGCACCGTCGAGGTACAGGTATCAGTAATGTGTCCAGGGAGTGTGAGGCTGGACCATCACTTTGGACTGAAGGCCGCACAGAGCACAGGGAAGAGGCCCTGGACTGAGACACCTGCCTTTACCTGGTGCATAAAAGTTTCACATCTGAGTGACAAGAACTCTGCTCATCAGAACAAGGAGCCACAGGCAGGGAGACATTCGTGGGAGTTTATTGACAATAGTGAACATTATGTACAAGTGATTAACACCCGTGCCCAGGCTGTGTAACTACATCTTCTTAACCTTCCTAACCCTGCCGCTATGTCTCGGTGCTCCCCCGACATCAACAGGTGGAGGCAGCCTGCTGACTGTGACGCCCTGTCTTTGATGACCTTGGCGGGCGTCCTCTGGAGGGCCGAGACTTGGAGGGCCCCGGCCTGCTTTCGGGATCCTGCTGTGTGCCATTGGCACCCTCCTCGGCCTGTGGAGCTGGAGTTGCTGGGGTCACAGGAAGAGTGGATTCTGACGCGCCGGACACTCCCAGAGTCGCCTGGGTGGATAGCCCCGGAGTGTGCACCTGTGGATCCTCCTCCCTATGGCTGCCTGGGGGTCCCTGGCTGACTCCTCGAAGAGGGGAAGCTGGAGTGAGATCGAATTGCACCACACCCTCTTGTATACATACTTTTGGAGGTCAACTACGGCATCAGCGATGGAGTTAAGCCCGCACAGCAGTGCAGGAGCAATGTCTTGGACCAAGGTCTCCATGGCGGCCGCCATCCTGCCAGTGTTGACCTCAGTGCATTGACATGTTGGCCCTATCACCTCAGCCTGAAGATGGATGGGCTCCTCCATCGTGCCTTGCAATCTGAGGAGTGCAGCGGACATCCCTTCCTGATGTTCCTGAGCTTGCCTTTGCAGGTCCAGTAACTGAGACCCGACTGAGTCCAGAGGCTCCTCATCTGACTCGGACTCAGCGACATTCTGGCCTCCAGCAGCTCCTCCGAGTGACGGGGGAACCTGGGAAGGCCCTGCCTCCGCCTGCTGTGGATCAGACAGTGCGAAGTGCCCGCCAGATTGTGATCCCAAGGCTACAGTAAAGCTAGGTTCCACCTCGTGTCTCTGCACTGGTGGAGGGTGTGGGTGAGCGCTGTGACAGGTCTTCCAGGAGGGTGCCTTCTGATTCCTCTCCAGAGGCTTCTTTGGGCTTGATATAAAGCTCTGGGTCAGGGACTCTCTCGGCTGTTTCCCAGATGTGTCTGTGGAAGCAAGGGGAGATAACTATTACATGGCAGTGGCTTGTGAAACAGGACACAACACTCACAGCATGGCTGTCTGATGGGTGTGGCGCTGCATTCCTCCACCAGTCTGCGACCTCTCCCTCTTGTTGTGTGCCAGCTTGTCCTGCATGAATAGAGATGGAGAGAGTGTAAACAGGATGCCTGCCAGGCCAGATGATAAGTATACCTGGCCTGCGTGGGTGGTGAGTGGTCCATGGACAGGGTGAGGACAATGAAGGTGTGTGTGAGAGAGTGAATGGTGATGTCCCTTGAACTTGCAGTGAGAGAGGGCCCTGTGGATGTGTGATGCTTTTGAGTGTTGCTGAGAAAAGAGGCATGTCTAAGCTTTTTGTCTTGCACTCATCAGGACTCTCACAAGAATACCAAGATAAGGGGCGAAAACAACAATTTATGTTGTATGTGAAGAGAGTGCTGATTGGTTGGCAAGTGGCATTGCCATGGGGAATGCACCACTGATGGTGACTGACAGTTAACTGCCAAGTATTGTTTGAAACTTAAACCAGGCAGCTTGACCCTGATTGGTCAAGGCATTGCACTGAGGAATGTATCAGTGAATGGCTGTGACAGCAAGAAGACAACCAACTAGTCACTCCTGCAGTTGCAGGCGAAGTCTCTCTTCTTCTATGGCTGGAGACAAGGGTCAGCAGAAGCCACAATCAAAAAGGAAATGCGACAGCCTCTTCAGCTACCCTGCAAATGTCTCCAAACCAACTGCAAAACTGTCAAAGTCAGCTCTACCAGAATCACCCAGCTTAACAGCCGAAACATTTTGCCATCTACACCTCATGGACAAGCCAAAGACTGACTTGTATATTTTTAAAAACTTTCATTTGGACTTCTTAACTCATTCCTAATTTGTACGTATGTGTGTTGAATTTTTATTATTTTTCTCAGATATTTCATAACTAATAAACTTATTCTTTCTTTGACTCGAAAAAGCCTGGTCAAATTGGCTCCTTCTAAAAAAAATACATTTGGACTGGGAAAAGATATCCATGAGGGGACGAGATCCCTTTTAAATTAATCTTGTTGTGACCAAATGAAGGTCCCATTTGGGAAGTTTATAAATTGGGGTCCTCACCCAGGGACCAGTCATAACTGTTTGGGGGGTGTATATGTGTGTGTCTGTGTGTGCATATGTGTGTGTGTGTGTGTGTGTGTGTGTACGAGTGTGTGTATGTGTCTGTGTGTACGTGTGTGTGTGTATACGAGTGTGTGTGTATGTGTCTGTGTGTGCGTGTGTGTGTGTATGCCTTTGTTACCTCTGGATTCAACTATTCCAATGCTCTCCTTGACAATCTCCCACCTCCTTCAACTTGAGCTCATTCAAAACTTTGCTGCCACACCCTAACTTGCACCAAGTCGTGTTCACTCATCACCCACCTTGGCTCCTGGTCCATCAATGCCTCAATTTAAAAGTTCTAATCCTTCTCCCTCCCTATCTCCATAACGTTCTCCAGCCCCACAAACCTCTGAAGTCTCTGTGCTCCTCCAACTCTCTCCTCTTGTACATCTCCAGTCATAATCACTCCACCACGAGTGGTTGTGCATTCAGCTACTTGGGCCCTAATCTCTGGGATTCCCTCCCTAACCCTCTCCACCTCTCTGCAGCACAGAAGGAGGCCATTTGACCCATCATGTCTGCACCAGTTCTCCAAATGAGCGGTTCCCCCAGCGCCGCTCCCCTGCTTTCTCCCTGTAACTCTGCATATTCTTCCTTTTCAGGTAATCATCTAATTCCCTCTTAAATACCTCAGTTGAACCTGCCTCCACCACACTCTCAGGCAGTGTATTCCAGATCCTAACCACTCGCTGTGTGAAAATGGCTTTCCTCCTGTTGCCATTCCTTCTTTTGCCAATCACCTTAAACCTGGGCCCTCTCGTTCCCAATTCTTCCACTAGCAGGAGCAGTTTTTCCTTATCTCCGCTGTCCAGACCCCTTATGGTTTTACAACCTGTAAAACCTACCTCTGACCAAGCTTTTGGTCATCTACCCTAATGTCTCCTGATGTGACTCAGTGTAAAATCCTTTGACAAGGCTCTTGTGAAGCACTTTCATACATTTCAGCATGTTAAAGGCGCTATATAAATGCAAGGTGTTGGCTCTCATAATCCTTTTCCCCGCAGTTAATCAGCTGAAACTCACTTACCAAAGTCACACATGAGGAAGGACCATTGGGACAATGGAACAAGAGGGAGACAGTGTCTTACGGTGAGAAAGGAAAGGATGAAATGAAAAGGAGAGAAACAATAAAAAGGGAGAGAGAGGGGTTGAATAAAGAGAAGAGAGGGTAAGAGAAAAATAGAGAGGAACGGTGAGAGAAAGAATGAGAAAAAGAGAGAAGGAATAAATGGAAGAGGGAATGAAAGAGAGTGAAAGAAAAGGAAGGTTTGGTTTTGGTTTTGATCCATCCCACTCAGTGGGAACAGGATGTGGGGAGGGGCTGTTAAGATCAAGCAATTTGTCCGTCTCCACTCTAATCCCACTGGCTGCTCATTGCAGTAAGGTGACCGAGGTCTCAAATTCAGAAAATCACTTGCCCCCCCTGAAACCAGCCCAGGGTTAAAGCTGACGCCAGAGAGAGAAAGAGAAAGATAAAGTAGTAAATAACGAAACAAGAGAACGAGAGAATGATAGGGATGGAAAGAGTGAAAGGAAAAATAAAGATGGTGTCAAAAATCTACCCCTACTTTCCTGGAATTATTTATGCCTTACTGATTAAGAAAAGTAGCAGTCACATCTGAAATTATACATTTAACTTTGCTTTTCAAACAAAGCAGAGAGATTTGTTCAGATCCGGCGACTGAATAAGACCATAAGACATAGGAGCAGAAATTAGGCCATTCGGCCCATCGAGTCTGCTCCGCCATTCAATCATGGCTGTTAAGTTTCTCAACCCTATTCTCCTGCCTTCTCCCCTGTGGAATAACCCTGTGGATGTAGCAGAACGAGCCTCAGCTCGTCTCAGGCAAACTAATGAAAGAGATAACCAGAGCTCACTGGCACATCTTAAATATTTTATCAACATGTTACGGTTGGAGAAAGACAATCTCACATTGCATCATTCTCCCTCTTTCCGAGCAGCAACTCCTCACCCTGCCTCGTGCACCTCAATCCAAAAGCATTAAAGTTAAGGAAAAAGCACACTGTGTTCTTCAGCGTTGGGCCCTGGCATTGAGACTAACCTAATCTCTTTCTGTGCATGACCCCTTACAGGGGAGATCATCCACCCATCAGCCTGGGTTAATTCAACACCAGCGATTACAGTACATAGAATTACATCGGCTTTACAGCACAAAAACAGGCCAGTCAACCCAACTGTCGAGTACTGGAGTTTGTGCTTCACAGGGGCCTCCTCCCACCTCTACTTCATCTCACACTGTCAGCACATAAGAACATAAGAACTAGCAGCAGGAGTAGGCAATTCAGCCCCTCGAGCCTGCCCCGCCATTCATCACGATCATGGCTGATCTCATTTCGGCCCCCACTCCAATTTCCCGCCCTCTCCCCATAACCTTTCAACCTGTTACTAATTAAAAAATCTGTGTCTCTCCTCCTTAAATTTATTCAGCGTCCCGGCATCCACTGCACTCTGAGGTGGTGAATTCCACAGATTCACGACCCTTTGATCCCTCTATTCTTTTCTCCCTCATGTGTTTATCCTGCTTATCCTTGGATATATCTGTGTTATCCACCCCAACTACTCCTTGTGGTGGTGAGTTCCACAATTCTTACCACCCTCTGGTTAAAGGTGTCACTCCTGAATTCCTTGTCGGATTTATTAGTGGCCGTCTTATATTGATGTCCCCTTCTCCTGGTCTCTGCAGCATGTGGAATGATTTCCTGTACACCCACCTTGTTGAATCCATTCAGAATTTTGAAAAACTTCAACAGATCAGCCCTTAGCCATTTATTTTCTCGAGGAGAGAACCCCAGTTTGTTCAATTAACTGCTCCCGACAGTTTTAATCTCTCAATTCTGGCATCAGCCTTGGAATTTGTTTTTCCATCTTCCCCTGGGCTGCCTAAATTCACGTTGTTGTTGTGTGAATCCCTGTTCTGTCTCGCCTTGTTTTTCTCTTCCATTCCAACCCCTGCCATTTGCAAGCTTTTTTTTCATTCATTCATGGGTTGTGGGCTTTGCTGGCTGGGCCAATATTTATTGCCCATCCCTAATTGCCCCTTGAGAAGGTGGTGGTGAGCTGCCTCCTTCAGCTGCTGCAGTCCATGTGGTGTAGGTACACCCACAGTGCTGTTAGGGTGGGAGTTCCAGGATTTTGACCCAGTGACAGTGAAGGACGCCGATAAATTTCCAAGTCAAGATGGTGTGTGACTTGGAGAGGAACTTCCAGGTGGTGGTGTTCCTATCTATCTGCTGCCCTTGTCCTTCTAGATGGTAATGGTCATGGCTTTGGAAGGTGCTGTCTAAGGAGCCTTGGTGAGTTTCTGCAGTGCGTCTTGTAGATGGTAAATACTGCTGCTACTGTACGTTGATGGTGGTGCCAGTGAATGTTTGTGGATGGGGTGCCAATCAAGCAGGCTGCTTTGTCCTGGATGGTGTCAAGCTTCTTGAGTGTGTGGGAACTGTACTCATCCAGGCAAGTGGAGAGTATTCCATCACACTCCTGACTTGTGCCTTGTAGATGCGGACAGGCTTTGGGGAGACAGGGGGTGAGTTACTTGTTGCAGGATTCCCAGCCTCTGACCTGCTTTTGTAGCCATAGTATTTATATGGCTGACACAAAAACAGGATTACCTGGAAAAACTCAGCAGGTCTGGCAGCATCGGCAGAGAAGAAAAGAGTTGACGTTTCGAGTCCTCATGACCCTTCGACAGAACTTGAGCTCGAGTCCAGGAAAGAGCTGAAATATAAGCTGGTTTAAGGTGTGTGTGGGGGGGGCGGAGAGATAGAGAGACAGAGAGGTGGAGGGGGTTGGTGTGGTTGTAGGGACAAACAAGCAGTGATAGAAGCAGATCATCAAAAGATGTCAACGACAATAGTACAATAGAACACATAGGTGTTAAAGTTAAAGTTGGTGATATTATCTAAACGAATGTGCTAATTAAGAATGGATGGTAGGGCACTCAAGGTATAGCTCTAGTGGGTTTTTTTTAAATAATGGAAATAGGTGGGAAAAGGAAAATCTTTATAATTTATTGGAAAAAAAAAAGGGGAAACAGAAAGGGGGTGGGGATGGGGGAGGGAGCTCATGACCTAAAGTTGTTGAATTCAATATTCAGTCCGGAAGGCTGTAAAGTCCCTAGTCGGAAGATGAGGTGTTGTTCCTCCAGTTTGCGTTGGGCTTCACTGGAACAATGCAGCAAGCCAAGGACAGACATGTGGGCAAGAGAGCAGGGTGGAGTGTTAAAATGGCAAGCGACAGGGAGGTTTGGGTCATTCTTGCGGACAGACCGCAGGTGTTCTGCAAAGCGGTCGCCCAGCTTACGTTTGGTCTCTCCAATGTAGAGGAGACCACATTGGGAGCAACGAATGCAGTAGACTAAGTTGGGGGAAATGCAAGTGAAATGCTGCTTCACTTGAAAGGAGTGTTTGGGTCCTTGGACGGTGAGGAGAGAGGAAGTGAAGGGGCAGGTGTTGCATCTTTTGCGTGGGCATGGGGTTGTGCCATAGGAGGGGGTTGAGGAGTAGGGGGTGATGGAGGAGTGGACCAGGGTGTCCCGGAGGGAGCGATCCCTATGGAATGCCGATAAGGGGGGTGAAGGGAAGATGTGTTTGGTGGTGGCATCATGCTGGAGTTGGCGGAAATGGCGGAGGATGATCCTTTGAATGCGGAGGCTGGTGGGGTGATAAGTGAGGACAAGGGGGACCCTATCATGTTTCTGGGAGGGAGGAGAAGGAGTGAGGGCGGATGCGCGGGAGATGGGCCGGACACGGTTGAGGGCCCTGTCAACGGCCGTGGGTGGAAAACCTCGGTTAAGGAAGAAGGAGGACATGTCAGAGGAACTGTTTTTGAATGTAGCATCATCGGGACAGATGCGACGGAGGCGAAGGAACTGTGAGAATGGGATGGAGTCCTTACAGGAAGTGGGGTGTGAGGAGCTGTAGTCGAGATAGCTGTGGGAGTCGGTGGGTTTGTAATGGATATTGGTGGACAGTCTATCACCAGAGATTGAGACAGAGAGGTCAAGGAAGGGAAGGGAAGTGTCAGAGATGGACCACGTGAAAATGATGGAGGGGTGGAGATTGGAAGCAAAATTAATAAATTTTTCCAAGTCCTGACGATAGCATGAAGCGGCACCGAAATAATCATCGATGTACCGGAGAAAGAGTTGTGGAAGGGGGCCGGAGTAGGACTGCAACAAGGAATGTTCCACATACCCCATAAAGAGACAGGCATAGCTGGGGCTGGTTCAGTTCAGTTTCTGGTCAATGGTAACCCCCAGGATATTGATAGTGGGGGATTCAGTGATGATAATGCCATTGAATGTCAAGGGGCAATGGTTAGATTCTCTCTTGTTGGAGATGGTCATTGCCTGGTGCATGTGTGACACAAATGTTACTTGCCACTTGTCAGGTCCAGCCTGGACATTGTCCATTTGGACATGGGCTGCTTCCTGGTCTTTCAAATATTTTTACCATGATCCGGCAGCAATGATATTTGTTCATTATCTCATATTTTTAGCATCTTTTGTTATTCTGAATAAATAAACGCATGATCTGCCTTTATGTGATGTGAGGCAGTCTTACCCAGCATGACGCTTGTTCTCTCCACTCCCTCTTCATTCTGTTCAGTCCTGTTGAGTGCTCATTTATCTAGTTGTTTCCAGTGCTGATAAAGGAGCTCACCCTTGAAAAATTAACTTCTGCAAATACTGAGGGACCAGCTGTTTATTTCCAGTGGCTTCTGGTTTGATAATCAGATTAATCGAGCCAATAAATCTCAGATCAGCAAATGCACGCGAGCAAATAAAGACCCTTGTTGTTAATCTCCATTCTCCCTGATAAAGAACAAAACTGTCTTTATACCATTTGCAACTTCCTAAAGCACTCTGCAGAAACTATCAGCTATTCACCAAGCCTCCTTCGACAGCACATTTTAAACCCACGACCACTACCATCTAGAAGGGCAAGGGCAGCAGACACATAGGAACACCTCCACCTGGAAGTTCCCCTCCAAGTCACTCACCATCCTGACTTGGAAATATATCGGCCGTTCCTTCACTGTCACTAGGTCAGAATCCTGGAACTCCCTCCCTAACAGCACTGTGGATGTACCTACACCACATGGACTGCGGCAGTTCAAGAAGGCAGCTCACCACCACCACCTTCTCAAGGGCAATTAGGGATGGGCAATAAATGTTGGTCTCGCCAGTATCACCCACATCCCATGATTGAAGAAATATGAAAGTACATTTTGAAGTTCAGTCACTGTTGTAATGTGGAAAATATGGCAGCTAATTTACAAACAGCAAGCCCCCATATACAGCAATGTGATAACGACCAGTTCAACTGTTTTGATTGAGGGCTAAATATTGGTCAGGACATGAGGGAGAAGTTCCCTGCCCTTCTTCAAAATAGTGCATTGAGGCTTTTACATTCACCTGAGGGAACAGATGTTGGCCTTGATCTAACCTCTCATCTAAAAGACGACTCCTCTGATAGTGTAGCATTCCCTCAGTCTCCCTCCATCCTGGCATTGAGGGTGCCAGCCTGCATTATGGGTGCTCAAGTCTCTGGGTTGGGACTGAAACCCAGACCCTGTGGACTCAGAGCCAAGAGTACTCTCCACTGAGATACAGCTTTTAAAAAAAATTCATTCATGGGCTGAGAGCATCGCTGGCTAGGCCGCCATTTATTGCCCATCCCTAATTGCTCTTGTTCAGAGGGCATCCAAAAGTCAACCACACTGTTGTGGGTCTGACAGATGCAAATGGGGAACTGGAAAGATATTACCCACAACTGAGCTGGGGCCCATTGACCATTGTTGGGACAGAGTGCAGTCTGCTCCCTCCAAGCTGCTTCCAATTCTTCCTGTCATTGACTGAAGAGCTTTTTTGCACTGACCATAGATACCGGTAATATGGGGAGTGGTTCGGTCCCCAGCACTGACGCCTCTCCCTCTGGAGTGTTCACGATCAAAGTGAAGCTGCAAGCGTGTCGGTCTCAACGCTGGGAGCAGCAAATGACATTCATCCCAGAGCTGCTGGGGTCTGGCCCTGATTAAAAGCCTCACAGTGTCTTGGCACTAAGGTGTCACTTGGTGAAATGACCCAATGGTTTGTCAGGCTGTCACGGGCCGAGGACTGAGGTGGAGCAGAATTGAACAGCTTGGTTGATTGTGATTAGGCCCGAGACAGCAGCTCACTTTCATCGAGAGCAACATGAACACACTGAGTGTGGATTTGAATAACCCCTTTTCCTCGGGCTGGCCTTAAAGAGGCCACATTACCTCACAGGACAAAGCAGAGGTTGGGGAGGTGGGGAAGGAAATGTGAGCCGGTATGTATCGGAGTATCAGAGGAGGTCCCCTCACACCACCATCCTGAAATACAGTTTGTCACCCCATGTCGAATTGCCCACTTTACTTCAAAAGGGGGGGGAGGGGTAGTGGCGGTGGTGAGAAGTGGTGCATTTATATAGCACCTTTCATGATCTCACGAAGTCCCAAAGCACTTCTTAACCAATGCATCACCTTTGAAGCACAGTGAACAACTTGCATTTATATAGCACCTTTAAGTTGCTTTTCTTTATTCTTTCATGGGATGTTGGCATTGCTGGAAAGGCCAGGATTTTTTGCCTATCCCTAATTGCCCTTGAACAGAGTGGCTTCTTAGGCTATCACAGAGGGCAGTTAAGAGTCAACCACATTGCTGTGGGTCTGGAGTCACATGTAGCTCAGACCAGGTAAGACAGCAGATTTCCTTCCCTAAAGGACATTGCGAACTGTCCTGATGAGTGTGAGATGAAAAGCTTTGACGTGTCTGTTTTTTTCAGCAATGCTAGAAGACCTTAGCGAAACTGTTGGGCTTTTACAACAGTCAATGATAGCTTCATGGTCACCACTCCCAAGACTAGCTTTATATCCCAGATGTATTATTGAATTCAAATTCCACCAGCTGTTTAAACCCATGTCTCCAGAGAATTAGCCTGGGTCATGAGATTACTAGGTCAGCGACAGTACCACTCTGTCACGCTTTCCCTAATGACTCCCATGCAGCTTTAGGGCAACATAATCCGTTAAAAATTGAAAATGGGTCAGACAAGGGAGACATGAGGACAGATGACTAAAAGCTTGGTTTCAGAGGGAGGTTTTAAAGAACATCTTAAATGAGGAGAGGGAGGTAGAGAGGTTTTGGCAGCTGAAGAGACAGTTGTCAGTTGTGGAGCGGTGTGGGAACTCATCCTCTGGAAGAACCCAGCATTGGAGGAAACCAGATACTTTGAAGGGTTGTGGGGCTGCTGAAGTGAATGGGCAGGATGGGCCGAATGGCCTCCTTCTGTGCTGTAACTTTCCTATGGTTCTATGGTTCCAGAGCACTGGAAAACAGCTTTGCAGGCAAGCCTGCGCCTGCACTGTGGCCGTATACTGCAACAATAATCTGTCAGGTCCAGCCGCTGACGCACCATGAATTTTTAATGAAAATCTCTAGCAGCTGTCTGATTAAAATGTGCAATTGAGATAAGCAACAACAATGTGAATTGCAAATGCAGAACATGCCGGAAACACTCAACAGCTCAGTCAGGAGAACAGTCAACATTTGATGTACAAAAACCTTTCCTCGACAATGGAAAAATACCATAGAACAGCATTAAAAAAAGGAACAGAGCAAACAGGGAATGGGGAAAACACACACCCCAGGAAAGGAATATACAGTAAAGTCACGCCTTTTCGCGACTTCCTTGTTTGCGTTTTCACTTTCCCTTTGTGTTTTGTGCTTTGTATTTTCTACACCGCATCACCCATCGCGTGAGCAGTGTTCACTTACCCCTCTCTCCTCTTTCCTGGGGAGACGGCAGCCCTGACAGGGTGGAGTGGGGGGGGGGGGAAGAAGGGGCAGGTACTGTACCACAATTTGCTGTAGAGTAACTGTCCAAGCCAATGCTGCCCTCGCCATGGCTGGAACCTATCTCATTCATTGTCCCATTCAAAAGCAGGTTCCTCCTTCACGATCTCGCCTCTCTCGCGAGGTTTCATGGGAACGTTATCCCCACGAATGGACAAACATTACTGAAATCTGTAAGGTGGCAATCGGGAAACGGTTAAAGGGTAAAAGTGGTATGTGGGGCGATGGTAGTGCAATGGTAATGTCACTAGGATAGTAACCCAGAGGCCCAGGCTAACGCTCTGGGGACATGGGTTCAAATCCCACCATGGCAGCTGGTGGAATTTAATCAATCTGGAATGATAGAGCTGTCTCAGTAATAGTGACTATGAAACCAGTGGATTGTTGTTAAAAACCACGCTGGTTCACTAAGGCCCTTGAGAGAAGGAAATCTGCTGTCTTTACCTGGCCTGGTTGACGTGTGATTCCAATTCAAGGGCAATCAGGGATGGGCAACCAATGCTGGCCTTGCCAGTGATGCCCACATCCTCTGAAAGAATAAAGGGGAAATAGGGTTCAAAACAAAGAACTTGCATTTTTATAGCACCTTTCGCGCGCGCACGCACCCCCCACCCCCCCACACCCCCACCAGGGTGTTTCACAACCAATGATGTACTTTCTTTCATTCATGCAGGCATCGCTGGCTAGGCCAATATTTATTGCCCATCCCTAATTGTCCTCGAGAAAGTGGTGATGAGCAGCCCTTGTGGTGTAGGTACACCCGCAGTGCTGTTAGGAAGGGAGTTCCAGGATTTTGACCCAGTGACAGTGAAGTATAGTCACTGTAGAAAACATGGCAGCCAATCTCTGCACTGCAAAATCCCACAACCAGCAACGGCCAAGTCGACCGTGATTTTTTTTTCTGATTGATGTTGATTGAGGAATAAATATTGGTCCCAGGAGAGTGGGGAGAACTCAGGAAGGAGACGCAACGAGAGAAATGAAGTGACAAATGGGCATGTCAAAGAAACTGAGAACTTCAGTGGGAGGGGGAGGTAGAATAGGAAACTCCAGCAGATCCCAGCAGACTCCAGCAAAGGTAGAAAAAAAGTAGTTCAACACCATAGTGAGGCATAGGCACCCTCCCACCATCACACCCACAGGGAAAGAGTGCCCAACCCAAGCACCAATTCTCTCCCCACCCATCCCTCAGTAAGAATTACAATTGGCGGTGTTGGGTTCGCTTGCTATTTGTGAATAATTTAACGCCGGTAATAATTCAATCAGAATGTGCCGCTGACCCACTGCTGTCGTGTCCATCATGGAGTTTGTATTCTAGTGGATGGGTTTAGTGGAAGAGAGGGAAATGGTTAAATTCCCTGACAATCATTTCTCGAACAGCCAGTAGTTAGTGAGGTGCCTAAGCTAGAGATTACCCAGGGGAGGTGACTTAACCTAACTGACTGAGGACTCCAGTCAAAGCAGTTTATTGACTGTCAAAGGTCACTGACCAATAATAAGGGATTCTGAAGGTGAAGGCAATGCTGTATCATCGAGCCACATGACAGCTATCCCATGAGTTGAATCCCCTCCCTACTCCCAGATCACAGTTGAGAGTCTAGAAATGTCTTCAGTTGTAAAGTGAGTGATCCCACCTCTCACAACATCCAGGCAACACTTTTTAAAAAAATCCATTCTTTGTGTGCGGTCACCGCTGGCCAGCATTTATTGCCCATCCCTAATTGCCCCTGAGAAGGTGGTGGTGAGCTGCCTGCTTGAACCGCTGCAGTCCATGTGGTGTTGCTGTTAGGGATTGATTTCCAGGATTTTAACCCAGCATAAATAAAGTTAATGGCGATATATTTCCAAGTTAAAATGGTGTGAGACTTGGAGGGTAACTTGCAGGTGATGGTGTTCCCATGCATTTGTTGCCCTTGTCCTTCTAGATGGTAGAGGCCGTGGGTGTGGATGGTGCTGTCTAAGGAGCCTTGATGAATTGCTGCAGTGTATCTTGTAGATGGTACACACTGCTGCTACTGTGCATCGGTGGCGGAGGAAGTGAATGTTTGTGGATAGGGTGCCAAACAGAGGATGTCCTGGATGGTGTCAAGTTTCTTAAGTGTTGTGGGAGCTGCACTCATTCAGGCAAGTGGGGAGTATTCCATCACACTCCTGACCTGTGCCTTGTAGATGGTGGACAGGCTTTGGGGAGTCAGGAGGTGAGTTACTCTTTGCAGAATTCCCAGCCTCTGACCTGCTCTTGTAACTACAGTATTTATATGGCCGACTCACATTCTGCTCCTGAGTTTGGACCCTGCTCTCGAGGTCCTTGTCCACTTGGCAAGTTGGTTTGATTCAAGTGCGACATCTGATGCTTAACCTCCACTTAGGGAAACAATCTAAGAAATAGTATTTTTACAGGGCCTTTTATGACCTCAGGACCAATACTTCCTCTGTTTACCTTTTGTTGTGTGCAGTTCATTGTTACTGTTAGTCGTCCCTTTAAGATTGATATACAGCCTCAAATGTGGACATCCGCTTGTGTCATGTCAAGAACATTCACAGTTTTTGCAGTCTAGATGGAAGATTCTCAACCAATGGAGTATTTTTGAAATATGGTCACTATCATAATGCAGGAAGTGCACAGCAAGATCCCACAAGCAGCCGTGTGACAATGTCCAGATAATCTGCTATTTAGTGATGCCGATTGAGGGTAAATATTAGCCAGGACATGGGGGATCGCTTGCTTGCTTTCCTTTCAAATGGTTGGCTGTGGGAACTCTTGCGTCCACCTGAGAGGGGAGATGTTTAATGACTCCCCTGAAAGATGGCACCGCAGCTAGTGCAGCACTGCCCCTGCACTGCAATTTTTAAGCATTGTCCCCCCCACACTGGATTATCATTTTATCAACTGGGAGATAATTCAGCAACGAAGAAATATCAGATTTTTCAACTCAGTGGCATACTTTGGCAGTTGGCTCCCCTCTTCCCTGTCCAAAAGGAGGCTGAATCTCGCTGAGGGGCTGTTTGTTGAACCCTGCCCACTCTCAACAACATCAGCTGAGGGGCCATCCTTGGCCGTGGTGCCAGTAGTCACGGCGCCAATTCATCCCACAGGAGCCTTGGCAGTAAGTGCAGTGTTGAGCACAGGGCCCACTAGGTGGCAGCATCAGTGAGCTACCACCTCCATTGTCATGAACAGTCTATGAAGCCAACATAATGAAGAGATTTTCGATCCCCCCTTTTTTCCCCCAATACTTTATATAGATTTTTCTTTTCCCACCTATTTCCATTATTTTTAAATGTATTTCCATCCATTGTTTTATCTCTACCTTTTAGCCTATTTCGATCCCTTCCCCCCACCCCACCCCCACTAGGTCTATCTGTACCTTGCTCGTCCTGCTTTCTACCCTTAATTAGCACATTCCTTAGATAATATCACCACCTTCAACACCTCTTTGTCCTTTTGTCTGTGATATCTTTTGTTTTATCTCCACCTATCACTGACCCTCTATCCAGCTCTACCTGTCCCACCCACCCCCACCCACCCACCCCTTAAACCAGCTTATATTTCACCTCTCTTCTATTTTTCCTTAGTTCTGTTGAAGAGTCATACGGACTCGAAATGTTAACTGTGTTCCTCTCCGCAGATGCTGCCAGACCTGCTGGGTTTTTCCAGCTATTTTTATTTTTATGACAAAGAGATTGTTCTTGACTGTCTCTCGCACCTTTCATAGAATCATAGAAATTTTCAGTATGGAGAGAGGCCGTTTGGCCTATCATGCCCATGCTGGCTGACAAGTGACCATCCAGCCTAATTCTGCTTTCCAGCTCTTGGTCCGTAGTCCGGTAGGTTGCGCACATCAGGTGCATACACAAGTACTTTTTAAATGTGATGAGGGTATCTGCGTCTCTCATCCATTCAGTCAGTGAGTTCCAGATCCCCACCACCCTCTGGATGAAAATGTTCCCCTCAAATTCCCTCTAAACCTTTGCATCTTAACCTAAATCCTGATATATAATAATGACTCCGACTATGGTGTGCAGGGCATGATTTCAAAATTTGCAGATGATACAAAGATTAGAGATGTTGTCAACTGTGATGAAGACAGTCTGGAACTTCAAAAGGACATGGACATGTTGGTGGATTGGGCAGACAAGTGGCAGATGAAGTTCAATGCAGAGAATTGTGAGGTGATTCATTTTGGCAGAACGAATATGGTGAGACAGTATAAAAGAAAGGGAGAAACTCTAAAGGAGGTGCAGGAACAGAGGGACTTCGGTGTATACGTACATAGGTCATTGAAGATGGCAGGGCATGTTGAGCGAGCAGTTAATAAAGCAGACAGTATCTTAGGCTTTATTAATAGGCGCACTGATTACAAGAGTGAGGAGGTCATGTTGAACTTGTATAAGACACTAGTTAGGCCTCATCTGGAGTACTGTGTCTAGTTCTGGGCACCATACTTGAGGAAGGATGTGAAGGCATTGGAGAGAGTACAGAGGAGATTCACAAGAATGATTCCAGGGATAAAGAACTGTGGCTATGAGGTTGGGACTGTTTACCTTGGAGAAAAGAAGGCTGAGAGGAGACCTGATAGAGGTATTCAAGATCCTGAGGGATATGGACAGGGTAAATCATGAGAAACTGCTCCCACTCAAGAGAACATCAAGAACTAGAGGGCACAGATTTAAAATAATGTGAAGTGAGGAAAAAATATTTTCCCCAGAATTTGGGTTTTTTTTATTATTCATTCAGGGGATGTTGGCTTCGCTGGCTGGGCCAGCATTTATTGCCCATCCCTAATTGCCCTTGAGAAGGTGGTGGTGAGCTGCCTTCTTGAACCGCTGCAGTCCATGTGGTGTAGGTACACCCACAGTGCTGTTAGGGAGGGAGTTCCAGGATTTTGACCCAGTGACAGTGAAGGAATGGCCGATATATTTTCAAGTCAGGATGGTGAGTGACTTGGAGGGGAACTTCCAGTTGGTGGTGTTCCCATCTATCTGCTGCCCTTGTCCTTCTAGATGGTAGTGGTTGTGGGGTGAAGTCTGGAATGAGCTTCCTGAAAAGGTGGTGGGGGCAGGTTCAATCAAGGCATTCAAAAGGGGATTGGGTTGCTACCTGAAAAAAGAGAATGTGCAGGGTTACGGGGATAAGGCAGGGGAGTGGGACTAGGTGGAATGTTCTTCCAGACAGCCAGTGCAGATTCGATAAGCCAAATGGCCTCTTTCTGCATTGTAAAGATTCTGTGATTCTGTGAAATCATTTATCCTGACCCCTATAATTTGTTACTCTTCAATTAGGTCTCCTCTTGGCCTCCCCTGTTCCAAAGGAAACATCCCCCAGTCAGTCCAATCTGAGCTCATAACTAAAATTCTCCAATACAGGCAACATCCTCATAAATCTCCTCTCTACCCTTTCTAGCGCATTCACATCATTCCTGTAGAGTGTTGACTGGAACTGCATGCAGCCCTCCAGCTGTGGCCTAACTAGAGTTTTAAACAGTTTCAGTATAACCTCCCAGTTCTTTTGTTGCATGCTGCCACTAATAAAGGAAAATATCTCTTCTAGCCTTCATGACCTCAGGATCTCCCAAAGCATTTTACAACCAACAAGATACTTTTTGAAATGTTGATTACTTGTGTATTTTTCATCACATGAAGTAAGCTGCTTGGAAAGTGCTCACTATTGGCTCAAAGATTTCTGTAAAATGCAACTACACACTGTGTTCTCTTGAACTGCTCCAGTCCAGAGACTTAGGCCCCTAATCCAGGGCGGCACTGCAAGGCAGTATTGAGGGAGTACATCACTGCCTTCTTGGGTAAAGATCTCATGACACTACATAATGAGAAGCAGATGAATTCTCCACAGTGCTCTGCCCAATATTTATCCCTCAACCAAACAGGTTATTGAGTCTTTTTTTTTGGATTGCAGTTCATGGGGTCCTGCTGCCGCATTGCCTACGTTACACCAGTGCTTATCTGGATTTTTTAAAGTGTTGTTGGTTGAGGGAATATTGGCCGAGACACCAGGGAAAATTCCCCTGTTCTTCCTTGAAATAATATCGAGTTGATACCTTTAATTAGCAGCATGATGAAATATGCCATCCTGGTGTTTATTCACATCAGATTGCACTGGTTCTACCCATTGCGGAGAATAAAAGATGGGATTTGCTCCTTTACACAATGGCAACTGATATTTATATAGTGCTTTCAATGTAGTTAAATGCCCTAAGGCACTTCGGAGGAACATTATCAAATGAAATTTAACACTGAGCAACGTATTGGGTCGGATGACTAAAAGCATGGTCAAAGGGGTAAGATTTGAGAAGGAGAGACTGGTAGAGAGGCAGGGATGGAATTCTAGAGATCAGGCCCTAGGCCAGGGATTGGCAGCCGTTTTCACCTGAAGAGCCATTTTTTAAAAAAATGTCGCCTAAATTAAAACCTTTTGTAGCCGCAAGATGAAAATTCAGCATTTCTCAACCAAATACTTAACCAATGACTAAGTGTCTCTATTAGAATGCATAAGTTGCATGTAAAATAAATAAAACCAATGTATTGAATTCACTTATCAATAAAATCAAATCAAAATTATACAGACCTAATTCTGAATTATCATGTTTTTTTTCACTTTTTTAACTATAATTTTGTTAGTAAGGCCATCCTTAAAACAAACTTTAAATTAAGATGCGTAGAATGAAGGCAATATTTTCTGCTATTGATTTTCATGTTTAAAAAAAGGCTTCTAATTTCACGTTGAGAGTCATTTAGCACCTCAGCTACACTAGAGCATTAATAGGCACATCCATTAAACCTGTTCCTTAAACCATAGACATTAGCTATAACCATGGTGTAGCTATACCACTCAAACATGTTTATTCAGAGCACAATGATGATTTTTCACTCAAGTAATCATTTGAAACCATAAAGTGCAGCATAATGATTAGTCTTTTATCCCCATAATAAAAAAACATGGTGCTTATTTGTCTTGACTTAATGTTTATTTTTAGGCTTTTTTCATATTAATGCGATTCAACTGGAAAAGTAGCTGCAAATGAGATGTTAATCTGGAATCCCTCACTCAGCCAAAACTGGTGCAACTAAGATCAAGAGGCCAGAATTGGAGGAGTTTTTTTTAAATTCACCCATGGGAAGTGGGCATGACTGACTCTGCCAGCATTTATTGTTCAGAGGGCATTTAAGAGTCAACCATATTGGTGTGGGTCTGGAGTCACATGTAGGCCAGACCAGGTCAGGAAAGCAGATTCCCTTCCTTAAAGGGACATCAGTGACCCAGATAGGTTTTTAATGATAATCAAAAATAGTCATCATCAGACTTTTAATTCCATCTGCTATGGTGGGATTTGAACCCGGGCTCCCAGAAAATACTAGTCCAGTGACAATGGTATGTTGGCCTTCACAGCCAGAGGATTTGAGTACAGGAACAGGGATGTCTTGCTGCAATTGTACAGGGACTTGGTGAGACCACACCTGGAATATTGTGTGCAGTTTTGGTCTCCTTATCTGAGGAAGGATGTACTTGCTATAGAGGGAGTGCAGCGAAGGTTTACCTGACTGATTCCTGGGATGGCAGGACTGACATGTGAGGAGAGATTGAGTCGATTAGGATTATATTCGCTGGAGTTCAGAAGAATGGGGGTGGGGGGTCTCATAGAAACCTACAAAATTCTAACAGGACTAGACAGGGTAGATGCAGGAAGGATGTTCCTGATAGTGGGGGAGTCCAGAACCAGGGGTCATAGTCTGAGGATATGGGGTAGACCATTTAGGCCTGAGTTGAGGAGAAATTTCTTCACCCAGAGAGTGGTGAGCTTGTGGAATTTGTTACCACAGAAAGTAGTTGAGACCTAAACATTGTATGTTTTCAAGAAGGAGTTAGATATAGCTCTTGGGGTGAAAGGGATCAAAGGATATAGGGAGAAAGCGGGAGCATATCATAATGAATGGCAGAGCAGGCTTGAAGGGCTGAATGGCCTACTCTTGCTCCTAGTTTCTATGCCATTACACCACTGCCTTCCTCTTGGAGAGTTATAAAGCCAGTGGAGGATAGAGAAATGGAGAGTGGAAGGATTTGGAAACGAGGATGTGAATTTGAAAATTGAGGCATGACTGGATTGGGAGCCAACGTAAGTCAATGCGCACAATATTGTCCAAGGCAGCAAGTGACCCAGGAACCTGCCATAGAGCAGAATCCCATAGAAAATGCAACATAGTCTGAATGACATGTTGAGAGAACTAAATAATTACACTGATTGGATAGTTAAATATTCCAGCCAGTAACACCTGCCAGTTCCTACTTCATGTGATTAGTTCCAGCCAGCAGGTTTATTGAGGGCGAGGTACAAGCTGCCAGAACTGATTCAAGGGGTGACCTCACTGTGAGCTGTACTGATTTGTCTCTGCATCATTGTAAATGGAATCACAAGAATTAGCACGAGTCAGAGTTTTGGCAGCAGAACTGAGGGCGCACAACACAGAATGACCTCCATGCTCCTGATTTACCATAGCCAACTCTGAGTGCTGCTGTCTGGGTTGAGCCCCTTCACCTCACTATTTCAGTTTCAGCCGTGGCTGAGTGGATAGCCTACCTGTTTCCAAGTCTGACGGCTTATGGGTTTGAGTCTCACTCCAGGTGCTTGAGCCCTTAGTCCACTGACATTCCCAACGAGTACTGAGGAAGTGCAGCACTATCAGAGGTGCTGAGGTTTGCTTTAGAACATGTTAAATCAAGGCCCTGCCTACTTGCTGATAAAAGGTCATTTGAAGAGGAACAAGGGAGTTTGGATATCTTGGTTAACCTCAACCCTTCAACCAACACCATCAAAAGAGACTATCCTGTTTAACTCATTGCTGTTTGTGGGATCTTGCTGTGCAAATTAACATGGATCAGTGGGAACAGGGCGGTGAAAGAGTAATGGGACAAACTGGATGAACTTGACTGCAGAGCTGCCTCAGGCACAATAGGCCAAATGGCCTGCTCCTGTGCTGTATCATTGAACGCTTCCATTGTGGAATGTGCAACCAGGGGTTGAAGCAAATGTCATGGATAAGCATGAGGGAGATGGGAGTAGAAATACATGCTGGGAGGGAGGGGGAGGGGGAAATGAAATGGGATGGGGTGGGGGGCGGGGGGAGGGGGGGAGAGGAGGTTGGTGTGCAGGATAAATACTGGCAGAGATCTGTTGGCCCGAGTTGCTCTATTGTTCTGTACGAGAACATTGAGGAGATGAGCGTGAGACTAAGTGACTGAACGAGCTTTGAATGAAAGGGAGCATTAATGAGACAATGAGAGGGAATAACTGAGAAGGAGGAACAAGGGATGGTGAGAGAATGAAAGAAAGAATAGAAAGAGGAAATTAGTGGTAGGGATTGAGAGAGAATGAAGGAAGGAGTGGAAAATAAAGAATAAAAATGATTCAAGCAACAGAGAGAAGAACTAAAAACACATGATAGAGATGTATTCATTCCAATTGTTAATTGAGTTCCTATGTGATGCATTGTTCCAATAATGGGCAGTGGAATTTTCTGCTCCCAGTTGTTACGGATTTCAGTTTTGTTAACCATAACACCCAGTTCATCTTTACTTCCACTGCCACTATTTTCAGTCAGGGAGACGTTGACACAGCAATAACCACAACACTAACATCAAAAAGTGTTATGAATTATCCACTCATGTGTGGTAGTACAGTTTGCTTCTGTCATGTACAAAGTTATGAAAGTTTAAAGTTTCACAAGTACTTAATGAATGCCCTGTATATGCATTATTAATAATTTGTGTATATGCATATGTAGTTAATGCATGTGTAATATAGATTACGTGTGTATATAATTTCAACCTCGGTGTATCATTTGACCCCGAGATGTGTTTTGACAACATAACTGTAAAGTCACTCAGGTCGTCTATTCCCACCCCCTTGACTTCGCCCCTGCCTCAAATCATCTGCTGCTGAAACCCTCATCCATGCCTTTGCTTGGCTTTGACAATCACAACCCACTCCTGGCTGGTTTTCCATATTCGAACCCTAGGTAAACCTGAGCTCATCCTAACGCACACCAAGTCCCACTTACCCATCACCCCTGTGCTCACTGACCTACCCTCACACCCGGCCAAGCAACGGCCTGCATTTGAAATTCCGCTCCTTGTTTTCAAATCCCTCCGTGGCCTCACTCCTCCCTTTTCCCTGTTATCTCCTCCAACCCCGCGAGAAATCTGCTCTCCTTCAATTCTTCAACCCTGCGAGATATCTTCAACCCTGCGAGATATCTGCTCTCCTTCAATTCTGGCCTCTTGAGCAATCTGCTCTCCTTCAATTCTTCGACCTTGCGAGATATCTGCTCTCCTTAAATTCTGGCCTCTTGAGCATCCCCAATTTTAGCCACTCCATCAGTGGTGGCCATGACTTCAGCTACCTGGGTCCAAAGCTCTGGAATATTCCCTCCCGAAGCCTCGCTTTCCTCCTTTAAGTCTCCCTGATTGACCAAGCTGCTGCTCACCTGTCCTGTCCGAGCTGCCTCATTGCTCTTATGATGCTGCCGGGAAGCAAGTTGGGATGTTTTAGCACATTAAAGGCGCTATATAAATGCACACTGACTGTTTTATGCACGGGAGTGTGATTCTCCTTTAAAAGAAATGTGGGGATGTTTCAGGGGCGTGTGTGAGAGGCGGGGAACTAATTGGCCCCTCCTCGCCTTCTGCAAATTGCTTTGGATAGAGAGAACGAGAGGGGGAGGTAGTGAAGAACATTGAGCTCGCAACCTCGGGACATCGGCTTACAATTACAACTACTTTAAACAAAGCCAGCAGCGAGAAATAGACAGCGAAATAGAGTGAAATTGACAGAGAGAGGGAGTGAAATTGACCAAGCAATAACCTGGGGATTTACAGCTAAATCAAGTCTGATTCGGTTTATTCCTTTTTTTTAAGCACAGGAGCTCCGTGTGTGTGTGTTTTAAGCTTCTCTTAATTGCAATACAATTATCCCTGAAGCTCCAGTACACACACACACACCCCGATACAAATCGGCACAGAGTTACTCTGTAACCTTACAGTGTTCGCTAATAAAGGACATTGGTGTCTGATCAACTCGTCCCCGTTGCAGCGACAATCGCTGTCTCTCCCCCCTCTCTCTCTCTCTCTCTCCCTCGTTTACAATCATTATTAAATAAAGTCAGAAAGGTCACTTTTCAGCCGCCTCGGGAGTTTCCTGAAAGGAGAAAGCGTTTGGGCTTGTGACTGAAACCTCAGGTGGATAAGAATAAATCCGAGGTAAGTGCATTGTTTCTCTGTGACAATTTTGTGTGTGTGTGTGTGTGTTGTATTTGTGCTGGTGACAATGAAGCTGGTTGAAGATTCGTTGGTCTGTTAATGTGCCCACATGCTTTGTGTGCAAGTCTGTTTATAGTCTTCAGTTTTGTGATTTAATAATTTGAGAATCATCTCCATTCCTGCACTGATCCTTTTTGCTGATTTGAAAAAAAAAGCCTTTGTCAGGTCTGTTTGGTAAGAAGCTCCTTCTCTGAGTATTTGTGTGTGTGTGTTATATATAATTTTGGGTATTTATTTGTCTTTTGATATATGATGCCGAGTTATAATTTTGTGCATCATTTATTTTCATATAGGATGTTTCCTATATAGTAAGCGTTGGGTGTTTTGGATGTCCCTGCTTTAGCGTTTCCCCTGCTGATTACATACACACTGACCTGCTGGAGTAGGGTTCTGTGTAGTGCTGTGTGTCTGCTTCTGAGAGAGGGAATCAATGGGAGCCGTGTTGTGGGGGTGGGAGGGAGTGGGAGAGAAAAAAAAATCCTGCAAAGGTGTCCAGACAGAGGTTGGCGAGGCTGGATGAGGTGAAGGCCTCCCCTTCCCTTTAAACAGCTGGAAGCATTTCCTCCTTGAAACAGTTTGGCTGGACTGGAGAGCTTGATTCACTTGTTTACAGTTGCATTGTTGGAGTTGATGACATTGCTGGTCATTCCCTCTGACCCTTCAGTCTCCAGTTTGCGGGCTCTCAAACATTCCCCACTAATTGAGAAATTCTCTGTGTTTCGCATTTTTCTTTCTAGAGTCCACTTTCCCTCAATCTCTTTCCCCCACCCCCCCTCCACAAATTTGTCATCTTTTACCCACTGCCCTTGCCCTCAGTAATCCCACCCCTGTTCTCCTCCCCTCCCGTCCCCTGCCAATTCTCTTCCTGTTGCTCCTCTGTCTTTGCCCCCAGTGTCCCAGTTTTATCATCTCCTTTCCCCCCACCCCCAGCCATCGTTCCTGTCCACACTGTTCCTCCCTTTCCCCCCACCACCTCGATTCCTGACCCTTACTGTGGGTGAGAGTAAGGTGGGGGGGGGGGGTGGGGGGGGGTTGCTGGTTGTTGGGGGGGCCGGTGGGTGGGGGGTGGTGGTGGTTGGGGGGGGGACTGGTTTCCTAGGTGATTGCTGCTCTCCGCTACCTCACCCCAGGGCTAGAGGCGATTGCTGCTTTATGTTACTTAATCCCACATTTCCCTCCAACTGTACCCCTCTTGCCCACCTGTTGCCTGGACTCCAGGGGATTCCTTCTCTGAGTGACTCAATGTCTTTATGCCAAGGCCCACTGGCATTGATATCACATCTGTAACTGTGAAAAACATCCTGAGGTGCTCGAGGGAGGGGCAGGAGGAGATATTGGCAGCAGGTGACCAAAAGCTTGGTCAAAGTTTGATCCTAAGGAGAGAATTTAAAAAAAAACGTAACTATGTATAAAAATAGGGAAGTCTTGTTAAAACTATGCAAGGCACTAGTTAGACCACACCTAGAATACCGTGAACAGTTTTGGTCCTCTTATCTAAGGAAAGATGTACTGGCATTGGAGGCAGTCCGAAGAAGGTTCACTAGGTTGATCCTGGGTATGGAAGGATTTTCTTATGAGGAGAGGTTGAGCCTGTACTCATTGGAGAGTACAGAAGAGGTGATGGCGTAGTGGTATTGTCACCGGACTAGTAATCCGGAGACCCAGGGTAATGACCCTGGGTTCGAATCCTACCTCAGCAGACGGAACTAAAAATCTGGAACTAAAAACCTAATGATGACTGTGAAACCATTATCAATTGGTTCACTAATGTCCTTTAGGGAAGGTCCCTGGTCTGGCCTACATGTGACTCCAGACCCACAGCAATGTGGTTGACTGTTAACTGTCCCCTGAAATGGCCCAGCAAGACACTCAGTTGAAACAAACCGTTTCAATGAGGTCTTCATTCAGCAACACTACTGACCGAGCTGGCTGATTCCGAAAGGACACAGCTGCTAGACAGGATCTGCAGCAGGTGGTGAGGGAACCAACAAGAGGGAAAAGGATGCTTGACCTCATCCTCACCAACTTGCCTGCCTGCTGCAGATGCATCCATGATAGAATCAATAGGAGTGACCACCGCACAGACATTGTGGAGACAAAGACAAGCCTTCACATTGAGGATACCCTCCATCATGTTGGTGTGGCACTACCACCATGCTAAATGGGATAGATTTTGAACAGATCTAGCAACTCAAGACTGGGCACCCGTGAGGTACTGTGGGCCATCAGCAGCAGCAGAATTGTACTTGAACACAATGTGTAACTTCATGGCCCAGCATTTCCCCCCCTCGACATTACCATGAAGCCAGGGGATCAACCCTGGTTCAATGAAGAGTGCCTAAAAATGAGTTGTCAACCTGGTGAAGCTATAACACATGTTGTTTGGCTTGCAAGTAGTCCTAAGCAGCAAGTGATAGACAGAACTAAGTGAACCTGCAGCCAATGGATCAGATCTAAGCTCTGCAGTCCTGCCACATCTAGTCGTGAATGGTGGTGGACAATTAAACAACTCACTGGAGAAGGATACTCCACAAATATCCCCATCCTCAATGATGGGGGAGCCCCGCACATCAGTGCAAAAGATAAGGCATTTGCTACAATTTTCAGCAAGTGCAGAGTGGATGATCCATCTCACACTCCTCCAGAGGTCCCCAGCATCACAGATGCCAGTCTTCAGCCAATATGATTCGCACCACATGATATTAAGAAACAGCTGAAGGCATTGGATACTGCAAAGGCAATAGGCCCTGACAATATTCAAGCAATAGTACTGAAGACTTATGCTCCAGAACTTGCCACTCCCCTAGCCAAGTTGTTCCAGTACAGCTACAACACTGGCATCTACCTGGCTATGTGGGAAATTGCCCAGGTATGTCCTGTACACAACAAGCAGGACAAATCCAACACGGCCAATTACCACCCCATCAGTCTACCCTCCATCAATAGTAAAGTGATGGACGGGGTCATCAACAGTGCTATCAAGCAGCACTTGCTCAGCAATAACCTGCTCACTGACGCACTGTTTAGGTTCTACCAGGGCTATCAGCTCCTGACCTCATTACAGCCTCGGTTCAAACATAGACAAAAAAGCTGAACTCCTGAGGAGAGGTGAGAGTGACTGCCCTCGACATCAAGGCTGCATTTGGCCGAGTGTGGCATCAAGTAGCCCTAGCAAAACTGGAGTTCATGGGAATCGGGGGGGAAAACTCTCTGCTGGTTGGAGTCATACCTAGCACACATGCCGTGAATGAATAAAACCAAAAGAATGAGAGGTGACCTTATTGAAACATATAAGATTATTGGGGGCTTGACAGGGTAGATGCAGAGGTTGCTTCCCCTTGTGGGAGAGTCTAAGACCAGAGGGCATAATCTCAGAGTAAGGGGTGCCCATTTAAAACAGAGATGAGGAGGAATTTCTTCTCTTAGAGGGTAGTGAATCTGTGGAATTCTTTACAGCAGAGGGCTGTAGAGGCTGGGTCGTTAAGTATATTCAAGGCTGAGATTGACAGATTTTTAATCAGTAAGGGAATCAAGGGTTATGGGGAAAAGGCAGGAAAGTGGAATTGAGGATTATCAGATCAGCTGTGATCTCATTGAATGGTAGAGCAGACTCGATGGGCCGAATGGCCTACTTCTGCTCCTACGTCTTTTGTTCTTACAGGTTTGCGGAGGGAATTCCAGAGCTTTGGGCTTGGAGAGCTGAATGCACAGCCACCAAGGGGGAGGTGGTGCAAATCGGGGGATGTGCATGAAGCCTGAATTGGAGGAGAGCAGAAATCTTTGAGGGCTGTAGGGCTGGAGGAGGCTACACAGATAGGGAGGGTCTGAGTGTGAAAATGTGAATTTGTGTTGAGATGCTGGGAGATTGCACCATCCAATGTTGAGAGCATTAGAAAGCATAACCAGAGGCCATCAATAGAAGATAGTCGCCAAGAATAATTGCCTGTAGGATTTCTTGGCGACTATCTTCTTTACCTAAAGAGTGGTGAGAACTCGCTATCAAAGAGAACGTTTGAAGTGAATCATATAGATACATTTAAGGGGAAGCTGGATAAGCAGGTGAGAGAGAAGGAAATAGAGAATTACGATGGTAGATGAAGAATGGAGGAGGCTATAATGTAGCATAACTGCCAGCATGGACTGGTTGGGCTGTCTGGCCACTTTCTTTGCCATATATACTATGTTCGTCAGCTGGCGATGGGTCAGTGGGATTCAGTTTGGGCTGGGATATGGGCAGCTTTGGAGGAGGTTTCAGATAGGTCACTGCACTCCTCCTGTCAACAGAAATCTGTTCACTACAAGTGTCACTATGGATTCCTAATTTGGGGAAGCGGTGAATGTAATGGTAATGTTACTGGACTAGTATTCCAGAGGCCCAGGCTAACGCTCTGGGGACACAGGTTCAAATCCCACCATGACAGCTGGTGGAATTTATATTCAATTAATAAAGATTTGTAATTGAAAAGGCCCAGCCATCTGATTCACTAATGTCCTATAGGGAAGGAAATCTACTGTCCTTACCTGGTCTGGCCTGCATGAGTCTCCAGCAATGTGGTTGACTCCTAACTGCACTGAAAGGCAATTAGGGATGGGCAACAAATGCTGGCTTTGCCAGCAATGGCCACGTCCCTTGAACAATTTAAAAAAAAAAATTGCCTCACTCCCTGGAGCACTCCCTGTTTAGTTCCTGGGTCGAGCTAATTTTTGGGAAAAAAAATGAGGTTGGGCGACATTGACTGAGTGCAATTGTCGATCTCGCTCTGAAGCAACGAGTGATTTGTATACCCCAACTTGTTTAATGGCAACAAAAAGTTGGAGAGATGGAGAGCAAGCCTATTGGCATTGAAGCAGACATGCCCCCTATCTATCATGTGGTTAATTTTTCAAATCTGCCTTAAGTTGAGAACCGGTTTAAACCAAGATGAAATGAATGCAAGTCAATGAGACCAAATGGGTTTGAGGAGCTGGTCATTTCTTCACAACCCCTTCCTCCAAGTCTTGAGACTCTACAACGCTGCAGTGGAGAGGCGATGGCGTAGTGGTATTGTGCTGGGCTAGTAATCCAGAGACCCAGGGTAATGCTCTGGGGACCCAGATGGTGGAATTTGAATCCAATAGAAATCTGGAATTAAAAGACTGATGATGACCATGAGCCATTGTCGATTGTTGTAAAAACCCATCTGGATGACTCATGTATCTTACCTGGTCTGGCTGACATGTGACTCCAGAACCACAATGGTTGACTCTTAACTGCCCTCTGAACAAGGGCAATTAGGGATGGACTGTAGATGTTGGCCTTGCCAACGACGCCCACATCGCATGATTGAACAAATAAAAAAGATACCTCTGCCTTCCTTCAATTCTGGCCTCTTGTGTGACCCCAATTTGAATCATTCCAGCATTGACGGCCGTGCCTTCAGATATCGAAGCCTCAAGCTCTGGAATTTCCTCCCTAATCCTTGCTCCGCTTCTTCCTTAAAGACAGTCCTGAAAGCCTACCTCTATTTAAAGACAGTGTATTTATATGGTGCCTTCCACAGTCGCCAAATATTCCAAAGTGATTTACAGCCATAGAAGGATTTCTGAGGTGTAGTCATTGTTGTAATGTTGAGAACATGGTAGCTAACTCATGTATCACAGGATTCCACAAACAACCAAGAGATAATGACCAGATCATCCGTTTTTAGTGATGTTGATTTGGGGATAAATACTGGGGTGAACTCCCTCGCATATTGAAATAATGCCCTGGGATCCTTTGCCGCCCAAGGGCAGGCGAGAAACAGCACCTGCTAAGGTACAGCACTCCCTCAGTACTGCACTGGGAGAGGTTTTGTTCTCATGCATGGGATGTGGGCATCACTGGCTAGGCCAGCATTTATTGCCCATCTCTAATTGCCCTTGAGAAGGTGGTGGTGAGCTGCCTTCTTGAACCGCTGCAGCCCATGAGGTGTAGGTACACCCACAGTGCTGTTAGGAAGGGAGTTCCAGGATTTTGACCAAAGCACTTAAGTCCTGGAGCAGGTCCTGAACCTACAACCTCCTGATTCAGAGGCAAGAGGGCTACCAACTGAACACAGCTGACACAGACACTAATATGTGGCTAATATGTATGTGGCTTGGAGTTGAAATGTGTTCCTGTGATGTTTAAATACATTTGTCAGCCTCCACTCCCTTGCCCCACCTGCAGCCTCCGAGAGTGTCCCAAAAATCCAAGGTTAAATTTGCCAAATCTCCTCCCCTTCTCTTTTTGAGTTTGGAGTCCTCTGATATATGGGCTTTAGGTCCTTGGTGCAAATTTCTCAGCAATCACAGGCAAGACATTTCATATAATTGTTGCGAGAGGAATTCTGGCACCAACCCACTGCCTGGAAAAGGAAGAGGGACAAGTTGGGAATGCTTTGCACTTATTAATTTGTTATAAAATGTTGGAATTGCTGTGGTTGTGTTATATTAGTGATCATGCCTTCAACTGCCTTGGCTATACACCCTAGAATCTCCTCCATAAACCTCTCACCCCCTTGAAGTTGTTCCTGGCAGCCCACCTCTTTGACCAAGCTTACGGTCATCTGTCCTGATATCACCTTATGTGGCTTTGGTGTCACATTTTGTTTGGTAATCAATCCTGTGAAACCCTCAGGATGTTTTGCCTCATTAATGTTAATCTCCATTCAATGTGTCACCTTTTGAGTTGCGCTCCTGAAAATGAGAGTAACGAGGAGACGTGCATTTATAGAGCACCTTTCATGACTGCAGAGCATCCAAATGTGCTTCCAAGCTAATGAAGTTATCTTGAAGTGTGGTCACTGTTATAATGTACAAAACATGGCTGTCACTTCACACACCAAGCTCCCACAAACAGTCATGTGACAATAGCTCGTCCACTTCTTTGAACGATGTTGATTGAAGGGTAAATATTGGGCAGGACACCCAGGGTAACTTCTCCGCTCTTGTTCAAATTGGTAATCTTTTGTGACCACCTGAGAGCCTTGGTTTACTGTCTCACCTGAGAGACAGCACCTCCTTTAGTGCAATTCTCCTTCAGTGCTGCACAGGAGTGTCAGCTTAGATTTTGTGCTCAAACCCTGGAGTGGGACTTGATACTGAGATGAGTGCTACCCACTGAGCTGTGACTGACCCCTCATATCATCTGTATGATGATCATGGGGCTTCACCACCTCAGAGTGTGTGCCTAACTTGTGTGATTTGGCTTGTGGGCCGTCTAATACTATCAGCAAAACTTTCTACTCCTTTCTCCCTTGAGTGTTTTTCCATCTTCCTCTTAATTGGATCTAATCATTCACCTAACTCATTCCCTGTGATAGCAAGTTCCACATTCCCACCACTCGCTGGGCAAAAATCTTTCAGGAATACCTTCAATCGGGATTGGAAACCGTAAATATTTGGGAAAGGCAAATATGTCACGCACATGGCCTCCTGGGTACTACTTGCATCAGCTGCCTGGGGGGTGGGGATTCACGGTGTGTTTGCTTCTGCACTGACTGCAAGTGTTTTTGTGTGTAAGGTCAATGCAGTTACTTAAAATCGTTGAATCTTACAGCACAGAAGGAAGCCATTTGGCCCATTGAGCCTGTGTTGGCAGCTTGAAAGAGCTGTCCAGCTTAGTCCAACACTTGCTTCCCCATAACCTTTCAAAATAGCTAATTTATATGTATAGCCAATTCCCTTTTGAAAGTTGCTATAGAATCTGATTTCAAACAAGTTATTGAGATCAATAACGTGCAGGGAAAACAATTCTCCTTGGTATTCCCTCTAGTTCTTTGACCAATTATTTTAAATCAATGACCTCTGGTTATTGACCAACTTGCCAGGGGAAAGAATTTCTCTCTATTTGGAAAGGGAAAAAAAGGAGAACGGGTGATGGTATTGATCAAGGCGAGCACTGCAGTGCTGGAGAGAGAGGATATCCCGGAGGGGTCAAGGGCAGAATCTATTTGGCTAGAGCTCAGGAACCAAAATGGTGCAATTCCATTGCTCAGTGTAGTCTTTGGGCCCCAAACTAGTGGGAAAGATGTAGAGGAACAAATTTGCAAAGAAATTACAGGGAGGTGCAATAATTCGATTAGGTATAATTGAGGAATTTAATAATCCAAATATAGACTGGGATGGGGTTAATGTAAAGGGCAGAGAGGGGCATCAGTGCCTAGAGTGGATTTAGGAAATTCTTTTACAGCAGTATGTTTCCAGTCCACCGAGGAAGAAGTGCCGAGTGGATGATCCATCTCAACCTCCTCCAAAGGTCCCCGGCATCACAAATGTCAGCCTTCAGCTAATTCGATTCATTCCATGTGATATCAAGAAATGGCTGAAGGCACTGGTATTGCAAAGGCTCTGGACCCTGACAATATTCTGGCAATAGTACTGAAGACTTGTGCTCCGGAACTTCCTGTGTCCCTAGCCAAGCTGTTCCAGTACAGCTACACCACTGGCATCTACCCGGCTACGTGGAAAATTGCCCAGGTATGTCCTGTACACAAAAAGCAGGACAAATCCAACCTGACCAATTACCGCCCCATCAGTCTACGTTCCATCGTCAGTGAAGTAATGGAAGGGATCATCAACAGTGCTATCAATCAGCAGGCGCTTAGCAATAACCTGCTCACTTACACCCAGTTTGGGTTCTGCCAGGGCCACTCAGCTCCTGACCTCATTACAGCCTTGGTGCAATCATGGACAAAAGAGCTGAACTCCCGAGGTGAGGGGAGAGTGACTGCCCTTGACATCAAGGCAGCATTTGACTAAGTGTGGCATCAAGGAGCCCTAGCAAAACTGGAGTCAATGGGAATCAAGGGGAAAACTCTGCTGGTTGAAATTATACCTAACCCAAAGGAAGATGGTTGTGGTTGTTGGAGGTCAGTCATCTCAGCTCCAGGACATCACTGCAGGAGTTCCTCAGGGTAGTGTCCTCGGCCCAACCATCTTCAGCTGCTTCATCAATGACCTTCCTTCCATCATAAGGTCAGAAGTAGGGAATGTTCGCTGATGATTGCACAATGTTCACCATTTGTGACTCCTCAGATACTGAAGCAGCCCATGTCCAAATGCAGCAAGACCTGGACAATATCTAGACTTGGGCTGATAAGTGACGAGTAACATTCACACCTCAAGTGTCAGGCAATGACCATCTCCAACAACAGAAAATCTAACCATCGCCCCTTGATATTCAATGGAAATACCATCACTAAATCCTCCACTATCAACATCCCAGGGTTTACCATTGACCAGAAACTGAACTGGACTTGCCATGTAAATACTGTGGCAAGAGCAGGTCAGAGGCTAGGAATCGTGCTGTGGGTAACTTGCCTCCTGACTCCCTAAAGCCTGTCAACCATCTACAAGGCACAAGTCAGGAGTGTGATGGAACACTCCCCACTTGCCTGGATGAATGCAGCTCCAACAATACTCATGAAGCTTGACACCATCCAGGACAAAGCTGTCCACTTGAATGGCCCATATCCACAGCCATTCACTCCCTCCACCACCGACGAACAGTAGCAGCAGTGTGTACCATCTACAAGATGCACTGCAGCAACTCGCCAAGGCTCCTTCCAAACCCACAACCATTACCATCTAGAAGGACAAGGGCAGCAGATAAGTGGGAACACCACCACCTGGAAGTTCCCCTCCAAGCCACTCACCATTCTGACTTGGAAATATATCGCTGTTCCTTCACTGTCGCTGGGTCAAAATCCTGGAATTCCCTTCCTAACAGCACTGTGGGTGTTCCTACACCACATGGACTGTACCGGTTCAAGGAGGCTGCTCACCACCACCTTCTCAAGGGCAACTAGGGATGGGCAATAAAAGCTGGCCCAGCTAGCGAAGTCCACATATGTGAATGAATAATAAAAAAAGCACTGTTAGACCTGGTTCTTTGGAATGAGGGAAGCTAAGTGTTAGTGGGAGAACATTCAGAGGACAGTGATCATTGTATCATAAGGTTTAGGTTGACCACGGAAAGGGCAGAAGGAACGGTGCAGACTAATAATAATTAACTTGGGAAAGACAACTGCAATGGGGTAAGAACTAGTCTAGGCTGAATTAACTGGATCAAAGGTTGGCAGGAAAAATGGTAATTGATCAATGGGTTACCTTCAAAGAGGAGGAAGTTTTGGCACAGTCAAGGATATTACCTTGAAAGGGAAAGTTAGAGCAGACAAATCCAGAGCTCCCTGAGTAACTAAAGAGACGAAGAAGAAGAAAAAATGTGCTTATGACAGATGTCAGGTGGATAACACAATGGAGAACCAGGCTGAATATAGAAGCTTCAGAAGCAAAGAGAGAGTGTGGAAAGAGACTGGCAGCTAACATAAAAGGGAATCCCAAAATCTTCTATAGACTTACATAAATAGTAAAAAGTTGCTTAAAAAGAAGGGTGGGGCTGATTAGGGACCAAAAAGGGGGTTTTTACATGAAGTCGGGGGCATAGCTGAGGTGTTAAATGAATACTTTGCATCTGTCTTTACCAAGGAAGATGCTGCTGCCCAGGTCATGGTGAACCAGGAAGTAATTAATACACAAGAAGGGTTGTATTGGATAGGCTATCTGTACTTAGTTATTAAGGAACTAGGACTGGATGAGATACATGGAGTGATATTAAGGCAAGTGAGAATGGAAATTGAGGAGGCAGTGGCCATAGTTTTCCAGTCGTCCATAGACTCAGGGGTGGTGCCAGAGAACTGGGGAATTGCAAATGTTATACCTTGCTCAAAAAATCGTGTGAAGATCAGCCCAGCAACTACAGACCTCAGTGGTGGGGAAACTTCTACAAACAAAGCTCCGGGGCAAAATTAATATCACATGGAAAAATGCAGCTTAATTAAGGGAAGCCAACACGGAGGAGGATTTACCCCTTGGTGAGCGGGCCTGAGAACGTTTGGCCGATTAACGGCCAGCCAGTGTGAAAAACGCGCCAGGAGCCTCAGCGCTGCCGGTGTGGGGGTGGGAGGAGGGCGAGCGCTGAATTGTGCGCATGCGCAGGGAAGCGCACACTGCCAGATCGCGAAGGTGCGCGCTGACGTTGGAATGCTCGCCCGACATCGTCGCGCACTATCTCACTCCCGTTCGGGTCAGGCAGGCATGTGCCTACCCGAGGGATGGGAAACTCTGCCCATGGATTTCTCAAGGGAAAATCAAGTTTCATTAACGTGCTGGAGTTTTTTTTTTGGAAGCTGTAACAGAGTGAGTTGATGAGGGCAATGCTGTTGATGTGGTGTACATGGACGTTTGATACGGTGCCACACAACAGACTTGTGAGCAACGTTAGAGCTTATGGAATAAAAGGGACAGTAGCAACATAGATATGGAATTGTCTTAGTGACAGGAAACAGTGGTTAATGGGTGTTTTTTGAGCTGGTGGGAGGCTTGTAGTGGAGTTCTGTGGAGGAGGGGGGGGTTAATGTTGGGATGCTTGCTCTTCCTCATGTATATTAATAACCTAGAGCTTGGTGTACAGGGCACAATTTCAAAATTTACAGCAGATACAAAACTTGGAAACATTGTGAACTGTGAAGAGGATAGTGTAGAACTTCAAAAGATGTAGATAGATAAGTTGTAGAATGGGCGGGCAGGTGGCAAATAAAGTTCAATGAGGAGAAATGTGAAGTGATTCATTTTGGTAGGGAGGACATGAAGAGACAATTTAAAATAAAGGGTATAACTGTAAAGGGGGTGCAGGAGCAGAGGGATCTGGTGTATTTGTGCATAAGTCATTGAAGGTGGTAGGACAGGTTGAGACCATGGCTGATAGACCATACAGTCTCCTGGGCTTTATTAATAGGAGCAAGAGTGCAAGAGCAAGGAGGTTATGTTGAACTTGTACAAGACACTAGTTTGGCCTCCGCTGGAGTACTTCGTTCAGTTCTGGGTGTTGCACTTTAGGAAGGATGTGAAAGCATTGGAGAGAGTGCAGGAAAGATTCACAATAATGTTTTTAATGATGAGAAACTTCAGTTATGAAGGTAGGTTAGGACTGTTCTTGAAAAAGAGAAGGTGGAGAGGAGTTTTGATCGAGGTCTTCAATGTCCTTAGGGTCCTGGACAGAGCAGATAGGGAGAAACTGTCCGACTTCTGAAAGGATCGAGAATGAGAGGGCACAGATTTAAAATAATTGGCAAAAGACGAAACAGCAATATGAGAAGAGAGTTTTTCACGCAGCGCGTGGTTCGGGTCTGGAATGTACTGCCCGAGTGTGGTGGAGGCAGGTTCAATCGAGGCACTCAAAAGGGAATTGGATTATTATCCGAAAAGGAAGAACGTGCCGGGTTACGGGGAGAAGGCAAGGCAATGGCATTGAGTGAATTGCTCATTTGGAGAGCATGTACAAACTTGATGGGCTGAATGGCCTCCTTCTGCATTGTGACAAATCAGATTCAGTGTGATATGTTTTGTCAAGAACCACACTTCATTTTGAACAAAAACAAAAATACCTGGACAACTCAGCAGGTCTGACAGCATCTGCAGAGAGGAACACTGTTAACGTTTCAAGTCTGTATGACTCTTCATCAGAACTAAGGAAAAATAGAAAAGAGGTGAAATATAAGCTGGTTTAAGGGGGGGTACAGGTAGAGCTGGATAGAGGGCCATTGATAGGTAGAGATAACCAAAAGATGTCATAGACAAAAGGACAAAGAGGTGTTGACGGTGGTGATATTATCTAAGAAATGTGCTAATAGGTGACATTAAGGGTGGAAAGCAGGATGAGCAAGTGACAGATAGCCCTAGTGGGGTTGGGGTGGGGGGAAGGGATCGAAATAGGCTAAAAGGTAGAGATAAAACAGTGGATGGAAATACATTTAAAAATAATGGAAATAGGCGGGAAAAGAAAAATATATGTAAATTATTGGAAAAAGGGGGATTGGAAAGGGGATGGGGATGGTGGAGAGAGTTCATGATCTAAGGTTGTTGAACTCAATATTCAGTCCGGAAGGCTGTAAAGTGCCTAGTCGGAAGATGAGATGCTGTTCCTCCAGTTTGCGTTGAGCTTCATTTTGAACACCTCTAACAAATCTCCCCTTAACCTTCCCTGCTCCAAGGAGAACAATCCCAGTTCTGCCAAACTCTCCACAATAGCTGAAATGCTGTCATCCAGGTATTGTTCTCGGAAATCTCTCCTGCAGCTTATTCAAGGGCTTGACATCCTGCCTAAAGTTCGGTGCCCAGAATTGTACACAATACTCCAGCTGAGGCCCAACCAGTCATTTGTAATGGTTTAGGAATAGTTCCTTATTTTTGCACTCATTGCCCTTATTTATGAATTGAAGTATCCCATACACCCAACTAAACACCTTTTCAACAGGTTCTACTATTTTCAAGGATTTACAAACATCCACCCTCACCTGTAAAGTACCATTTGGAGTGTGTAACTTCAGACTCGCCTGCATTAAATTGCATCCGCCAAGTGTTGGCACATTCCACCAGACTATCTACTCCCGAAGCCTGCTCCTATCCCACTCACTACAAACCAGTATAATATAATTTTAAAAAATATTTTTTGAAGGGATGTGGGCTTCACTGGCTGGGCCAGCATTTATTGCCCATCCCTTGAGAAGGTGGTGGTGAGCTGCCTTCTTGAACCGCTGCAGTCCATGTGGTGTAGGTACACCCATAGTGTTGTTAGGAATGGAGTACCAGGATTTTGACCCAGCGACAGTGAAGGAACGGCGACATATTTCCAAGTCAGGATGGTGAGTGACTTGGAGGGGATCTTCCAGGGGGTGGTGTCCCCACCTAGCTGCTGCCCTTGTCCTTCTAGATGGTAGTGATCATGGGTTTGGAAGGTGCTACCTAAGGAGCCTTGGTGAATTCCTGCAGTGCATCTTGTAGATGGTACACACTGCTGCTACTGTGCATAGGTGTGCAGGGAGTGAATGTTTCAGCTGGGGTTCAAATCAGGCAGGCTGCTTTGTCCTGGATGATGTCAAGTTTCTTGAATGTTGTTGGAGCTACACTCATCCAGGCAAGTGGGGAGTATCACCATCACACTCCTGACTTGTGCCTTGTAGATGGTGGACAGGCTTTGGGGTATTAGGAGGTGAGTTATTCATCACAGGATTACTAGCCTCTGACCTGCTCTTGTAGCCGCAGTATTTATATGGCTAGTCCACTCTGGTGGCTACCAAGGGTATGACTGCCTCAGGGCCAGTTATTGCTGGGCAGTGTTCCTTGGTCAGTGCTGTAAAATCTAATAAGGTCCACACAGGGGAAAAACTCCACAGTTTCCACCCTGAGAGGGGGTTGGAGGAGTTGGGGGAGGGGACGAACCACTAGCCAGCATCAAGTATCCATTCTTCATGTGGCAAGATAGTGGCAGTAGGCCATTCAACTTTGCAAGGCCTCAAACCCCAGCCTGATGCCTGAGGCAGTTTGTGACATGCAGTAGCATCAGGGGCTGAAGCCCCTGCATGATTTCTTTTCGCTCTTCTGCCCTTGACCTTGGGGCCCCTTTACCCCTTGCCCTGGTTTTCCACAGTTACATGGACAGTACGGGTCTCCTTATTTAAGGACAGATGTAAATGTGTTAGAAGCAGTTCAGAAAAAGTTTACTAGACTAATACATGGAATGGGTGGGTTGTCTTATGAGGAAAGGTTGGACAGACTAGACTTGTATCTACTGGAGTTTAGAAGAGTAAGAGGTGGTTTGATGAAACATATAAAATCCTGAGGGATCTTGACAGGGAGGATGTTTCCTCTTGTGGGTGAATCTAGAACTTGGGGTCACTGTTTAAAAATAAGGGGTCCCCCATTTATGACAGGGATGAGGAGAATTTATTTTCCCTGTGAGGGTAGTGAGCCTTTGGAACACCCTTCCTCAAAAAAGCGGTGGAAGCAGAATATTTTTAAGGCAGAGCTAGATAGATTCTTGATAAACAAGGGAGTGAAAGGTTACTGAGGATAGGTGGGAGGTTACAGTCTTAATCAGGCATGATCTTATTGAATGGGGGAGCAGTCTCGAGGGGCCGAGTGGCCTGCTCCTGCTCCTAATTCGTACGAACAGCTAAATCAACATCGCTCCTGAACTGAGCATGAGGTCTTCGGCTATGTACGGTTCATGAAAGCTTTAGCAACTGAATCAACATTAGGGAATGTTCTGTTTGTTTATTTACCAATTTGTGCAGCCTGGCTGAAGAGGAAAGCAGCTTGAGAACTGCTGAATGTGATGTTTATCCAGTGGCCTGGTCTGTGTGTCTCAGGTGGATGTAAAAGATCCCATGGTGCTCGATGAGGACCAGGGGAGTTCTCCCAGTGTCCTGGTCAATATGTATCCCTCAATCCACATCACTAAAACAGATTGCTGCTTGTTGGGGCTTGCTTTGCTCATATTGTCTGCTCCATTTTCTACATTACGTCAGCGACTGCACTTAAAGTACTTCATTGGCAATGAAGTGTTTGAGATATCCTGAGGTTGTTAAAGGTGCTATTTGAAGGCATGGTCAATGACTTGTATCTTATACAGCACCTTAAACAGTGAAGTGTCCCAAGGTGCTTCACAAGGGCCACATTTTGAGTTCCGCAATATTGATTTCCTTTATCTTGTTGGCCACAACAATTCTGCCTATCCGAAGAAATTTTGACACTTTTTAAAAAGCCTATGCTGGTAGGCCTTTTTCCCTCACAATGCTGCTTTTTGTACTTGATCTATGTAGCGCACCATACATTATGAACGAATTAATTTGGTAATCAAACCCTTCATTAATTATTGAAGGAATTTATGGAAATATTGAGTTGTGTGAGTGGTGTTCTGAGAGTAGTAACTTTCTGTATTCAAAAGGAGTTCGTTATTTGACAGATGTATTAGCATGGCAATGGGAAAAGCTCAGTAACTTGAAGGAAAGACCTCCCCAGAGAAGCACACAGCAAACAATGAGGCTGTTCTGCCCCTTATGTCTGTTCTAGTGCTTTGAAAGAGCTTTCCAATTAGTCTCACTCTGCAATTATTTCCTTTTCAATTATCTATCCCATTCCCCTTTTGAATTACGACAGAATCAACTTGCAGCGCCCTTTGAGGCAGCACATTTCTGATCCGACAACTTCCTTTTTTAAAAAAAAAAGTTCCTATCTCCCCTTGAGTGTTAGGTTGTGAGTTCCATCACGTTGACTTAGATGGACCCTGCCTTCGTTATCACTATGTCCAAGTCATATTGATGTGTGACTGGGAGGAGATGGTGATTGAGCTCATGATGCCAGCATCACAACAGTGCAGCATTCCTTCAGTGACAATAAACTTAACTGTCAATATTGTAGCTGCAAGATCAGATCAGATGCTATGAGTCCTGCTGTGAGTGACCTCCAGTCTGACTCCCCAAAGATCTTCCATCATCTACAATTCACTGGATGAGTGTAGCTCCAACAACTTGAGCTTGAAGCCAGCCAGGACAAAGCAGCCCATCCTGCATCTGAAACATTCACTCCCTCCACCACCAACGCACAGTGACAGCATATGTGTACCCTCTACAAGATCCGCTGCTGCAATTCTCCAAGACTCCTTCAATAGCACCTTCCAAACCTGAGGAGCTGGTGCCTCCAACCTTCAGACTCAGGAGACGAGAGTGCTGATTGATTGTCCATGGGGACAAGCTGATATAAACGCTGCGAGGAAGGTGAGCATGTTAAATAGCCTGTTATTATGGACATAGATAAAAATTGTCGAATTAAACCTGTCAGATTTTAGGTTGGCATGACATCGATAATATAATATTGTGCTGTCAGCTGGACTTCATTTCTCTCGTGACTGACTCAGCAGGTTGTAGATTCAGGTATTCAACATACAACAGCAGATAAGGGACTTGCTGATACAGTCTGAATGTCGAGACCGACAAATTTGACACAAGTTGGTAGGACCGAACTATACTTTATACAATTCAGGAAACGTAATTTAGATAAAATTAAACACAGAAAAAGGCTTGCATTTCTCCTTGCATTGCACCTTTCACAGCCTTAAGACATCCCAAAATGCTTTACAGCTAATCAAGTACTTTTTGACATATAACTACTGTCAGAATGCAGGAAATGTGACAGCCAATTTACACACAGCAAGCTCCCACAAACAGCCCTGTTTTCATGACCAGATTTGCCTGTAAGTGAATGTTGGTTGAGGGGTAAATATTGGCCCAGGTCCCTGGAGAGAACTCGCTACCCTTCTTTGTAATTGTGGCCATGGGGTCTACTAGATACATCTGAGAGACCAGACAGGGCCGCACCTACCTGAAAGACAGCACCTCTGACAGTGCAGAGCTCCCTTCGTGCTGCACTGAAGTGACAGCTTAAATTTTTGTATGCAAGTCCTGGAGTCAGACTTGAGCAACAACGTTCCGACTCAGAGGTGAAGTGAGACCAACTGAGTCACGACTGACAACCACAGGATTGCAAAGCAAGTACATAAATTTGCAAAGAATGTACAGAACAGAAGCTGGTCAGTTAGCCCAACAGGAGGACAGAGATCTGGGCGTGGATACATAAACCTCTTAAAGTAGCTGCACAAGTTCATCAGATTGTCGTTGTCAGTTCACCCTCGATTCAAAGATGACGTCTCTGGAGTTTCTTGTGACTGAACAGGCCGATTCTTGAGCTATTGATGTTTGGGCATGTGGGGCAGGGCATCCCAGGAGGTAATGGGATCTAGAGCTTCATTTGTGATTTGCTTCATTTTCTTGCCTTCTCTGCTTAATGGTTAAGACATTCATTGCTTACCATTGAGTTGTGACTTAAAGTGTAATACAGCTTGATGGGCAAGTAGTTGCCATTCCGAATGAATTGGTGGCAAGCTCCTTCTAGTCATTAAGATCAATGCTGCTGTGCTTCAAGGAGAGGTCCAGACTTGGTAAATCATGAGGCTCTGGATTGTGCTCCAAAGATTTGGATGTCCAAGAAGCTTCACAAACCTGCAATTTCTTCATGATGATATGACTAACTGTCTTGAGTGGGAGATCTGAAGCGGACCCCTTCAAAATCTAGACCGGGGTCAAGAAAGAATGTGTGATTCTAAATAGTATGGGGCCTATCTACTTGACAGTTGCTATTCACCTCCATCAAAGATCAATTGCCCTCTGGTGTCATTATTAAATATTGCCTCGATGGAAACTCTTTAACTGCGGCTGCCTCCGTGCCAAAACTAAACTGACCACTATGAATGTGGTAACATCATAGAGTGCAAACAAAGGATAGGCGCTCATTTCCAGAGAAACAGAATAAAAGCAGGGAGGTAATGTTACATGATCATTTTGATAAGATCACACTTGGAGTATTGTGTACAGTCCTAATCTCCATACCACAAAAAACATATTGAGCCACTGCAGAATGTGCAGGAAAGATCAACAGCAAAGTCACCGGGATGGAGGAGAAAGATTGAGCCCCTGTTCTCTGACAAAGAGGAGGCAAAGAGGAGACCTGGTAGAGATCTATAAAATTATAAAGGGGTTCGATAAGGTGATGTAAAGAAACATAAGTTAGTCCGAAAGAGATCAAAGCCTTTTAAATGTGGTTAGAATGTGGAACCTGCTACCACAGTCAATAGCTGAGATGAATAGCATTAAGTCTTGTGGCATCAGGTCAAACATGGTCAAAGAAACCTGCTGATTTACCATGTACTGCCCCGCACCCTACCCCGCCCCAACTGATGAATCAGTCTCCTCCATGTTGAACACCACATGGAGGTAGCACTGATGGTGGCAGGGGTGCAGAATGTACTCTGGGTGGGGGACTTCAATGTCCATCACCAAGAGTGCCTCGGTAGCACCACCACTGACCGAGCTGGCCAAGTCCTAAAGGACATAGCTGCTAGACTGGGTCTGTGGCAGTTGGTGGCCATTACCCAGGAGAATGTGCTAGGAAAACTGAAAGGTCTGAAGGTGGATAAATCACCTGGACCAGATGGATTACACCCCAGAGTTCTGAAGGAGATAGCTGAAGAGATAGTGGAGGCGTTAGTGGTGATCTTTCAGGAATCACTGGAGTCAGGGAGGATCCCAGAGGACTGGAAAATCGCTAATGTAAGCCTCCTGTTTAAGTAGGGAGTGAAGCAAAAGACGGGAAATTACAGGCCGATTAGCCTGACCTCGGTCGTTGGTAAGATTTTAGAGTCCATTATTAAGGATGAGATTTCAGAATACTTGGAAGTGCATGGTAAAATAGGGCAAAGTCAGCATGGTTTCATCAAGGGGAGGTCATGCCTGACAAATCTGTTAGAATTCTTTGAGGAGGTAACGAGTAGGTTAGACAAGGGAGAGCCAATGGATGTTATCAACTTGGACTTCCAGAAGGTCTTTGACAAGGTGCCGCACAGGAGGCTGCTCAGTAAGATAAAAGCCCATGGTGTTAGAGGCAAGGTACTAGCATGGATAGAAGATTGGCTGTCTGGCAGGAGGCAGAGAGTGGGGATAAGGGGGTCCTTCTCAGGATGGCGGCCGGTGACTAGTGGAGTTCCACAGGGGTCAGTGTTGGGACCACAACTTTTCACTTTATACATTAATGATCTAGATGAAGAAACTGAGGGCATCCTGGCTATGTTTGCTGATGATACAACGATAGATGGAGGGACAGGTAGTATTGAGGAGGTGGGGAGGCTGCAGAAGGATTGGACAGGTTAGGAGAATGGGCAAAGAAGTGGCAGATGGAATACAACGTGGGGAAGTGTGAGGTCATGCACTTTGGTAGGAAGAATAGAGGCATAGACTATCTTCTAAATGGGGAGAGAATTCAGAAATCTGGAGTGCAAAGGGACTTGAGAGTCCTAGTCCAGGATTCTCTTAGGGTTAACTTGCAGGTTGAGTCAGTAGTTAGGAAGGCAAATGCAATGTTGGCATTTATTTCGAGAGGACTGGAATATAAAAGCAGGGATGTGTTGCTGAGGCTTTATAAGGCTCTGCTCAGACCACATTTAGAATATTGTGAGCAATTTTGGGCCCTGTATCTCAGAAAGGATGTTCTGGCCCTAGAGAGGGTCCAGAGGAGGTTCACGAGAACGATCCCAGGAATGAAAGGCTTAACATATGAGGAACGTTTGAGGACTCTGGGTCTATACTTGATGGGGTTTAGAAGGATGAGGGGGGATCTGATTGAAACTTACAGAATACTGAAAAGCCTGGATAGAGTGGATGTGGGGAAGTTGTTTCCATTAGTAGGAGAGACTAGGACCCGAGGGCACAGCCTCAGAGTAAAGGGAAGGCCTTTTAGAACAGAGATGAGGAGAAACTTCTTCAGCCAGAGAGTGGTGAATCTATGGAATTCATTGCCACAGAAGGCTGTGGAGGCCAGGTCATTGAGTGTATTTAAGACTGAGATAGGTTCTTGATTGGTAAGGGGATCAAAGGTTATGGGGAGAAGGCAGGAGAATGGGGTTGAGAAACTTATCAGCCATGATTGAATGGTGGAGCAGACTCGATGGGCTGAATGGCCTAATTTCTGCTCCTATGTCTTATGGTCTTATGAGAGAACCAACAAGAGGGAAAAACATACTTGACCTCATCCTCACCAACCTGCCTGCTGCATCTATCCATGACAGTATCAGTAGGAGTGACCACTGCACAGTCAATAATATACTCAATTGATTTAGAAAAATCACATTTACTCTTTGTTCTCTTTTGTTCTCTTCACATTGAGGATACCCTCCATCGTGTTGTGTGGCACTACCACTGTGCTGAAAAGGATAGATTTCAAACAGATCCAGCAACTCAAGACTGGACATTTATGAGGCACTGTGGGCCATCAGCAGCAGAATTGTACTCAAACGCAACCTGTAACCTCATGGCCCGGCATTTCCCCCACTTTACCATTACCGTCAAGCCAGGGGATCAACCCTGGTTCAATGAAGAGTGCAGGAGGGCATGCCAGGAGCAGCAACAGGCATACCTAAAAATGAGGTGTCAACCTGGTGAAGCTATAATACAGGACTACTTACGTGCCAAACAGCATAATCAGCAAGTGATAGACAGAGCTAAGCGATCCCACAACCAATGGATCAGATCTAAACTCCGCAATCCTGCCACATTCAGTCGTGAATGGTGGTGGACGATTAAACAACTCACTGGAGGAGGAGGCTCCACAAATATCCCCATCCTCAATGATGGGGGAGCCCAGCACATCTGTGCAAAAGATAAGACTGAAGCATTCGTAACGATCTTCAGCCAGAAGTGCCGAGTGGATAATCCATCTCCGACTCCTCCGGAGGTCCCCAGCATTACAGATGCCAGTCTTCAGCCAATTTGATTCACTCCACATGAGATCAAGAAACAGCTGAAGGCACTGGATACTGCAAAGGCTGTGGGCCCTGACAATATTCCAGCAATAGTAGTGAAGACTTGTGCTCCAGAACTTTCCACATCCCTAGCCAAGTTGTGCCAGTACAGCTACAACACTGGCATCTACCCAGCTATGTGGAAAATTGCCCAGGTATGTCTTGTACATAAAGAGCAAGACAAATCCAATCCAGTCAATTACCACCCCATCAACCTACTCTCGATCGTGAGTAAAATGATGGAAGGGGTCATCAACAGTGCTACCAAGCAGCACTTGCTTAGCAATAACCCGCTCACTTGACATCCAGTTTGGGTTCCACCAGGGCCACTCAGCTCCTGACCTCATTATAGCTTTGATTCAAACATGGCCAAAAGAGCTGAACTCCCAAGGTGAGGTGAGAGTGACTACCCTTGACGTCAAGGCAGCATTTGACCATGCGTGGTATCAAGGAGCCCTAGCAAAACTGGAGTCAATGGGAATCAGGGGGGAAAACTCTCCGCTGGTTGGAGTCATACCCAGCACAAAGGAAGATAGTTGTGGTTGTTGGAGGTCAGTCATCTCAGCTCCAAGACATCACTGCAGGAGTTCCTCAGGGTTGTGTCCTCGGCCCAACCATCTTCAGCTGCTTCATCAATGACTTTCCTTCCATCATAAAGTCAGAAGTAGGGATGGTCGCTGATGATTGCAAAATGTTCACCATTTGCGACTCCTCAGATACTGAAGCAGTCCATGTCTAAATGCAGCAAGACCTGGACAATATCCAGGCATGGGCTGATAAGCGGCAAGTAACATTCATGTCACACAAGTGTCAGGCAATGACCATCTCCAACAAGAGCGAATCCAACCATTGACCCTTGATATTCAATGGGATTACCATCACTGAATCCCCAACTATCAAAATCCTGGGGGTTACCATTGACCAGAAACTGAACTGGACTAGCCATATAAATACTGTGGCTACAAGGGCAGGCCTGAGGCTAAGAATCCTGCGGCGAGTAACTCACCTCCTGACTCCCCAAAGCCTGTCAACCATCTACAAGGCACAAGTCAGGAGTGTGATGGAATAGTCCCCACTTGCCTGGATGAGTGCAGCTCCCACAACACTCAAGAAGCTGGACACCGTCCAGAACAAAGCAGCCCGCTTGATTGGCACCACATCCACAAACATTCACTCCCTCCACCACCAGCGCACAGTAGCAGCAGTGTGTACCATCTACAAGATGCACAGCAGGTATTCACCAAGGCTCCTTGGAAAACACTTTCCAATCATCTTGCCTCTACCAAATAGAAGGACAAGGGCAGCAGATAGATGGGAACACTGTCACGACCCACTGGGGATAGTTCGCTGTAATATCAAATCCCACTGCTCCCTAAGCTGCGACAAATGTGATAAGTTTGACCAAGTCACCAGATTGCCCCGATTCTACCAAACCTTTTAACAGAATACGAGCACCAGGTTTGTAAACTTAATTCAATAAACAGTTATTTACTTATTAACCGTCATTAATCAGTGGCAAATGAAAGAAATATGAACTGCTAACTTCTAACACTGTAACTTAAACTCTACCCCTTCTTAAATACTTAATATAAACACATAGACAAGACCCATAAGACACACAAAATCATGGATTTTAAGGGTGGGATAAAACAGTTCAATAGCACCAATTCCAGAGTACAGGATTCAATGTCTTCCAAATTCCTTTCAGTTCTTGTTGATGACACGAGGTGGTCTCCCAGCACTTTCAGTGTTTCGTTCACTGGTTGAGAGCTTGCTTTTCAATGTCTTTAACAGTGGTTTTCCTCTGTTCCATTTTACAGAGGTTTCCTCAGAGAGAGAGAAGGAAAAGAGACTTTAGATGCTTTCTCTTTGCAGGCCAGGAGCTTTCTGCTACACTGTTACCACACAAAACCCTGGTCAGGAGCCAATTAAAATGCTATTGCCAGGCAGCTCCCTTGGTCCAGGACTCTCTTCCAGCATCATCCCATCTTTCATGGCACACTCTGTTCCAGGACTGTAAATTGTACGTATCTCTCTGCCTGTTCCAGTGGACATGCCTTTTAACCTGCAGCCTTTGTAATTCTAATCCACAGCCCAACAGCAATGAAAAGATACATTCCTTACAACAACACTACCTGCAAGTTCCCCTCCAAGCCACGCACCATCCTGACTTGGAAATATATCACCGTTCCTTCACTGTCGCTAGGTCAAAATCCTGGATCTTCTTCCCCAATAGCACTGTGGGTGTACCTATACCACGTGGGCTGCAGTGGTTCAAAAAGGCAGCTCACCACCACCTGAAGGACAATTTGGGATGGGCAATAAATGCTGGCCTAGCCAGCAACCCCCCCACCACCCCCCTACATCCCATGAATGAATAAAAAAAATAACCTGGAGGCATTTGAAGGAGAGCTAGACAAACACATGCTGGAGAAAGGAATAGAAGGAAGTACTGATAGGAATGAAAAGGAGGTTCGGGAGCAGCCTGGTATGGTGCCTGTATGGCGAATACCAGTGTTTACCAGTTGCCTGTGTTTCTGATTCTGTGCAACAGAATTACTTATAACTTCAGTCTGCTCCTGCTCATCCTTCTCAGCTTTGACATCTGGTTTGCCCACATCGACATGGTGAAGGCGCAGCAGATGGAGCGATTAAACCGCTTCTCACCCTCTGATGCACCAACCAAACTGTCGGCTTCTAACTGCAACGGTGCTAATCACATGCTTGATCCGAGGGAGACCAGGGGAGATGTGCTGTGCTGCTGTGGTTCAAGAAGAGCTCATCGTCACCATTTCATAGCTACCTCTGGATGGGCCATATGAACATTGAGTGCGAGTGGGCCATTCGGCCCCTCAAGCCTGTTCTACCATTCACTAAGTTCATGGCTGACCTGATGGTGGCCTCAACTCCACATTCCGCCTACCCCAATAACCTTCGACTCCCTTGTTAATCAAGAATTTACCTACTTCTGCTTTAGAATTATTCCTTTGACGCTGCTTCCACCATTCTCTGGGGAAGAGAGTTCCAAGATTCACAACCCTGAGAGAAAAAAAAATCTCCTCATCTGTCTTAATTCAGAGACCCCCTTTATTTTTAAACTGTGTCCCCTAGTTCTGGTCTCTCCCAGATGGGGAAACACCCTTTCAGCCTCCACCCTGTCAAGTCCCCTCAGGATCTTATATGTTTCAATAAGATCACCTCACATTCTTCTAAACTCTTAATGGATACAGGTCCAACCTGTCCAACCTTTCCTTGTAAAATAACCCCCAATCCCAGGTATCAGTCAAGTGAACCTTCTCTGAACTGTTTCTAATGCATTTATGTCCATTCTTAAATAAACAGACTAAAAATGCACCCAGTACTCCAGATGTGGTTTTACTAATGCCTTATACAGCTGCAGTAAAATATCTCTACTTTTATATTCCACTCTCCTTGCAATAAACAACAACATTCCATTTGCCTTCCTAATTATTTACTGTCCTTGCACACTTTGACTCATGCACCAGGACACCCAGATCCCTCTGTACCTCAGAGTTCTGCACTCTCTCTCTGTTTTAATAATATGCTGCTTTTCTAGTCTTTCTTGCAAAGTGGACAAGTTCACATTTTCCCACATTATACTCTATCTGCCAAATTTTTGCCCAGGTGATCCACACAGTCCAGATAAATATGGAGAAGTGAACCACCAACGCCACACGTCCTCCCTGCTCTCACTTTGGCACTCGCTTCACCATTTTTGGTTTTAGCCTGGGATCCCCTAGCCAGATTTATAATTTCCATCTGCAGAGTTAGGTAGAAGGGAACCACGAAGTTTGAAATGACTTCAAGTGAAGGGATTTGTGAAGAAACAAGTTAGGCCAGGAGTTCAATTGAGGTAGAGGCACAAATGACCAATTCGCAGACTCTTTATCGCGCAGTCCTGCTTAATGATTCATTCGGCAATACAATGGGACCACTGCCATAAACAGGACATTTTACACTAAGTGATTACAGATCAGTTTCTAGAGCACTGCAATCTCATGGCTAGGTTTAACAGTCTGCTAACTATATTTAGCATCAAGATCATTAATAGCTGCACGCTAACTGCTTCTCCTGGTTGAGCATGAAAGTGCATTGCACGCTGCAGTAGTTTTTCCCCTTTTGTCTCTTGAGGATCTGAGCACCATTTGCATCAACAGACCCGAGATCAACAAGAGTTGTGCTGCATCGAATTTTACAGCACAAACGGTGTATTCGGTCCAACTGTTCCATTCTGGTGTTAATGCTCCACACGAGCCTCCCCTCACCCCACTTCATCTCACCCCATCAGCCTATATTTTAAATTCCTTTCTGCCCTGTGTGATTATCTAGTTTTCCCCTTCAATACATCTGTGTTAACCTATCATCAGAGGGAGGGAATTGCAAACGTTCACCGAGGATTATTATGCGCAACCGCAATTATTATACTGAGCAATTCCCAGATAATAGGGTGAGAGCACATGTAGAAAACTGAATCAGTTCGAAGCTAATCAGGAGCTTGCAACATGAGTACAAAATATCAAATTAAAAATCTAGGCCAGTTAATTAAAAAGTACAGTCGTGAGAGTTTTAAAATCATGTCATTTTAGTGCATCTAATTAACAGAGGACTTCCACTTAATAACATGCAGCATTTTGATAAAACCCACTATTAAACATACAAATATCAACCACCACATTGCACTGAACTCCAGGGAGGCTATTTTAGCCTTGAAGATGGTGCAATTGTGATTCACCCTGAGCGGAAGCAGTGTTTCCAGCATTAAGTTATCAGAACAGGTTCATTACATCATAAATAGTAGCAGGAGTAGGCCATTCAGCCTATCGAACTTCCTGCACCATTCTGATTGTGGCCTTAATACCACTTTCTTGCCTGCCCCTTGACTCCCTTCCCAATCAGAAATCTGTCTCACTCAGCCTTGAATATAGTCAATGACCCAGCCTCCACTGCTCTGCTGGGGGAAAGAATTTCAAGCTATGCCAACACTCTGAGAGAAGAAATTCCTCTGTATCTGTCTTAAAAACCTTAATTTTAAACTGTGCCCCTTAGTTCTAGATTCCCCCATGAGGAAGCTTTTATGTTTTAATAAGGCTGTATTGCCATGAGTTTAGAAGGTTGGGGGCTGGTCAATTTGAGGCCTTTAAAGTGATGAAGGATTCAATAGAGTTGATGGAGAAACTACTTCCTCTGGTTTGGCAGGCGATGGGGTGGGTGGGGGAGCCTAGATCAAAAGGCTTAACCTTAACATTAGACTGTTCAGGATTGATGTCAGGAAGGACTCCTTCACTCAAAGGGAATTGGAAATCTGGAACACATGTCCCAGAAAGGCCTACAGATGCTGGCAGAGCCAATTGAGAATTTCAGGTCTGAGAGTAAGAGATTCTGGTTGGGAAAGGACAATTGAAAGACATGGGAGAGAAACCAGTAAATCGAGTCGTGGTGCCGATAGGATCTAATCAAGTGGCTAAACTCATGTGCTGAGTGGTCTTACTCTTGTTCAAATCATCTTCCATCCCTCTGTCTTACAGCTGCAGAACCTGAAAAGGAAGGGAGTTGTGGCACGTTTCGCCATTGACATCAATCTTGGGGCAGCACTAAGTGGGCATACCCGCTTCATCACCTCTAGCTCAGAGTGTCGAATAAATCTCTCCGCTTGGGGTCCAATCCTAGCTTCCCAACTAATAGTACGAAGAAAAGACAATAAGTCACTCACAAATTAGTCACCAATAAATGTTTGAAAATAACTTTCAGGAGTCCCATCCATATGTGGAAAAAAAATTAAAGTTAATGAACCTTAAATCGATCATACGACAATTAGCCTCTGACTGACCAGGCAAGATCCACCAGCTGCTTTTTGTGGCCCTAAACAAACACCAAGTTATACACAGCTATACTTTAGCAGCAGAATAATACAAGTAATGAGTGCCACGTGCTACAACCTTCTTAGACAACAGTGAATGCTCTGACCGCCAATGAGCAGCATCATGGCAGGACTCAGTCACCATCACAGGTTTAAAAAAATATGAAAGTGAGAAAGACTGGCCTTTATACAGTGCCTGTCTTAACCTCAGGATGTCACAAAGTGCTTTTACAGCCAATGAAGCACTTTCAATGTGTAGTCTCTTGCGAAGTAAGAAATACAGCTGCCTACAATTTGTGCACAGCAAGCTCCCAAAACAGCCATGAGATAATGACCAGATCATCTGTTTTTGTAATATTGATTGAGGGATAAATATTGGCCAGGACGTCAGGGAGAACTCCTCTGACTCTTCTTTGAAATGGAGCCATGCAATCTTTCGCATCCACCTGAGAGGGCAAATGGGGGCCTTGTTTTAATGTCCCATATGAAAGGCATCATCTCTGGCAGTGCAGCAGTTCCTCTGTACCATACTGGAGTATCTGTCTTGATTTTTGTGCTCAACTCTTTGCAGTAGGGGCTTGTGCCCACAACCTTGTGACTCTGAGGTGAGAGTGCGACACAGTGAATGAGAACTGTGATAGTGACCTGTGAAGTGCTGTGAACCTTTAGCCAGCTCTGTTAATTATGTCGAGAGCGACAGTTCCAAATTTTACAGACCTCTGATTGAATTTGAGGAAAGGGAATAGGATAGCATATTAATTATGCAAAATAGGCTCGTTTACATAACCAGCAATTGCAAGCCAGCTTTTTCCAAGCAAATTGAACCAAACACAAGTCTGATCTTCAGTCTCGCTTGTGATCATGTTAATTATGCACAAATAAGAGACCACATTAAGCATGCTAATTAGAGGAAGTTTGTATATGTAATGTCAATCGAAGAGAGACAAAAGTGACTGTCTCCTGTGTCCGGCAGTGACACTGGCAGCATTGAGTCTGTCCATAAACAGAGCTCTGTCACCATCGGAAACTCAAAGGACATGGGATGATTGGTTTCTCATTATTGATCTCCTAAACTTCAATGAATGGCTGTTTTTTGTTTACTGTCGCACTCCAACACACTGACAACTTGCGTTTATATAGCTCCCTTTCCATAATAAAACATTGCAAGATGGTTGATGGGAGCATTATCAAAACAAAATTTGAGCGAGTCACATAAGGAGATATTAGGGCAGGTGACAAAACGCTCGGTCAAAGAAGTAGTGTTTAAGGAGTGCCTTGAGGGAGGGGAGAGAGGTGGAGAAGCGGAGAGATTGATGGAGGAAATTCCAGAACCATGGACATCTAAACTGCCCTTTAGCCCACTGTCATGAAGCTATTAATGCATGTAATATTTTGGAAAATATTTTTCTTTTAACATAGATGTTTAGTCTGCGGGTGTGTCTTAATTGGATTAAAGTCAGCTAGTCTGGGTGCTTTGATGTGTAGTTTTGATATATAAGAGAGGTAGCGGCATTTGCATTTTTTTGAATAGAGCATTCAAGAAGTTGGGTGAAGACTGCCTTTCAAGCAGCTACCAAGCAATATGTTTATATTACTAATAAAATTGGTACTATGATAGGGGTTTTATGGTTAAAGAGGTTTAGTTCAGAGGCTGTTGATACAATGACAATCGACATTCAGTGGGGTTGGTCGGTATAACCAGTAGTTTTTGGGTGTGCAGATCAGAGGCAATGTGAGATCAAAGGGCAGCTTCAAGTCTCCAACTGGCTCCACAGGTTTTGAATTTGTAAGGTGAAAAGCTTTGCCTGGTGTTTGGTTAAGTCTATAGGTTGCTGTTGCCTTAATACCAGATATGTAGGTAAATTTCACAGAAGTGTTAAAATAATAGGGTAGTAATAGAGGGGGATTACAACTTCCCCAACATTAACTGGGTTGGTCATAGTGTGATAGGTTTAGAGGGAGTGGAATTCTTTAAGTGCATCCTAGGGAGCTTTTTAAGCCAGTATGTAGAAGGTCCTACAAGAGTGGGGGCGGTCCTGGACTTAATTTTAGGGAATGAAGCAAGTGGTAGAAGTATCAGTGGGGGAGCATTTTGCAGATAGTGATCATAACTTCGTTAGATTCAAGGTTGTTATGGAAAAGGCCAAGGATGGGCCAGAAATCAGAGTTCTAAATTGGGGAAGGCTGATTTTAATAAGATCAGATATGATTTGGCCAGAGTGGACTGGGAGCAGCTACATTTAGGTAAATTGGCGTCAGAGTAGTGGGAGTCATTCAAGAAGGAAATAGGGAGAGTACAGGGCCAATATATTCCAGTAAAGACACAGGGTGGGACCAACAAATCCAGGGAACCCTGGATGTCGAGGGATATACAGGATTGGATAAAGAGAAAAGGGAGGCTTATTGCAGATACTGAGGGCTCAAAACAGCGGAAGCCCTAGAGGAATATAGAATGTGCAGAGGGGAACTTAAAAAGGAAATTAGGAGAGCAAAAAGGAGGCATGAGAAAACATTGACAGGTAAAATAAAGGAAAATCCAAAGTTATTTTACAAGTACACTAAGAGTAAGAGGATAACTAGGGAAAGAGTAGGGCCCATTAAGGACCATAGTGATAATTTGTGTGTGGAGTCGGAAGACAGAGGTAGGGTTCTAAATGAATACTTTGTGTCGGTGTTCACAAGTGAGAGGGACGATGTGGGTATGGAAATCAGGTAGAAGGACTGTGATATAATTAAAGAAATTGGCATAGAAAGGGAGGAGGTTCTAAGTTGTCTGGCAGGCTTAAAAGTAGATAAATCTCTCGGCCCGGATGAAATGTTTCCCAGGCTGTTGAATGACACAAGGGAGGAGAGATAGCAGGGGCACTGACAATTTTCAATACCTCTCTGGCCACAGGAGAGGTGCCAGAGGACTGGAGGACAGCCAATGTGGTAGCGTTATTCAAGAAGGGAGGAAGGGATAAACCAGAGAACTACAGGCCAGTCGGTCTAACCTCAGTAGTGGGGAAACTATTGGAAGCAATTCTGCGCTACAGAATTAATCTACACTTGGAAAGGCAGGGGTTAATCAAGGACCGTCAGCA